>NC_081428.1:8969960-9275921 GCF_949786415.1 Peromyscus eremicus
TGTTTTCAGGAACAAAATGTATAATTTGACAGGAGGAGTTTACGCTCTTGCAAGGAAGGAGAAAGAAATCTCCATTCCAAGGCAGGGCTAATACCGTTATGGTTTATGTGCTCCTGACAAAATGTTTGATGTGTCTGAGCTCACGTGAGGCAGAAATAGACGAGATCGGGAAGCACAGGATAGAAGGGTCCTAGCTCCCTCTTCCAAGTGCCTTAGAGAAACCATGTGATTTACAGTTCTGCCTATGTCAGCTCTGCCCTTGTTCTTGAGCTGAGGGAGCACACACCAGAACTCACCCATCAAAATAAAACCCAGAGAAGACCAAAGAAAAATATAAGAAGCAAAACAAAGCTCTGAGAAAGATAGCAAGTCCGCCAGTCAAGGCAAGAGGGGGGGGGGGTGTGTTGGCGTGGGCGGGGGGAGAGTTTGTCCAACCTGTGGTTTTCTCCAGTTGTCTTCTGAAATGTTCATTAATTTGTGTGACTTTTGGTAAATTATTTGGAAGAAACGTGCTTCAATATGACCAGGCTAATGAAGGGGATAGGGTCACATCGGGAAGAGCCGCAGGCTGTGTTGTGAAATAGTCTGTAGCCCAGGCTGGCCTTGAACTTCAGATGCCCCTGCCTCTTGAGTGCTGGGACTCTTGAATGGGGACGGTCTGTGGAGAAGTGAACCTTGTCTGGTAAGTGGCTTATCTCCCTCTCTCCCTTTGAATGTTTCAATCCGCCCTTGGTAAGAAGTGTGCAGGGGCCTTTCCTTCCTTCCCGACTGTCTCAAGGCAGAGGCAGAGGGTTATTGTAGAAACCCACAGGGGCTTTATTCTTTTGTTATGGGAGGAATCTTGTCTTCCAAAATCTCTGTGTTGAAGCTTTAGCCCCCTGAGTTACTATCTTGATAGATTGTGCCTTTAAGGCAGTAACTAAGGTTAAAGGAGGCCATGAGAGTGAGGTCCTAATTGACTAAAAGGGACTCAGGTCCCTACAAGAAGAGGGGATGAGACAGCAGAAAGATATCTGAATATAGCTAGGATTTCACATTCCATCTGTAAGCCAAAAATGGAGCCCACAGGAGAAATCAAGCTCATATACAGCTTGGTCTCTGGCTTCTGGCCCCCCAGACTGCGAGAAAATCCATTCCTGTGAAGTTACAGGGTCTGCACCACCTTGCTGTAACAGCCCCAGCTGGCTAAGAAGACTGGAGAGCCGCCCACTCTGAGAGCAGGCTGGGGGCCAGTGGCGGTGGGTGAGTTACTCACTGGCAGGTTGTGTAAGATGAGTGCTAAAATGAGGACTTAGGAAAGCATTGGAAAGCTATTTAACAGAAGTTGTTTATGCCTCTTGAATCAACTGGTACAATATTGAGACTTTTTTCTTTGCACTTTCCTGATAATTCTTTAAAATGTTTTATTTTGTCAAGGTATTGATCTTAGATGGACTGGATAAAAAAAAAAATCTGACTCTTCCCCACAGACTGTTTTAGAAGGAAACTAATTTTCCAAGTTCCTCTAAGTTTTAATCCCCACCTGTTATCTCTGACCCAACTGATAAAGGTCCTAGAGACCACAGACAGATGGTCTTCTCTGGCAAAAGATTAGATTCAGATGATCGCCATGTTGTTTCTTCTTTACGTTGATACGATACTATGTGAGAATATGAAGCTGATTCCAGGTATTTTGAAGCCTCAGAATATCTTAGCCTCAAAGTAACAGCAAGTGGAAAAATTCTTGTGCTTGTGCATTCTTGTGCATCTTGTGTGTGTATATGTGTGTGTGTGTCCTCATACGTTGATAGGTGTGCAAGCATGTGTGTGTGTGGCGGTAAGAAGACAAACTTGAGTGTTGCTCCTTAGTGCTGTCTACCTTTCTTTTGACATGTTGGACCAAAAGTCACTCAGAAGTCTAGGCTGCCTAGCTACCAAGCCTGTCTTCACCTCCCCATCACTGGGATCCCAAGGCTCTGCCACTGTACTGGGTTCCTTAGTTTTGTTCTTTTTAATGTGGTATCTGGAGACCAAACATAGGTCTTTGCACTTCCAAGGTAGCATTTAACGATGTCCAGCCTGGCCTTCAGTTTACCCTGTAGCCCAGGTAGACGCTGAAGTTTTGATCTTCTCCCCTGAGCCTCCCAAGACACTAGAGTTACAGACCTGCCACCAGGTCCAGCAGAGGACACACCCTGAGAGCAGAGGACACATCCTGAAAAGCACCCTGAGAGTAGAAGCCATCATACTTGAGATGAAGAAGGCAGCATTCTCTTTTGGGATTGGAGCAAAATGGGCATAGTTAGTGCCTAGCACCAGCTCTAGCCAGAGACACAGTCTTTAACCAGGCACCCTGGCAAACCTTTCATATCCTTGAAATGGGTGAGGGAATATAAGAATCCTGGACCAAGCCTTTCATATGTAGAGCAACTCTGTGCAGGTTTGAGTGTTAGAGTCACAGGTAGACAGTTCCATGGGAGCCTAAGTCAACAGTGAGTCACGAAGATCTACTCTCTATCCTGTTGCAGGGCCAAACCAAGCGTAGACTGAAAGCAGATCACTCTGCCAGACCATTAAATGTAATGAGGACAGAGAAACTTGTCAAAATTATTTTCCTTTTTGAGACCATGAATGATGCTCTGAGGATCTCAAACTCACCTTACTCTTTTAAGACTGGAAATTAGGTGGTAATGATTAATTTTCTTTGAACTTGCCTAGTTTTCTGACTTTCATAAAGAACATTACAACCATGAGAAGATATTCTATAATATCACATTGCTCATGCGGAGGGTACAGGCTGCTGTCACTGGAGCGATGAATTTAGCAGTCGAAAGCTTTGCAAGAGGGAGCTGGAGCCTGTTCTGCTTTCATTTCTGTTCCTGTGATAAACAACAAAAAACCAAACCAAACCAAAACAAAAACCCAAACTGATGAAAAGCAACTTAGGGGAGACGGGATTTATTTTAGTTCACAGTTCTAGGTCATAGTCCATCACCACGGGTTAGTCATAGTAGCAGGCGCTTGAGACAGGCAGTTGCATGACATCCACAGTCAAGAGCCGAGAGAAATGAATATACCCATGCTTGCTTGCTGGCTGGCTGTGCTCAGTTAGATCTCTCCACTCTCCTACAGTTAAGAAACCCCTGCTTAGGGAATGGTGCCACCCATAGTGGGCCAGGTCTTCCCACATCAATGAACTTATTTAAGATATCCCCACACCAATATTCCTCCTAGACAGCCAACATGTTAATGAGATTCTCTTCCCAGGTGATTGTAGGTTGTATCAAGTTGACAATTAAACCCAACCATCATAGAACGCTTCAGAGAAAATTGTGCATTATTCTTAATTACTCAAATTTGCCTTTTTTTCTATTGCAGAGATATGCAGTGATACAAAAAGAAAAAAGTACATTTAAAAACTCCTCTGTCATATAAGATTCTGGGGACCACCTCCCTGTGCAGAAACACACATGGAAAAAACGTGTTTTGGAAGTAGGAAGTAGGTTCAGTTCTGTGGGGCCAGTACCTTGAACTTGGCTACACAAATGGTCTTAGGTGAAGTTCAGACATCTGTGAACATGTCAGGCATAGTTCCCAAGGCTACTAGGTCATGTTAGAACTCTACTCATGATAAAAGGGTAATTGGTGGTAATGCCATTTGTTGAATGTAGTAAGGAATATTTCATACCAGGCTGAGGGAGTATGATTTGGCCTCATGCCTTGGCTATGGCAGGAAAGAGACACACTAGAGCTGAAGTAGGCATGGACTTATGTGTCGGTTTGGTAGGCCTTAATGGTGAAATACCACAGACCAAGTGGCTTCAACCATGCAACTGCTTATCTCATGCAGGAGTGTCCAACCTTTTGCTATGACAACATGATGTCATCTACAGATGTGTTGGTCCTTATTCAGACCTATCCTGGGATACATGCAGCCATAGGCTGCAGGTTGGACACAGCCAACAGAACCTAGAAGTGTGAGGTGAAGGTAGGGGCAGATTGGCTCCTCTTGAGGGGCTGTGAAGGAGAATCTGTTCTAGATCTCGCTCCTAGCTCCTGGTGGTTTAGTAGTGATCTCTTACATTCTTAAACTTATAAATGCCTTCATATCCACACCACACTTTGTGTCTAGAACTTATTTACAGCTTTGATTAGATCACCAGTCATATTAGAATAGGGGTCCACCCTACTCCAGTGTGTCTTCATCTTAACTAATTATGCTTGCCATGCCTCTATCCACAAATAAACTCACACCATGAGATACTGAGAGCTGACTTCTTTCTTTCCCTCTCTCCTTACCTCTGTCCCCTCCTCCCTCCCTCCCTTCTTCCCTCTCTCCTTTTCTCCCTCCCTCCTTCCTTCTTTTTGTCCATCCCTCTCCTTTTCCTTCCTTCCTCTTATGTGTGTGATATACTCATCCATGAGTGTGCCTGTGGAGGTCAGGGTCTTCCTCTATTACCTGCCACCTTATGCTTTGAGACAGGGTCTCTTACTGAACTTGGAGCTTTTGATTTTGGCTAGACTTGGGGTCAGCAAGTCCCAGGGACATGCCAGTCTCTGCCCCCTCCTCCCCAAGAGCTGGGATTATAGGGCAATGTTATTGTGCCTAGCTTTTATGTGGGTGATGGGGGGGCTGAACCCTGATCTTTGTGGTTGTTCAGTGCGCATTTTACCTAGTGACCTATCTCCCCAGCCCCAAGATATCAGTATATGAACATTAGGGGAACATGATTGAACTTACGTCACTTCTGATAATCCAGGATGCCCGCCCTGCCTTGAACCTTCAAACACCATACCAGGGAGTTAAGACCCTGAAGGAGCCTGTCACATCAGTTGGCTGCCATAACTTACTCAGAGTGATGGATGAGTTACCAGACCTCTTCTGCAATAGGGGGGTTAATCTGTATGCCCTGAGACAGTCTTGGAGGCTTCAGCTTCACGGAAGGAGGACCCTGCCGCTGTAGCCCTTCATCAGGTGTGCACAATTGTGTTGATTGATCTCCTGTTTTTAGAAACGTGAATTTTTCACCCATTCATCTTCAGTCTGGTAATCAGACTGATTAAACTTTGACAAGCATTAAGAACAGGAAATAATAACTCTTCTGCCAGATTTTAACTAGAGGGGAACACTGACAGCCTCAGGAGGGAGAAAGGATGTGGAGGAAGAAAAAAACAGAACTTGAAGAGACAATGGGCATCTGGAGGGGCCTTGTTAAAATACTTGTTGAAATAATTAGTGGTAGTGCTTTGAATCCCAAATCATGCTGCATGATTAACACAAAAGCGCCTCAAGTGACGTCCGAGGTGTGGGTTTGGACTCCCCCTCCCCTTTAAAGTTTCAGTAGAGTAGATCACTAGCTAACCTCATTCTACCCTGTGATTCTCTGCTGGGGGAGTTTTACCTGCTGGGGATTTTTGGTCATAACTGGAGACATTTTTTTTTTTTTGGTCAAAATAAGTTGGTGTGGTGGTGCCATTGGCATCCAGGTTGTTTAGGCTTTTGAAGTATGCAGACAGCTCTACCCCCAACCCCCTACCAGAGAATTATCCAGTTCCACATGTTGGTAGCGATGAGACCATCCTCGCCAGTGTGTCCAGGATGGGGACACTCTGTGTCGCTGTTTGCTCACTGCAACCCAAATGTCACCTCAGTGGGGAGAGTTGGGTCCCAGTTAGAGTGAGACCAGTTTCTACATATGTGGAGGGAAGTACAGTTTCCCTATCAAGACATTTGTCCCCAAGGCTCAGAAGCCAAGGCTCTTGCCCCTACTAACCTCAAATCTTAATCCATCAGCTCACAGATTCCAATCTCATCTTTTCTCTCTTTCTTGCTTACTTCTAAACCAACCATGGAGCAGTTTTCTTTAGTAAGGGCCGTGGGGCATTGGGAGAGGAGAGATAATTTATCTCTCATAAATAGGCAGCCACAGACATTTCTTGTCTTACCTCCCGATGCCTGACTGTTTCGTGCTTCTTTACAGCCCTCCACTCTTGATTTCCTCAGGGAAATTGAATTTCCCTGCTCTTGAGGGTGCACAGGGATTTCGAATTCCAGCCAGCTTAAGCTGCTGCTCTTCTCATACCATGCTCCATGCTCAGTGGATTGGGACTGATTCCTGAGCTCCCTTCTGCCCACGGTCATACATACCCTCTGGGTCCCATTTTGATTTGACCATATCAGTGGGGACGGTTTTGTCTTGTTTATACTTTCTTCTAGTGCTCACAGAGGAGGCCCTAGAGACAGTGTGAGCTTTAGAGCCCCATCCCAGTGCGGCTGCCCAGCTTCCCTCTGTCTCGGGGAGGTGAGGCTTGACGCCCCCTCCCCATTTCCCCTGTTCATGAAGCTGTTTGACCTAGAACAACTCACTCACTCAGTCATCTTAGAGGGTGCAGCCTGAAAACACCCTGGGAAAAAGATCTATTTTAAGCCTCTCATTTCAGAATGAAGAGAACTGCTCAGGATTTACCTGGGACTAACTAATGATGTCTAGAACCAGACCAGATGGCTGTTTACTGGTCTTTTTTTATTCCCAATAACCAGGTGAAGACTCAGACCTTAGCCTTCAAGAAAACCCCTTTATCATCCTGAGTCTCAACCTTCTAGGGAAAAACAAAAGGAAGGCTTAGAGAGGATCACATGGTCCCAGAGTCCTTTCAGTGTGAACACACAGATGATTATCAAATGTAGCTTCAAAACTCTCTGAGCATCCCTCAAATCAGCAGAACAAATCCAAAATACTTTTTCCAGTATGGAAAATGTTTAACTCTTTCACTCAGCCAGTAATTTGGGTATTTAGAGAGCCTGTCTGTGTGGGAGAACACAGCATAGACTCCAAGGCAAGACTGTCTGGCTGTGAATCCAGGCTTTGCTTTTATATTGAAGACACTGTACGAACCAGGGAACATTGCTTAATCTTTGTGCACTCCTGTTTTAACATCTACAAGGGATCTAAATCATGATTCATAATATACGATAGGTTAGGGGGTCAAGTTTCATGTAAGCACTTAAAATAGTAACAGAGAATGGAAAGTACTAGTAATTGCTAAGTCTCATTATTTCTGAATACTTAGGCCAGTACAGGAGTGCAGGTTATATTGTTCTATGAGGTCCAGACAGTGATCTATGATAATCATATTCTTAGATTACAATAAGTGAGTTTCTTGTTTTGTTTTTGAGACTGGGTCTCCTGTAGTCCAGGCTGCCCTGGAACTCACTGTCTGGTGAACCTGACAGTGGACCCTGTCTATGCAGTGTTGGGATCAAACCCAGGGATTCATGCATGCTAGGCAAGCACTGCACAAATTGAGCCACATCCCCAGCATGAGTGAGTTTACTACACATGGAAAAAGCAAAAGTAAAAGAACAAATAGCAAGTAACAGGTAAGGAGAAGCAGGAGACAGACAGCAACACATTTTCAAATAAAATGTTCACAATACCTGATGGAGAGACAAGGGGACAAAGGTGACATCATTGTATTGGAGGCTTACCAGACACCCAGCAGAAACAGCCACGGGGAATCTCATTGCAGAAGTCTGCTGGATCCTGAATGAGAATGGCTTCCTGTTCCCACTCAGGCATTTTTACTTCATGGGATAACAGATAGTCATGCCTGTCAGAAACGGTTTATCTTCTGACTATTCCCAAGGACACGTTACAGAGCCTCACCCAGGACAGAAGGTTTAGAGGACCCTTGACATCAGCATGCTGGATGTCATGAATAGAAGAACCGTTCACTCAGAGTCTGCTTTGAATGGAAATAGTACTTGATTTACTTACCAATATAATGTACGTTTCACTCACACACACCTCTTCTCTTTGATTTTAAGGGCCAGGGAGCACGCTATTCAATTTATGCTGTGCTCACACTATTAGTTTGTTTTGTTTTGTTTATTTATTTATTTTTTTAGTTTTTACATCCCAACCAAAGTTTCCCCTCCTTCCTCTCCTCCCAGTTCCTTCCCTCCCCCCACCTCCCTTCTCCTTCTCCTCTGTTTCTCTTCAGATATGGGTGAGTATCCCATGGATATCAGCCAGCAATGGTATGTCAAGCTGCAGTGAGACTAGACACCTCCTCTTCTATTAAGGCTGGATGAGGCAATCTGAGGAGGAATGGGTCCCCCAAAACAGGCAACAGAGTCAGAGACAGCTCCTATTCTTACTGTTAGGAGTCTCACAAGAAGATCAAGTTACACAGTTAGAAAATGTATGTGGCGGGGTGAGGGGCCGGCATTCAGTCATTCAGGCTCCCTGGTTGTTGGTTCAGTCTCTGTGAGCTCCTGTGAGCCTAGGTTAGTTGGTTCTGTGGTGTCCTTGACCCCTCTGGCTCCTACAATCCTTCCTCCCCCTCTTCTGCAGGATTCCCTGCAGCTCTGCCTAACGTTTGGCTGTGGGTCTCTGCTTCTGTTTCCATCTGTTGCTAGGTGAAGCCTCTCTGACAATTGGGCTAGGCACCAATTTATGAATATAGCAGAATATCATTAGGAATCCTTTAGTTCATTTTTTTGCTAGTCATGTTTGATTTTATCCTAGATTTCTGGGGTATCCTGCCTCGGGGTCCTGACCCTCAGGGATGAGCTCTCTCTCAGGGTATGAGTCTCCAGCTGGGCCAGTTAGCTTTAGACTTTTAAGAGAAGCTTCTAACTTTACTCATACTTGAAACAATAAACTATACCATGAGAATAATCTGTTACTGAGGATGAGCTAAGGGCATCCTGAAGGAGCTGTGCCTGTGCCCATGAGAATGATGTGTTACTGAGAATGACTAAGGGCATCCTGAAGAAGTTGTGTTTGTATCCATGAGAATGATATGTTACTAAGGATGGTTAAGGGAATCCTGATGGAGCTGTGCCAGTATCCATGAGAATGATGTGTTACTGAGGATGGTTAAGGGAATCCTGGTGGAGCTGTGCCAGTATCCATGAGAATGATGTGTTACTGAGGATGGTTAAGGGAATCCTGGTGGAGCTGTGCCTGTATCCATGAGAATGGTGTGTTACTGAGGACGGCTAAGGGCATCTTGGTGGAGCTGTGCCTATCCTTTGGCTGGTGCTATTGAGTGAGACATTTGGAAAGGACAGAAGCCAGTTTGTTTCCTGCAAAAATCTAAAGGAAAGCCAAATTCTTCCAAACTGGTACTTCGTGGCACTGTTTTTTTTTTTTTTTTTTTTTTTTTTTTTTTTTTTTTAATAGTGCAACCCTTCTAATCCTTGCCATCAGAAGGGAGGGATTTTTGCCCTGGGGATCTAACCTGTGTTTAAGTTATTTTTAATTAGCTCCAGATTATTTTCTTGGCAAACTTGAATTTGAAAATTCTTTCACCCCCTTTCAACAATCTCATCCAGAAGCATCTGCCTAGAGCTTCCACTTCTGTCTTTGTTACAGTTTATCATAAAGTCACTTGCTCTCACAACACATGCCAAATGAGATCCCAAGGTGAGAAGAGCATGAGGATGCTTCTGGAGCAGATGTCTCCCAGCAAGGGCCCTGCCTGGTCCAAGCCCTGGTGGTTGTTCCTGTTGGAAGAGATGGTGGAGGTGCCTGTGTCTCCCCCGCTCCACCCTGTGACTCAGAGATTAGCCTAGGGAGGTGATACGGTGAAGAGGTGAATCCCAGCCTTCAGTGGTCCCATCCTCTGCCAGCAAGTCTGGGAGCTGGTGAGCAGCCACCGAGAATCACAGGTGCAGAGCCACCAGGCAGGCTACAAAGACATGTTCCAGCTCTTAGGTGGGCCCCTGTCAATGTGAAGGACAGCCAAGTCACACGGTGTCACCCGTTACGCCGAGACAACTTCCGCATCAATCAGGCCCCACTAGGTGCAAATATCAGGTGGGAAAATGTTCCAGCCATGGAGTTTGCTCATGCCTGAGTCAAGTACAGTTTTAGGGCTTGCAGAGGGGAGAGTCAGCGTAAAACCCACGGGGCTCAGAACAAGGTGGGCTCCCCAGACCCTCCGAAGGGAGGTTCCCTTTAATGTTCTCTTAGGGGTTTACTTCTAAGGCTCCTGGCCACCCTTTGGAGGCTGATGTCTTCATCTCCACAGCATGTTTAGGGTTTACTTTCCCCTCCGGCAGCTTGGGGGCTGTATATCTCAGCTTCCTTCCTCTCAATGTCTGTATTTCATTTTATATGGAACCCTCACTTCATCCAGCTCTTTCTTTATGGTAGTTAGGGATCTGTGAAAATGTCCTCAATTCCCAGCAGCGAGCCGTTGATTTATGTTGAAGTCTCCTACCCAAGCTTCAACAGCCATGAGAGTTTCTGTAGGTTTTCTAGGGAAGGCCATCTTGGGAAAAAATGTTAGCAAATAAACCTGAATATAAAACAGAGCCAGGAGACATGGGGAAATGGAGATGTGCAGGAAGCATAATTCTGAGAAGAAAGGAAAAAAATGGCTGGCAGGAAGTTGATTTGAAGCTTTGCAGAATGTCAGATGAACAGCCTTGACTGTGTTGAATCAGGACCTTCAGATTTTTTTTTTTGTTACCATATACTCTGTTTTTTATTTTTTGTCTTTTTTTATTAAGAAAATTTTTTCATTAATTTTATACACCATCCAAAGATCCCCCTGTTCCCTCCTCCAATCCCCCCAGTCTCCCCCCCAACCCACCCCACACTCTCCCCCACAAGAAGGCAAGGCCTCTCATGGGGAGGCACATCCAGTAGAGGCAAGTCCAAGCCCCTCCTCCTGCCTCAAGGCTACACGAGGTGTCCCATCATAGGTAGTGGGCTCCAAAAAGCCCCCTCATGCACCAGGCATGGGTTCTGATCATACTGCCAGGGGGCCTCCCAAGCAGATCAGGCTATACAACTGTCTTACCATGCAGAGGGCCTAGCCCAGTCCCATGTAGGCTCCACAGCCATTGATCCAACTTAGGTGAGTTCCCTCGAGTTTGGTTTGGTCGTCTCTGCAGGTTTCCCCATCATGATCCTGATACACTTGGTTCCTTGTCTGACAGGCACCATGACAGTAGCTTTCATGTGTTTTTTTCCTCCCCTCCCTTTCTCTCCCCTCCCCATTTCCCTCCCTCCCTCCATCCGTCTCTCCCTCCCTCCTTCCCTTCCTTTTTTCCTTCCTTCCTTCTTCCCTTTCCTCCCTCCTTCCTTCCTTTCTTTTCTTTTTTGTGTACGTATGCATATGTGTTCATTTGCATGTGTGCAAATACACATGAGTGAAAGTGTGTGTGTGTGTGTGTGTGAGAGAGAGAGAGAGAGAGAGAGAGAGAGAGAGAGAGAGAGAGGAGAGAGATAAGGGAGAGAGAGAAAAGAGAGAGAGAGAGAGAGAGAGAGAGAGAGAGAGAGAGAGAGAGAGGAGAGAGAGAAGAGAGAGAGAGAGAGAGAGAGAGAGAGAGAGAGAGAGAGAGAGATCATCACCAGGTGCTTTCCTTAATTACTTCTCTACCTTACTTCCTTATTTTTTGAGACAGTCTCTTGCTGAATCTAGAACTGATTTGGCTGGACCGACTGGGCAGCAACTCCTGGCCACTCTTCCTGTTTCTGTTTTCTAAGCAGTGGGGTGTTACGGGCATGGGTCCCCCAGCTTTGCATGTGGGTCCTAGGGATCTCAGGTCGTCATCCTTGCCTGGCAAGCACTTTGCTGGCTGAGCAGTCTCTTCAGCCCCAGGTTCCTTTCTGTCGGAATAAGATGCATCCAGCTGTCGTCACTGACTCCATCCCTGCTTCTCCAGCTGCTGTGCCGGGTCTGTCTTTCTCTCCTGAACTCTGTCTGCAGTCTCAGGCTCTGGGTCTTGGCTCTGAGGGTACCTGCCATGGCTAGGAGTCCCTGATACTGTGCACATGCCTCTCTTGGAGCCTCGGTACCACCCAAGTGTCACTGGGTTCTGCAGTACTGTTTGCCCTAGATGGGCCAACTTCCGGGGATCAGAACTTGACTGTCATGATCTCTTCACTCACTCTGGATCTTTGCATGGGGCCTGGCCTCCAGCTAAATCAAACAGAAACACAACTTACTTATTTCCCATGGAAGTTGCACTCTAAAACCAGTTTAATTAAAAACAACACAAAGCACTTGAAAGTTAGAATTTCATTTTGAAAAATTCATTTAAAGTATTACTGTTGTTGCTGTTTGTTCTGAGCAAGGCTGTCAGGTGCTCAGGTGGACTTTGTGTTGCTGTGACAAAGGAATCTGAGAAAGGTCTACATGAAGAAAGGTTTATCTGGGCTCCTGGTGTCAGTGGTCTCGGTGCTGGCTGGCTCTGTTGCTGTGGGCCCGTCAGGAGGCGGACATGATGGAGGCAGAAGGACAGAGGAGTGCAACTGTTCACTTCATGGCCTCCAGGAAGCAGATCAACAAGGCAGGAAAGACACAGGGGCAAGATAGTCTCTTAAAGTCACATCCCAGTGACCCCCCTTTCTTTTTGAATAAGGTCTCATCTTTCAGTTCCTTCCCTCTCCCAGTAGCCTGTTCAGTAAGAACTTCAAAGGGTTAAAGTCCTCTGGTAAAGTTAGCATCCTCATGAACTAGTCGTCCGTCAATATTGTCACCGGATGGGGAGCAAGCCTTCAACACCTGACCCATAAAAATGGCATAGACCAAAGGCCCCTTAAACACCTGGCGCATGTATGATTTAATTTAATCCTGATTCTAATAGGAGGATTATTTGCAACATTATATAAACCAAGAATAGAGGCGGCATGACCCAGTGAGCTCCTGAGCTGAATTTCAAATGTAGTTCCAGCTGACTCACAGCCAGGGGCTGCTCACACTGTCAGGTGCAAAGAGACAACTTCCCTCTGCAAAGAGACAACTTCCCTCTGCAGTTGGGAAGAGTCAAATGTCCAATTCTTAGAAAACTTACAATGTATGTACGGTACAAGAGGCTGGCCGTTCCCATGAATTCTGTTCCCATGAATTTTGTATCTACGGAGTCAACTAACCATGCATCAAAACTATCTGAGAAAATAAATCGGCACTGAACAATACATTTATTGTTATTATTCTTGAAATGAAACACAAGGTAGATATTTTCATGGTCTTTGCTTTGTACTGAGCATGAGTAATCTAGAGATAATACAGTCTATGGGAGGCAACGTACAGGCTCTGTTCTGTACATTATCTAATGTACTTGAGCACCTGATATTTGGGGATAAAGGGTAGTCGAATGTGGCCTGAAACCAATCCTTTGAGGATACTAGAGGACAGCTGCAGTCTCTTTTTTTTTTTTCTTTTTAAGGAAAGCAGGCTTATTTTGGATCACAGTTCCAGGCTACAGTCCACCATAGGAGGAAAGTCATGTAACTAGTTCCATTGCGTCTGCCTTCAGGAAGCAGGGGGGGGGGAGGGAAGGGGGGATGTGTGTGCTCAGATCATTTTTAGGGTCCAGTCCCAGTGTCTTAGTTATTGTTCTGTTGCCATGAAGAGACACCATGACCAAGTCTACTTATCAAGGAAAGCATTTGATTGGAGGCTCCTTGCGGTCTCAGAGGGTTAGTCCATGATCACCGTGGCTGGGAGCATGGAAGCAGAGAGGCATGGTGCTGGAGCAGTAGCTGAGAACTTCTATCTTAGCCACAAGATGGAGGCAGAGAGAAGGGGAGACATGGGCCTGACTTGGGCCTTTGAAACCCCAAAGTCCACCCTGAGGGATACACCTCCTCCAACAAGGAGGGCTGCATTATCAAAAAAGATAAAAACATCTACTGAAGTTCATGGCAAAAATATACAAAGTTGGGGCATTCCTAAATCGAACTCTCTCTTTTCTCTTGTAAAAAAAATGTTATTTGAGTTTCAGTACACCCTTCTCAAAGCAGAGCAGAAGGAAGGGTCTAGGTAGCAGGCCATTCCAGAGAGGAGAATCATTTGTCTTTATTAGCATTCCAGTGTTTAGTATGCAGATTGTATGAACTCTCTCCTCGTGCTTATACTGGTGGTAAATTACCGTTCACTCCCACGGAGGGAGAGCAGCTAATCACGAAGGAGCAGAGTCTTTACAATTTTTCGGATTGCTCGTGATTTGAGTAGGAGTATGGGGCCTGCCAGAAGGCATGGGGTCAGCCGAAAGACTTCTCAAGGTTTTGCTCTCATCCTAGCAGCCACTTAATTATTCTATCTTCCTGACCCTTCTATTCTTTCACATTTTAATGATCCCAAAACTGGAAATACCTTGCTCCTGATGTGAATGTTTAAATTTTTCTCTTGTTTTGTGACTTATAACGGATGGTAGACTTTTGAGTAAATCTGGCATCTTTACAAGCAAGTTCAGGAGCCGTCTGATTCCTTTTCCCACTTTTCTCTCAAGCAATCGTGAACTGGTTTTCAGGCTGCTCTGCTTTCTCCCAGATATCCTCACTTTTACTTCCCTGTCTGCTAAGTATTGCATACCCTGAACAGTAGTATCCGTTTGACCTGGAACAGTTTCTGATTGACTGATGCTCTACACCGAGAGGGATCCCCATGGCAAGATGTGGTGACAGACAATTGTGGACCTCAGGAATTCTGAAGAATGTGGAAGGACTCAGAACATTGGTATGCCCAGATCAGTGCCAGACTGACTGTCCTGGCTGTCAGGATGGTGGGAGGGGCTAACTCAGGACACAGTATTGGAGTATTGAGATGGACTGGGGGATTCTCTACTGCCTTCTTTTTCATGTGAGCTGGGGTATGTTGCCACTTTAGAGACCTAGTGAGGGTGATCATTTCCCTAGCTCCCTCATGGGGCCTTCATGACATAAAACACTCTCTCCATCTCTGGAAATTAGGATGATCTTTGTTTCCTCCCATTATTCTGGGGTACAAAAGCGTGGTCGGATCCTGAGAGTGTATTTACGACGCTTGTGTAAGGAAGGCTTCTTTCTTTCCTTCACTGCCCACCATCATTTCACTTTTCATAGTCAGTATGTAGCAAGTGACAGTGGATGCAGAAAGGTCTCACTTCTGCCAACCTCGTTAGCATCTTGGCCTGTCAAGAGTTCAAGCACAGCTATTTGTAACGTAGTAACAGATGAACAGGCTTCTGAAAATGACCCTTGCCCTTGTAAGTACTTTTAGCTAAATGCCCCAAGTTGAGGATAAGAGGTGGAAGGTACTTTTACATTTTGTAGAGTATTCTAGGAAGTGGAAAATTCTACTTCCAAATGTCTTACTAAAATATGATTGGTTATTTCGGTTACTTTCAGAGTAGGTGACCAAAACACTTGAAGTTTTAGGGGAATCCATCTGAGGGGAGAATTAATATACGGAAATTCCAAAGAGATTGGGCTTTTGATGTGGTGGGAAGCCAGAGAGAGGAAAGCTGTGTACCATTTATATCAGGATAGGGACAGAGTTCTCAAGTCACCACTCAGAACATGCACATGAGCTGGTTGCTGACTTACTCACCTGAAGAAATGTGAAGATTCATCTCCATACAGAAATGAGAGCCCTTTTTGGGAGAATGTGGTATACATTTCCTGGACTTTGCACAGATACAGTTTACCTGCTTGTCACTATGCAGGGAAAAGTCTAAGATGGCAGCGAATGATGGAGGGAAAGAGAGGATGCAGATGGGAGGGGCTTTTGATAATGTACAGATTTTTAAAAAAGCTCTGATAATTATTTTGGATGGAGGATAATTATTTTGGTGGATGAAGACCAGGACAGGAACTGGCGTCTAAAGGGCCCCAAGATGCTGTGTGAGTCACTGTTCTACTACTATGAAGAGATACCTTAACCAAGGCAACTCTTACAAGAGAAAGCATGTAATTGGGGCTTGCTTATAGTTTTAGAGGGATAGTCCATTGTCATCATTGTAAGGAGCATGGCAGCACACGGGCATGGAGGTACTGGACAAATATCTGAGTGCTACATCCTCATCCACAAGCAGAGAGAGAGAGAGAGAGAGAGAGAGAGAGAGAGAGAGAGAGAGAGAGAGAGAGAGAGAAGACAGGGCCTGACAGGCTGATGAAACCTCAAAGCCCACCCTCAGTGACACACCACACACTTCCTCCCGTAAGGCCACACCTACTCCAACAAAGCCACACCTCCTTCTCCTTCTAATCCTGTCTAATCTTAGTCACTCCCTGGTGACTAAGCATTCAAACAGATGACATTGTGGGAGTTATTCTTATTCAAACCACCCGATTACCTCAAAGGGAACTGCCAGGATAACCTTTCTTGTATGATTTTGAAAGCCACCACCCTGTGTACCCGATGGGGATCATCCCATGGGAAATCCCCAGCCCCCTGGAGGAGAGCCCCAAGCCCTGCTCCTCACTGCCCACTTCTACTGTCACTGCAGCAGGACAGGGAAGGAAGGAGTATGGCTTAGGGTCTTTCCCTTTTCCACTGCAGCGTTTTCTTAAGGGACAACTCAGACTATGACATAGACCTGCCATTTAAGTTTCAATTGTCTTCGTGAGCTGTGTCTACAAGAGTCATCTGTAGGAAGCTTGTCTTATCGTAATGGACCAGAGAGCTCTATTACATGTCTGGAATGGTATCGTGAGTGAGGATGGGGCTCAGGAGTGGCTGGAGAACAATCTGACTTGTTTCTAGTAAAACTTGGTGAAGGTCAGCCGCTCACCAAGCTTGTGACTTGACTTTAGCCACAGACAAAGACACCTGGGCTGAGACATTAACACACAGTGCATTGCTCTCCCAGAGCTGCCTCTACTCTCAACGGTCTGAGGACCTGGGTTCAAATTCAAATGCTCCTTATACTTTTGCACTTAGAGGACAGTATTACTCTTTCTCAGAGTGACGAATAAGTGAACTGTGATCATCATAAAGATGATGATATTTTGTGTTTGATTAACTACATTTAGGCAGTGTGTTAAAAAATCTTGTTTTAATGCTCACAACTTCCAAATGTTTTTATTATATTCATTCATTCTGAATGTATTTATTTGTATGTGTGTGGTATTTGTGTATGTGTATTGAGGTCAGAGGATAGCCTATAGGAGTTTTTTCTCTCCTTCTACTGTGTGTGTCTCAAGGATGGAACTTATATCATCAGTTTTGGTGGCAAGCTCCCTTACCCACTGAGCCATCTCACTGGTCTACTTATGGACTCTTACTGTCTTCATTTTAAAGAAGAGAAATCAAGGACTCAGAGATGTAAACTCAGGTAGCTGAGGTTGTGTAGCTGGTAAATGGTGTAGCCAGTACTTGAACTTGAATTTGTTTGCTCTTGTATTATGACCTTTCAGGAGGCCAGTGGTCCTTAGAAATGATTTTGTCCCACTCTTAGGGGACAGTTGATAGTGTCAGGAGACAGAGATAGTTGTATACAGTGGGGGAGGGAGTGTTCTATTATCTCTAGGACAAAAGCTACAGTTGATGTTTAGCAAGCATCCTTTATGTCCAAGGCCACTCTCTGTCCCTCCAAAAACCAAGAGTGTGGGTCTGAGAAACCCTAGAATAGGGCTTACTTTTTATGTAGGTATACAGAAATATGGATTGTGAACATTCTTTAAAAATGTAAACTAGTTTTAGATTTGATGAAGAGTAACAAGGAGACTTTGGGGATACCCAGAGGCCCCACCCCCAGTTGTCTTTATCTCACCGTAGGGTGGCTTGTCCCAGCTGGTGTTTGTGAGTAACCCAAGTCCATGCTCTTCTGGATTCCCTTAGTTTTCAAAGAATGTCTTTTCTTCCGGCCCAGGAGCACGTGCTACCTACGTGACATCCTCCTGGTTCCCAGGACTTCTTTCGATGGTGACATTTGTTCCGACTTTGTCCGTGATGGCCTTGATGAGGTTGGGAGAGTTTTACAGTGTGTTTCCAACTGAGGCTTATCTGATGCTTTTCGGTTGTTATGTTGGGGTGATGGGTAAAAAGAAGGAAGGTGGTATGGAGGGCAATGTCATTCTGTTCACATTGTATTAGGGACACAAACTATTACAATGAGTTGTCACTGCTTCTGTTAGCCTTAGTCACCTGGCTGGGGAGTGTCTGTCAATCTCCCTTATAGTGCAGATGATCCCCCTCGCCCCCCTCCCCTTCCATGGTGTACCCTCTGGAAGGAAGTACTGTACTCAGGGAGTTGGGCACTATTCATTACTTCCTTGGGTGAGAATGCTGCACTCTTAACACAGTTCCTTATGTGGTGGTGACCCCAACCCTAAGATTATTTCATCACTACTTCATAACTGTAGTTTTGCTACTGTTACGAATCATAATGTAAGTATCTGAATAGCAGGACATCTGATACGTGACCCCCAGAGGGGCCATGACTCACAGGTTGAGAACCACTGCTCTAGGGCCTCAGAGGCACTGCAGCCCAGCCGACACTGATTCACACTCTGCCTTCAAAACTGAGACTGTACCCATTTTAAGCTGCCCAGTTTGTGGGACGTGTTATGGCAGCCATAGGAAATGAATACAGTCAAGGGAGGCTTATGGATATTTCTTTCATACTTTGCTCTAGGTCTAGAACTATATTAATATTGTTATTGCTTGATTGCTCCAGCATTGCTCACTGGGGCCCCTTTCACTGGTAGCAGTAATTTTTAACTGTCATCCCTGTCTCTCATCCTGGCCTATGTAGCTGGTCCTCTCGTTTGGAACACCTTGACCCTTAGAACGTTAAATGCCTCCAAAGACCTAGACTTGGTCAACAGCCTGTGGTGCTGTTGGAAAAGAGTAGAACCTTTAGGAGGTGGGGCCTGATGGAAGGAAGTTAGGTTATTGGGGGCGTGCCCTTAAAGTGATGTTAGACCCTCAGCCTTTTCTTTTCACCCTCTCTCTGCTGCCCAGCTTCCATGAGGCAAAAGAGCTCTTTTTCTATATGCTCCCCCATGATGTCCTCTGCCACCAGAGGACTGAACCAATAATGCCAAGTGACATAGACAGAGACCTCCCGAGCTGTGACCCAATGCAAGCCTGTCCTTTAGTCTGATTACCTCAGGTATTTCATCACAGCAGTGGAGAGTTGACCAGGATGTCCCTCTATGTGGTCTTTACCTTCCAGGCCCTTTGGTCAGTTTTCTTGGACCCAGGTGACCTCCAAATCTAAAACTTAGAAGTGACCTTCAGTGCTTTATCTGTCTTGAATCATTCTGCCACCTACAAGCATTCCCAGAAGTTTGGGACTGTACTCCAGGATGCTTGCCAGCAGAGGACACAATCAAGCCGGATGGTGTGCACCGTGCAGGGTGCTCTATGCCCTTAAACTTCTACATGTCTTAGCAGTTTACCCGTATAGCACTGAAGGCAGTAAGTGGAAGCAAAGCAACCCTTTGGACTACTCCTCAGCTGGTCTCCTTAACCAGTATGTTTTCATGCAAAGGAAAAGTGACAAATTAATGGATACAAAAAAGGTGTAAAGCTTTACAAGGATACAAAAATTAAGTTGTCATAAGAAAGTGACTTAAGGTACGAAAAATGAAAAATGTTTCAGATTCCTTTCCCTGTTTATGCTATTGTTATAATAAGACTTTAAAAATTCAGAGTTTTAACGCTAATTAATAGAGTTCTGATAAGCTATTAATAAGTTCTGGTAAGTACTGACCACTATTATCATAGTTGCAAGGTCAAGATTTTAAACTTTCTTTGGTTGTCTTCTAAGTATAGACTTAAAAGTGCTTCTCATTATGCTAAAAACATTTGTGTAATCTCTATACACCCAGTCTTTTGAATAGAGGAAAAGAGTGTTCATGCTTTTAACCTAAAGTCATTTTGGGTCTCCAAACATCTACTATTACCCCAAAGCATGAGTCTACTGTCTTTTCTACAGTGCAGATTTCAGTACAGATTACAAACAGTGGTAATCTAACATAGTTAAAACTTACCTCTTTCTGTAAATTTAAAAAATTCTTGTAAGCTTCAGGAAATTGACTTGAATCCACCTCTCATGGGTCAAGTGGATTCCAGCTAAGTACTGTCAATCAAACAGCTTATTTCTCACCTTCTTGTTACACTTATTCCTGAGGGTAGGATCTACTCCCCCTTCCCTGGTCTTGGGACTCACCTCCCACAACTACCAGGATCATGGGCCTAAAAGTTTCAAATGTACACCTAAGAAAAAAATTTTCCCTGAACTCCTTAACTTTATCTTCTGCTCCTAATATATATCTATTCTAGCATCTTGCCAGGGTTCAAGTGTTCCCTCAAAATCTGCATCCCAGACAGCTTCAGAATAGCTAGTACTAGGTGGTCCAGCCTCACAGACACTGCCTGCATTTCCCTAGCCCCAAATCATCCTGAAGAGCCTGGACAGTGAGTGAAACAGCCTGCTCTTCCAGGATTTGGTCAACATCCTAGCTTTCTTGGCTCCCCAAATATATCAATACCCCCAGATAACAGGAAGCAGTCTAAAGAGCACAGTACCCCCATTCCTGCCTCACCAGTCACCCCTTCCTATTTACTCACGTTTTATAATAAACAAACAGAGGAATGTTGGAAATCTGGCACTCACCCAGCCTGCCTTCCATGACTCAGCACCAGCAGCTACGTCATCATCAGTCCCAGTCTCCAAATGCCCTTTGAAAGGTCCCCTCCATCACAGATTGCTCTCTTGTTCTCTTGCTCTTTCTCCCTTTCCCTGTCTGTCTGTCTGTCTCTGTCTCTTTCTCATATCCCTGCTCTGAGATGGCCTTTTGCTCCCCTGCCCCAATAAATCTCTTGCGTGAGATCTGTTGGTGGTGTGGTCTTTGCAGCATACATTGGTCCCAATCCGCCAAGGTACTCCCACAGCATTAATCCTCACAATGAAGACTGAAGTTGCTCTCCAGACGAAGAAACAAAAATACTTGGGAGGTGGCTGTAAATTGAAGGGACTCTTGGTAAAGTTGCTGTGCCTCTTGTGGAACTAAGATCTTCATTTCCTTCTCAGAATGACAAGTACTAAAACTGAAAGTGATATAAAGCGTGAAGGTGATTGTGATAGACCAGGCTCAATCACTTCTCCCAAACCTTCATGTTTTAGTTACTGTTCTATCGTTTTGAAGAGACACCATACCAAAGCAACTTATCTAAGAAAATATTTAACTGAGGGCTTGCTTACAGTTTCAGAGGGTGAGTCCATGACCATCCTGATGCTTAAGATGGGGAATGTGGTAGCAGGTAGGCAGGCATGATGTTGGAGCAACAGCTAAGATCATCAATCTTGATTTGCAGGCAGCAGGCAGAGTGGGTGGGATTGAACCTTTTGGAACCTCAAAGCCCACCCATAGTGAAACACCTTCAACAAGTCTGCATCTCTCAATCTTTGCTAAACAGCCCACTAACTGGGCACTGAACTTTCAAACATATGAGCCTATGGGAACCTTTCTCATTCAAACCAACACACTGGACCATACAGAAGTTCCTGTGTGTTTCTCATCCATCAGCTGTGTGGCTTATCATGTTTTTCTTTCTCTTTTGGTGTCTCTTTTTCTGTACTTCCTTCAGCATCCCTCTACTCCACCTGATCATCAAGAACAGCCCATTTTTATTTTCTTTGCTTTCCTCTATTTGTATATTAAATTAACCTCTAACACCAAACACCCCAATCCAAACCTACATTGCCTTATTTCTTCAATATTGCAAAATTTCCATCTAATTACCCACGTTTAGCCTTTTCACTTCATTTCCCTCTGTGAACTAATTCATAATCACATTTCCTAAACACAATCTTTTGTCTTGATGTTTCCCAGATAATTATCTTTAAGATTCTTGAAATGCTTGAACAAGGAGGTCCACAGTCTTCACTGTAGCTTTTCAGTACTCCCAGACCCCAAGGTAGGCATTCGTATCTCATGACAATTATTCTAACTCAAAAGTGGGTCACAGGGCTGAGGAGATGGCTCAGTAGATAAGGCACTTGCTGCCCAAGCATAATGATTGTAGTTCATGTTCTCAGAACTCACGTGAAATTGATTGATGTGGTGGCCTGCCTAGGATACTAGTGGATGGGAGGCAGGGACTCTTCTGGATCAAGATGGCCAGCCAGACCTGGTGCAATGGTACACTGCGGGTTCAGCATGAGTTCCTTTCTCAATATGCCAAGTGAAGAGGGACTGGGGAAGACTGATAGATTCACAACACGCCCCCATGGTTGGGCATGATTGCGCAAGCCCGGAGGACATAGACACTTCCACCTAGCCAGTTCCGGGTCAAAATAGCCATTTCAGAGTCAAAACGTCTCGCGTGACCAGGACCCCGTGGCTTTGCATGGCTGTGTAAAGCGCACAATGCAACCATGTATGCTCATCCATGGAGTAGTCACATAAACCTGTGTATGCATGCATGACCCAGCCTTTATAAGCTGGCGCCATATTCCCAGCTTCCTTCTTCTTTATGCACATGTCTCTTTAACAGGCCTCAGCACATTTGTCTTTCTCTCTTATCTTAATAAAACTCTTGTTAGTGTAGTCTGTCGTGTTTCATGACATTTCCTCGCAGGGTAAGAGTGCCACCAAATAACTAACAAAGACTCCCAATATCAACTTGTAGCTAGAGTTGTCCTGCCTGGCCCACAGTCAGGACAAATCTCTCTCACCTGCCAGTCCCACAGCCGCTCAGACCCAACCAATTAAACACAGAGACTTATATTGCTTACAAACTGCATGGCCGTGGCAGGCTTCTTGTTAACTGTTCTTATATCTTAAATTAATCCGTTTCTATAAATCTATACCTTGCCATGTGGCTCGTGGCTTACCAGTATCTTCTCATGCTACTTGTCATGGCGGCAGCTGGCAGTGACTCCTTCTGCCTTCCTGTTCTTTCTTTTCTCCTCTCTGTTAGTCCCGCCTGTACTTCCTGCCTAGCCACTGGCCAATCAGTGTTTTATTTATTGACCACTCAGAGCAATTTGACATACAGACCATCCCACAGCATCAACTGTCCCTAGGGATGGAGGTAGGGGAGAGGAGGTAAGGTGTGCTGGCAGGGTGATCGTGGGGATCACAACCCTCACCTCAAAGGAAATAATAGATAAAGTCAAAGACAGTTATAAATTAAGAGATTTTAAAAAATACATTAGTTGAAAACACTAAGTGGGTTGATCGGGTAAGGAATCTCAATTATGGACCTCAAGTGTTGTCTGACGGCATTTTTTGCCCTCCTATTGGCAGAGAATAGGGCTTTGTTAAGTTGATACATTACAAAGGTTTTTATCTGGTTTTCAGGATGTTGGATCTGATACAGAGGTTGGCAAGGGGTGATTCTTGAGGAGCTAAAGATAGCCCAAAAGAAATTATAATCAGCAACATTCCAAACTGGCCAGTTACTGAGTTTGTATTAATTTGTAGTCCTCTGCAGATGGCTTCTTCCTAGGAATTTTTGTTCACACAATCTCTACATACATGCACACATGTTGAACCTACACACACATGTGCACACACACCATACACATATACCCACATGAAGAAAAGGTTCTTGTTTCACTAAGCTGAATCTTGGGACAGGACTGATGCATATTCCTACTTCTTATCACATTTCCCCTCAAATGTCTTTCATTCTTTCCCACAGTTTCATTGCCCCAGGCTAAATAGGAATGCCCTCTTTGAAGGTCTCCAGGCTGGCCCAGGGTCACAAGATGACTTCTCTGATTCCTGTGTACATTTTGACAATTGCAGTGTTTTCCGAGCTGATTCACAAAAACTCACAATGGTCACCTTCATTAAACTTTAACACATGCCAGGATCTCCTGCTGGCCTTGCTAGATTGTGGTTGCCAGAATTGTTGAATCAGTAGGTCTGTGATGGAATTAGAGAATCTGCATTTGTAACAAAAAAGACCTGGGAGATTCAGATGCCACTGGTCTGGGGTCCACAGTGGAAGAGAAGCCATTGTTCTGTGTTTTGAAATTGCAGAGCTCATCGGAATCACAAAGGGGTCTGGTTAAAAGCACAGGTCTAGGGGTCACTTGAGTCAGTTGAGGATAAGGCCTGGGTAGGCCTTCTATCATCCCTGTGATTCTGTGACAGCGGGTCCTTAGCTACAGAAAGTGAGGGTATCTTCTTCTGAGAATAGAAAGATCCTTTAGGCTGTAACCCTGGGCATCTTAGGGCTGCTCAGCTTTGAGCATTCTACCTACTGCTTCAATTAGAGCTCTCAGAACTGGGCCACTTCTCTTCATTCCTAGTCTCTAGCATAGTTTTTCCCAGGAGGTGAATTCCCAAGACACAGATTTTGTGTTTCAACCAGTTAGAAAAACAATTCCCACCTATTCTGATGTGCTGTGCACGTCAGAATTAAATTGTGATGGGGAGGCAGAGGTTGTGGTTCAGCTCCGTAAAAAGACCCCAGGCTGTTTGAAATTCCCAGGATCGGATTCCGTTCTTCCTGATGTAGGCACATTAAGGCTAAGCCTCATTTTTTTCTGTTGCTTGAGGTGAAAATTGAACATCCTTTGGACTGTGTTTAAGGGGCATTCTGATTGCCAAGTCAAAACTAAGCCACTTTCCCCTTTCTTTTTAGGTAGTTTCTTGGAAATGACAAACTTTGAAAAGTGAATCTAAATGTCACTTTCATTTGAGCCTGGAGAATAAAAGAGATTGCAGGCACAGGATAAGTGAAGATGATTTTTTACTTCTGTCCTGGCTGATTGCTTAATGCTGTAGTGAGGGACAGTGTGTGGGCAGAAGAGCCTTTGGAAAAGGTGGCAAGATTATTGGAGGCTCTGTGTGGATTTGCAGGGGACTCAGTTCCTGCTAGTCAGTAACCTGCAGAATTATATTCCTGGGGAACATTAGAAAATTCTGAAGTTTAAATCTAAATCAGTTTTAAAGAAATTCATTTTAATAAATATTTACTAACTTGGCTAGCAGAAAAAGTAATTGTTTCTGAAAATTAGATCTCATTTTAGTTGAATTCTAAGCTTTAGGAAAAAGTCTGAAGTTCAGACTGCGGTCCTAGAAATTAAGCTGTGACAGGGCAAGTCAGTACAGAGGTTCCTCCCTGTAACAAAGTGAGTTGATTAGTGGAAAAGAAATACATGAATGTTTGGTGATATAAAAAGTTAAAAAACAGCAACAAAAATACACAAGAAAAAAATAATGTAAGTATTACTATTACAGGGAGCTCACCAGAGAAGACCACTCAGACACAGCCAATTGAAAGTCTTTATCCCAGTTGGCTGGAAGTACACTTAGGTATTTGGGCTCAAGTGCATTTAGAGTAAGGGGATTTTAAGGGCAAAAACCACATTCATGGTGTCTCACTAGGCAGCTTCAGGCAGAGGTTTTAGATGAGCAAGCAGTTTAACAGAAAGGTGAGACAAGCAGTTAGCTGGAGGGGGAGGTTTGCACCAGCAGGCAGTTTGACAGAAACTAAGATAAATTAGTTAGGGCATCTTGACCTCAGATTCCTAGAATAAATTTTGGATAATTTTTTATGGGTGCTTTCCATCAAGGAGATCAGATTTTAGTCAAACCTAAAATGGCCTCAACAAGAATACAAGATGGAAGAACCTCTACGTTGTTTTGCTCTATCACAGTCAGCCGTTTCTTTGAAAACATGCTCAGTAGCAGAAAGCTTTATAATGTCAATCATTTTGTTATAATAATTGCTTATCTTTCCCCTCCCTTTAAAATGAATCCAGGAGCTTTTCAGTCACAGGCAAACACTGAGTAAGTGAGCCTCTGGTCACACTTGGCCCGTCCTAGTGTACCGAGGCACTTTCCTGGGACACCGTCTGTACAGCATCTTGAATTATGAAGGAAGGATCTTCAAGAAAAGGTGAACTTCACTTGGCATGCTATTGGATGATTTCTATGGTATTGCCTGACAGTTTTTTGAGCACTGAAATGTTTAACTAGAAGATCTTGTTTTAGAGTAATTCAGTTGTGTAGTGAGCCCAATAATGAACACTACCATGTTATTTACAGAGAGATTCCAAAGCAGTGCTTCCAACCATCTTATTTGGTCCCTAAGGTTTTCTCATCAAGGGTTTGGTCCCTAAGGAGATAAAACATCCAAATTTACATGAAGTTATATCATGTGATGAGCAAAGCATGTCCAATTTGTGTAGTGCCTATGTTCAGAACTGTAGGCATTCAAAGGCACAGAAACAAGTAAAAGGCTAGCAATTTGAATCAATTCTACAATGAAAAGTTTTGCAAAATGAGTACATTTAGTAAGTACATAGAAAACCAATTCCTAGATTGCTTTACAATTTCATAACTACTTCAAGGAAAATAATTCATAAAGCACTGGGGAGTGGGTATGTATGTGAAAATCCGGGCAAGGTGGCCTGCATTTGTAATCTCAGTGATGGCCAAGATGAGAGAGGTAAATCCCTGTGTTACATTGGAGAGCCAGCCTAGCCAGATGGGTGAACCCCATCTTAAACAAGGTGGACGGCTCCTGAGGAAGGACATCTAGGTTGACCTCTGGCCTCTCAGACACATACCCACAGGAACACACACACACACACACACACACACACACACACACACACACACACACCCTTTCTTCTTCATACACAAACGGGCTTGGTGGTACAGGCCTGTAACATGTTTTTGAGGCCAAGACAAGATTGAAAGTTCAAGACATCTTGGGCTACAGGGTAAGTTCAAGACCAACTTATCTCATATATTAGGTCAAAAGAGGGCAGGAGATGTAGCTCAGTAGCAGAGCAGTTACCGACACACATAAGAGCCTGAATTCAGACCTCAGCACTGCAAAACTATCAAATAAACCATACCCACACTCCGTAACACAAACGAATTGGTTTTTTTCTGGAAAATTTTCTATAGGTGAATAGGTGACAACTACCATTCAACATCAAAACCTCATTTGACTTAATTGTGACTAGAATTAAAGCAGTGACTCCTTTGTATTATTTTAAAAATTTCACAGATTCTGCTTTTTCCAGGGGTTCTGGGGAAGTCAAGCCTTGCACTGGCAAGGCTTCTCCAAACATTTGTAAGGAAATGGAATGGTTTTCCTTGCCACCTTTTCATCTTTGGGGGAGTGCTCAGGAATCATCCTCGCAGCTCTGTAGGCCTGTCATCTTCTCTGGGCAGTCTTCCAGCTGGAGGAGGTATTTACGTTGAGCCCTTTGTACATTAGTGGTTTCCCCGCAGAGGCTGCCTGTATCTAAACTGCTTCCTGAATGCCATGATTGCCGCAACGTGATTATTATTAATGATAGGTACTCATACAGTCTTCTCGGTTTGCAAAGTGCTTTACAATGGTGTTCACTTATTACTTATTAGGTGGTAATGTCTAATTACAGGACGTCTTTGCCAAGCCTCAGAAGGCTGTCTTGGTAAGCCTGCCTTCTGGAGTGAGCCCCTGGACTCCTTCCGCAACTTGGCCAAGTGAGTGTGGTCTCATCCAGTACCAGTCCCGGCAAACACCAGCCTTTGGTACACTGGGGCCTGATAATCTGAGACTGGGGACCAAAGCAGACAGATGAAGACTCAATCTTGGGCTGCCCTTTGCTCTTCAGGATCAGGTCACCAACTCCTATAGAGAGGATTGGGTACCTTTTTCTTTGCGGGGCAGCAAGGCCTGTCTCTTTCCTTTAAATCTCATAGGTGGCTATGGTTATAAGCATTATGCAATGCATCTAACAAAGATGTGTAGAGAGTTGTAAGGAGTATCCTTCAATAATCCAGCAGGAGGACTTACCATACAGCAAGGTGCACTGTGTGATGGATGTCTACATTCAAAATAATTACAGGTACTTAAAACCATGCCTATTGTAACTTACTTATTGGATTATTATTACCAATATTTCATAACCTAGCTAAGCAATGGAGCACACAAAAATTCCTGGCCCAAAAAGGTAGTTTGAGTTTCTTTTCCAATATGAAAAAGATATAGAAACAGTGTTGCCGCATTGGGATGAACCGTTCTAGGGTGTTCTTCGTGGGAGAGGATGTGATGCTAGGGTTTTTGTCATCCAAGGTAAAAGTCAAGAGTGTTGGCTGACATCTCACTGCTGGCTTTCAGCATCTGGAGGGTTAGGAGTTGGTCAGATAATGAAGCATGGGCTTGTCTTATAGTTAATGTTTCTCTAGGTTCTGGCCTCTTACTTCTTGCTGGGGAGTCAAAGTCAAAATTCCCCACGCTTCTCTGCTGGGCTTCAAGGGTGGGATGAGCATTAGTGTTTCCTACTTGCACCAGGACTTAGCCGTCCTGTGGTCCTCCACTTTCAGGAATCAGAGGGACTCTGTCCTTTCACTGTGGGAAGATGGTAAGGAATGAAGGTGAACTCCCTGTCCTCCTGAGTGTTGAGATTCTGGATAGACTAGAAGAACACAGGGGAGTGAGGGAACCATTTTCTCACGAGCTGGTATTGACTATTCAACAGTGATGGTGTGTGGACCCTACAGTAATACTTCATTTTGCACCATACTCTCTAAAGATGTGGTCATGCTGTGTTTATTTTACAGCTTTCTGAGAAAGGACGGTATATCTAAAACATTTAACAGTAATTTAACATCTGAAAGCTCCTCTGTTTTGGAGATGTCTATCCCATGATTAATGGAAGGAAGTAGGGCCTGCTTCTCATGAAGTGTCCAGTTTTGTTTATTGTTTAAAAACCCATTCTCCTCTAGCTAGGCAGTGGACGTTTGACCAAAGCTATACCTGGACTTCAACTTTGGGCAGTATACCAAGGAGCAGGGGTCACCTGAGAATTCTCTCTAGGGTCAGCAATCCTTCTGGAATAGTGGGGCAAGGGTCTAAGTAGGGTTGATCTTCTCTGATAGGTTTTGTCTGAGGGTGGCCATCTTGAACTTTTCCCACTTTCTGTGCTTTGTTGACTAGCCTTTGCTTGAATCCTGTCATCCACTCCACATCTTTCTAATAAATTACCTGTCTTCAAATGACCAGAGTTGGCTTGTATGACACAGAATCCTCAACCTTGCTCAGTGTTTGTCCTCGGTCCTTGGACTCTGACCCCCAAGGTTAGTAGAGACCATTTAGCCTTAGTCTGGTGCCTCTTTTATTAGTTCAAAAAACAGTGTTCAAATTAGTAGGGTTGATTATGACATTTTCATATCGACTTTGTTTAATCGATTCTTTCCTTCTCTCCTCCCCCATACCTGCTCTCTTCTGCCAGTCCCTTCCCTTCCATCCAATACCTTTCCTTCTACTTTGAGGTCACATGAATTCTATTCCCCTCCTTTCCTTGTTCTCTACCCCATTATTATCATTTTTTTCATTTCTCACGGACCCCTTCTCTAGTTTCATGACCCATATGCTGTACATGTGTACACATATATAACACATATAAAAATAAAATCTAGGCTCTGTGAAAGAAAGTATGTGTTATTTGTCTTTCTGAGTCTAGGTTATTTCCCTTACCATAATACTTTGCAGTTCATCTATTTCTCTGCAAATGCCATGATTTCATTTCTCTTTGTGGCCGAATAAAATTCCATTGGGTGCTTGACATAGTTTCTTTCTTTAAATGAACACGTACTAATGTGCAAATTAAAGTCTGGAAGGGAAGTATTGTCCAAAGTTATACTTTCCAAACTTCAGGAAGTAGATAATTTCTGGGTGATGAGATAATTTCTTGTTGCAGCTATCAACTTTGAAAGAGCTAGACTAGGCTGGGCTAGGCTAGAACAGGACAGGTCAGGATGAGATAGGAGAGGTGGACTATAGAAATTGAACAGAAAGTAGTGGAGATAATATATCAGTCCAGAGAGCTTTCTCTCAGATACCAATTTAGTAATGTACACATTCATCTCGGTAAAAAAAAATATTTAAAGATTCTGTTCTCTATAATCTTTTTATGCAGTCATCTGTTGATGCTCCGGTACCTCTTTTTAATCACAAGAGAAGGTTCACTATGCCCTTGTGAATGAGATCTTGTGTTGAGTAATGTTCTGCAGTCTCCAGCCAAGTGTCTGAAGCACAGCGACCTCAGGCCACCTTGGCTCTGATAGTAATGCTTTATGTGCTGTGGTGAATCGACATTCCACCTGAGTCCCCGTGGTACAAACTTCCCTCCAGAAGTACAAATTTCTCATGTAGTAGGCCCTGCTAAGGACTTCCACATATATTTCAGCTGTGGTTGCCTGTGAATTCATGCTGTGAGGAGAGAAATCCTATAAATTTTCGTCACTTTAGGAGGGAAAAATAATAACTTCTCATGGAGGGTTGTCCAAAGAATATTTTCACCATTACTTGAGGATATGTATTCTTTGGTTTGTTTTATTCCCAAATGTTCACCCAGACTTGCAGTTAAAAACCATGTTGCTTCCTGAGAAATTTGTGTTTTTTTGGATTCATGCATATGTATGAAATAGGTTATATTTATTTGTCATTTTTGGGAACTGTTTTCATAATGCTCACTTCACATAACAGACTCCCATTTAGTGAGTAGATATTATTTTCATCCATGTGGCACAAATCCCTGTACTGGGCTTTAGGGGCAGGCGGTGTATCTACTGTGTTTCATTTGTTATGTAGAATTCCTTATGGCTGCATATTGATGCATGTATGCAAATGTTTATTTAAGGTAATATAATCATATTAAAATGTATCAACGACTCGGAATTATGTTGATAATTAACACACAATTGGCAATATGTAATGACAAAGTAACCTCTCCGAATAAATAGAACATTTATTCAATAAATGTTTATAGCAGCAGGGTTACTAGAGCCAGGCTCTTTGAGGAGAACAGACGCTGGCGTGCATTCTACCCTCCAGGGATTTTCTATTTAATTGAGGCAACTTACAGTTTCATTGGAAGCTTAGGTTCTAATGATAATTATGGGTTTCTAGCTAACCCACCATATGAACTCCTTGCTGGATGATGCCCTTGTGAAAAACCTTTGGAAGAAAGCGTTTGGAGGAAGAAGGCCAGTGTCTCTGAGATCTTTCAGTTCAAGGCTGTATCAAAATCTCTGGTGGTTCTATTTTGATCTTTTATTTTTTTGGGGGAGGGCAAGGTCTATGCAGCCCTGGCTGGCCCTAGACTCTTGATGTAGATGAGGCTAACCACAAACTTGTAGTCCTACTTTGTACCAGTGCTGGGATGTCAAGGATGTGCTACTACACCTGGTTCTGTGTTAATGATTGCAGCCCAATTTAAGTTAAATTAAACAAGTGAATGAATTCATTTTTGTGGTGCTAAGGATTGAACCCAGGGCTCCACGCATTCTGGACACTCTAGATAGGCTTCCAAGCCTGATGTTTAATCTATTTTCATAGTGCCCCTGAATGGATAATAGCAAGGCTTTGGAGTGCTGAGTCCTGAAAAAGAGTAACAATAGAGATTCAGAACATCTTGACCTAGTATGATGTACAGATGGCTTCGGTTCACTAGGAGTCCAAAGAGATTAAATTTTAGATCATTTGTGTGTGATATATCCCCAGATATTTCATCCCTAAACTTCCTTTCCATACTTCTTCTCATCTCCTCTGGGTTATCCGAAGGTACTCATTCCATGCATCAGTGGTTTTGATTAAGCAAATGATAAAAACAGCGAAAGGCAGATGTACCAGTGTTAATGTGGGATATCTCCCACTGTTTTAGGGCATGATCAGGACAGAGACTGTATTCCCACTGATTCGACTTCCTTTTGCATATAGCATTCTTTTTTTTTTCTCTCTTTTTTGTTCTTGAGACAGGGTTTCACTGTGTAGCACTGGCTGTCTTGGATCTCACTCTGTAGACCAGGGTGGCTTCAAACTCAGAGATCTGCCTGCCTTTGCCTCTTGAGTGCTGGGATTAAAGGCATGTGCCATCACTACCTGGCTTTTTTAAAAAAAATATTTATTCATTTATTTTACATCCCAGCTGCTGCAGTTTCCCCTCTCTCTTTTCCTCCCCCCCCCCCGCAACATCCCATTTCCACCCCCAATTCACTCCTCCGTTTCTGTTTTGAAAAGAGCGGGTCTCCCATGAGTATTACAAAACACGACATTTCAAGTTGCAGTAAGACTAAGCACCTCCCCATGTATTGAGGCTGGGCAAGGTGACCCAGTATGAGGAGCAGGGTCCCAAAAGCCAGTAAAAGAGTTAGAGACAACCCCTGCTCCCACTGTTAGAAGTCACACAAGAGAACCAAGCTACACAACTGTAACATATATGTATATGTTACAGTCGTGTAGCTATATATATATGTTGATTCCAGCACCATTAAGAATACTATGTACTAGGTAACAAGTAAGGTTCATAGGGGGACACCCAGATCTCCCTGGGAAGGGGAAACAGAAAATATATATATGTCAGTTCCATGCAGGCTCCCTGGTTGTCGGTTCAGTCTCTGTGAGCCCCTATGAGATCAGGTTAGTTGATTCTGTGGCTTTTCTTGTGATGTCCTTGACTCCTCTGGCTCCTACAATTCTTTCTCCCCCTCTCTGCAATATTCTCCAAGGTCTGCCTAATGTTTGGCTGTGGGTCTGTATCTGTCTCCATCAGTTGCTGGATGCTGACTCTCTGATGACAATTGGGCTAGGCAACAAACTGGTCATAGGAGATGGCCAGGTTCAGGCTACCTACCCACTATTGCTAGGAGTCTTAGCTGGGGTCATCCTTGTAGACTCCGGGGAGATTCTCTTGTGCCAGGTTTTACCTGACCCCAAATGCCTCCCCCATTTCAGTAGTCTCTTTCAGTACTCTCCCCTTCCTCTGTCCCCCATCCCAACTGATCCCTCATGTTTTCATCCCCACCTGCCCTCAGTTACTCATGAAATCTTTTCTGTTTCCCCTTCCCAGGGAGATCTGGGTGTCCCCCTATGAACCTTACTTGTTACCTAGTACAAGTATTCTTAATGGTGCTGGAATCAACATAAATGTCTTTTTCTTGTCAAGGGCCAGTGAGTCAACACTTAAGAGTCTGTGTGTCCTGTGTGCTCACTGTGGCCCCTCCTTCCCCCTGTACTTTGCCCCTGCCACACTCTTTGGCCTGTGCTCACTATGACCCCTGCTCCACTCTGCTATGGTAAGGTGTGAGCACTCATGGGAAGCATAGACCTCGGTGAGTATGGAGCTGTAGACATTGCCACATGAACTTCATATACTTTCTTATATCATGTTCTATTGCTTTTCTTTTGATTTGTCTCATCTACTTAATATAAATTAAGGCCAAGAGTTTACAGCTTGTTGACAGAGCACATGCTCAGTGGTAGAGCACCTGCTCAGTGGTACTCAGTGGTAGAGTACCTGCTCGGTGGTAGAGCACCCGCTCAGTGGTAGAGCACCCGCTCAGTGGTAGAGCACCCGCTCAGTGGTAGAGCACCTGCTCAGTGGTACTCAGTGGTAGAGCACCTGCTCAGTGGTACTCAGTGGTAGAACACCCGCTCAGTGGTAGAGCACCTGCTCAGTGGTAGAGCACCTGCTCAGTGGTAGAGCACCCGCTCAGTGGTAGAGCACCTGCTCAGTAGTACTCAGTGGTAGAGCACCCGCTCAGTGGTAGAGCACTCGCTCAGTGGTAGAGCACCTGCTCAGTGGTACTCAGTGGTAGAGCACCCGCTCAGTGGTACTCAGTGGTAGAGCACCTGCTCAGTGGTAGAGCACCCTCTCAGTGGTAGAGCACCCTCTCAGTGGTAGAGCACCTGCTCAGTGGTAGAGCACCTGCTCAGTGGTAGAGCACCCTCTCAGTGGTAGAGCACCCGCTCAGTGGTAGAGCACCCTCTCAGTGGTAGAGCACCTGCTCAGTGGTAGAGCACCCTCTCAGTGGTAGAGCACCTGCTCAGTGGTACTCAGTGGTAGAGCACTCGCTCAGTGGTAGAGCACCTGCTCAGTGGTACTCAGTGGTAGAGCACCTGCTCAGTGGTAGAGCACCCTCTCAGTGGTAGAGCACATAGGCAGCATGCCCTGAGGCTCTGAGCTCAATCCCCCGTACTACAAAACAAGACAAACTAAAACTCTTGTGAAAGCATACATTATTCTTAGCATACAAGCTGTATGAAAACAGGCCGTGGTGAGAGTTTCCCTGGTGTCCAGTGGATTCCCATAGCTGCTGTAGAGAGAAACGTTCGGAAATGTTCTTCAAACAGGCCCTGATGGATGTGGCTAGGATTGGTGCACAAAGAAAATCAACACAAATGGGTCATAGCTGCCTTGAACTAACTAGAACCCCAGTATTTTTTTTTTTCGAGACAGGGTTTCTCTGTGTAGCTTTGCGCCTTTCCTGGAACTCACTTGGTAGTCCAGGCTGGCCTCGAACTCACAGAGATCTGCCTGGCTCTGCCTCCCGAGTGCTGGGATTAAAGGAGTGCGCCACCACCGCCCGGCTGAACCCCAGTATTTTAATTCTCCTTTCCCTCATGTCTCCACAGTTAAAGATGGGTGGGGATAACTCAGGAATACCTGCCCACTATGCTCTGGCTCCTCACACCAGCTATCTACCCCATAGGCCATGCTCATTCTAGTACCTGGTACTGCTGTTTCTTCATTTATATAAGTTATTTTCCTTCTTCCCCATAAGTGACACTCTCCTTGAGTGCCGGTCTTCTTACATTTGGGAGTGGGAACGATTATCTGCTTGTATAGTGACCCCCCAACATCAAGGAGGCTTCCCAGGGGAGAGTTTTGGATGAAGCCCCATATAAAGAGGTGAGGCAGCTGCCGGGAGGGCTTCAAACCTGAGTCATTGCTGTGTCATCGTTTACAGCTTGCCGTCTCTATTACAAGGCAGGCAGGAGGGTGTGTGAATTTATGTACAGTTTATAAGATCAAAATCGGGATACATTTGCCAATAGCTTTATTCAGGGTGGATCAAAGTAAAAGACAAAGGCCCAGAGACTGAAAGAAAAAATAAGATTAAGATTTCATCATGGGCCCAGCTTTTAGCTGCACATCAAAGGTGTTTGCTTTAGTTAGCTTGCTTTAAGAACATGCTTAAGCGGGCTATTGTATAATTTATTTCCCAGAGTGAGGATTTTGAATACTGATACACTATAGACACTATGAATGAGAAAATTAATCTTTTATTTTGGCTATTCATCCTTTAATTTTTTTCCCTTCAAGACAGGTCTCTCTATGTAGCCCAGGCTGGTCTTAGACTCCTAATCTTCCTGCCTCCACTTTCTGTATGCTGGAACAATAGGAATGTGCCACGATGTGTAGCTTCTGGTATTCATTTTGAGATTAAACAATTCAAAGATGGGCTAAGGGACCTCTCAGTGGGTGAAATGCTTGCCGTGCAAGCCCAGTGTCCTGACTTTGGATTGCTAGAGTCCACCGAAAAGGTGGACTTGAGAAGGCAGGAGTCTGTAACCCCAGTGTTCCACTGTGAGAAGATGAGAGGAGACAGGAAAATGGCGGGCTCAAGGGCCAGCTAGCCTGGCATAGGCAGGGGTGAATAAGAGTGACCTTGTCTCCAGTGAGGTAGACGTGGAGGACTGGCACCAATGGTTGTCTGACCTCCACGCCAGGGTGTGGACACACGCACACACTCACACACACACATGCTCACACACACACACATACACACACACTCACACAAACACACACATACACACATACTCACACATACACACATATACATACACATACACGTGCACGCATACACACACTCACACACACACACTCACACACACATACACACACACACTCACACACATCCATACACACATCCACACACATACTCATACACATACACACATATACACACATACACACACATACACACACACACACACACACACACACACACACACACACACACACCCCTTAAAAGCAAATATAAGGTTTCTGGATAATTTAGCTTTTATTGTCTAATCTTTGGCTGAGACCCCCAGCTAAGTCTCAACCACGTCCATACTCCAGAGTACAAAGCAAGGCCTCTGTCATTCGCAAAGAAGAAAGGCAGAATATTATTATTTCCCCTACCTGGCGTTTGCCTCAGGCTTGGAAGGAGGTCTGGATTCTGAAAGGAACCTCAAGATTAGAGAGATGATTTGTCTGAGACAATCTGGATGTTCAATTTCACCTTTTAGCCCGGTGTCACCTCCCCTTCCTGGTCCTCACCTCCAGACATGAAGGGACCTGCCTCACAGGGCTGTCAGGGGGTCATGAGTTCAGCTTGAGCTGTGAGCGCTGCAGCTGATGATAGATGCCTTTGAGGAGATCATGGGTGGGAGGATGGCTGAGGTACCCAGGGCATGGCTGAATTAGGCAGTGATGTACTCCTTCTCACAATGGGTAAAAAGTTCCTGTCACTTGGGGGCCAGATGAAGGCGACATTCCAGAGTGCTAGCTCGTGGTCCTTTTAGATGACAAGCAAGAGGTCTCCTAAAAGGGGCAAGCAACAACAAGAGGCAGGAATATCACGTCTATCCCTCAGCCCTGGGACTGAAGGAGGATCCTAAGCTCTCAGCTAAAAGATAAATTTAACTTCATAAAGGGAACTGAGGAGAGTTCACAGCAGAGTTGGCATCTACCACCAGCCAGAATAAAAGCTGGAACACACTGTGTCCTTACCCTCTGCCTTCTTCAGCTCCATTGCTGGGGGAAATCAGACCTCTGCTGGGACAGTAGGGGCCTCCAGCACCTTCTTCCTCCAGTCTCCTGGAAATGAGACCTGGAGTTTGTTGTTTATATGCATGCATCTGTATCTTGATTCTTGAGTGGAAACTCCACTTGGGAGTAAGATGGCAAGAGGTCACTTAATAACACTGAACACATCTCCTGTGGGATCCAGGAAAGATAACCTGGGGCAAGGAAGGATGATGGAAGCTAGAGGCCAAGAAAATTAGCACTCTAAAATGTCTTTGGATAGAGGGGAGAAAATAATAAAGATATTTGTCAATTTTTCCTTGTTAGCCTCACCTATTCATATCTGTTTGACAACTATAATTTACAACAAGTTACAGAAATCCAGAAGTCTTGGTTTTCTATCATCATTGTGGAGGTTGATGGGGTAGACTCTCACAGTTATAAAGCTTTAATCCAGAGGCCTGGGTAAACATTATCCGTTTGCTAACAGGATTATTCATTGATGGCTTTTAACCCCTTTTTCAATACTGAACAACACCAGTTAACAAAAAGTAAACACAGGTTAATTTTATTTCTATAAGTGGAGTCAAAGACTAAAATAATATTAAATATGTAAAATTAATTAAAATATTAGAATGTTAATCCTGGTGATATTAAAAAGAACAGCACATTAAGACTAAATAGTTCATTTCAGGAATGAGAGCTTGTTTTGACATTAGGAGATATGTGAACATTATTTACCGTATTTAGGAAGAAAAGGGAAAATTATGTGATCATTTTGCTAGGTTCAGAGAAGGGAATCGATGAGAACACAACACTTATCTCTGACAGTGAGTAGGAAAGAAATCATCCTCACCGTAGGTAAAGAATATCTACAGGACAGCGACCGTTATAACAGTGAATATGGGGAGCAGCTGGGTTATAATCAGGAGGATGACCTTCGGTCCTGATGAGAAATCATCCACTAAAATAAGACAAGGGGATGGTGTTGTGTAAACACTGACACACAAAGATGCAACCACCATCCTTGGTAGTGATTTTCTACCTAAAAAACCAAAGACAAGCTCAAAAGCTCTTGGAATTCATAGAAAAAGTCAATGACTTGGCCAAATATCAGGCTCAACACCCAAAATAAAAAAAAAATTACTGTTACCCAGCAGAGCAGCATAACACATAGATATTATTCATAACAATAATGTTCAAACACAGGATGCCTAGGGAGAAATCTAATCAGGAGTGTAGAAAACTCGTATTAAGACACTCTATTGCAATATGTAAAAAGTGATGAATGATGACAGGCATATGTTGGTTCTGGGTGAGAAGGCACAACTGTAAACTAGTATTTTCTTCCAGAGTTAATTTGTAAATTCATTGTCATTTCAGCATTTTTTTCTGATTGTTTTAATGGTAAAAGCATATGAAAAAGAAAACAAGAAACAAAGAAGAAAAACCTATAAAAACACGTATCATAAATGGGAGAGAGAGAGAGTGTTTCTACAGCAGTTATCAGAGTAGACGTTAGTCTGTAAAAGGACAGCAAAAAATACTTTTTTTTCACAGAAATAGAAAAATAAATAAATAGAATAGAGGTAAAAAGCCACAGAGTCACGTGTACTGAAGTCAAGAACTTCAAATAGATTCAACTACTCAAATACTACACAGTCACATGTGGATAGATATATAGGGAAAAATAGTTGCATATCTCACATCTTATACATAAAGAAATTCCATATAATTTGAAGACATTAAAAAATACTATAAAAAGTATGATAAGAACATACAGGGCGTTTAAATAATCCTTAAGTGAGGAATATTTTCTAGGATAAATTGCAGTAGGATATATATCTTTTTACAACTTTAAACTTGACTATGGACTGAGCTAAAAGACAAGCATTTAACTGGTAAACACATAAACATAAGTATAATGAACAAAATATTAATTTATATAATATATAAACACTAACTAATAAAGAAAATTACTGAATAGAAAAAGAGCATCAACAAGACATGTTCATAGCTCAAGGAAAAGTAATGAATTAGAAAGCTAAATGGCCATCAAATGAAAATTAAAATGAAAGAAGAATGAACATTTTTCATACAATAAATGACAAAAGTAGTATTTATTATTGAATATGGGGAAATGAGCATTGTGTTACATTGACCATAGAAGTATAGATGAAAAGATGATCTCTGAAGAACATTTTGGGAATTTATGCCTTAATTTAAAATACTTATTTTAATTTAAATTTTCTATCATGCAGACCATTTACATTTATTCACAAAGATAAATAGTTGACATTTATATGGAAGATTAAATAAAATGGGAATGACCTATACATCATTAGTTAACTGGTAATAGAAGTATTGTAGAGACCAATTTAATTCATAGTTTTATATGTATCCAAATGAAATGAAGTCCAAGACATAAGATGAGATTGAAAAAAATTGTATGTTTCAGGAAATATGTGTAGTATGCTTCTGCATCAACAAGAATAAGAATCAATTAGTAGATGCATCTATATCTGCATCTCTTCACATAACTATATAGGAAAGATGACTGGCTAAGAGCATGTCTTTGCTGGGATATCTTCAACAATTCTTAGTGGATTTGTATACACTTCCCCTGTGGTCTCGGTAACTAGAGCAACCATACATGGATGGATTTGAAGCACAATCTCATGGTGAAGAACTTGGAAGTTAGAATTGAAGTTACTATATGGACTATAGAGTTTTTATAGACTGGAGAACTAGAAAGAAATGGTTTTATTTCACGCTAGAAAGTGTTTCCTATGGAGAAACCTGTCGGCTATAAGGACTGTGAGTGAATAATGATCTTTGAAACAGTTATTCAAGAATGAAAAGGTATCTCCTTGAGAGTTTCTATCACATAGGTGAAAAAAATCAAAAGGCAAGTGATAGACTTTTGGTCCTCTTTTCCACCCAGCTGGTGAGGTATCAATGTTAGGACCCTGGATTCTCCTGCTCACCTAGTCATGATGTAACCAAAGGTGTTACAACCTCATAAACTTGCAAGAAGAGCTATTTTTAGAAATATGATATTTAAGTAAAAATATGTCCTAAAATAACTGAGAGTAGATTGTGTGTATGGTCAGCTGTTGGGAAAAGAAAAAACAAATTTTACCCAGAGGAAAAGAAAACTACAGAGACAAACAAGAAAGTGGATGGGCTACGCAAAATTCCTTCATGGCTAGGCTTTAATTTTTAGATCCATAATTTGACTTAGAAGGAGAAATAAAAGGCAGTGTATAAAAATGAGGGGAATATGTGCTTAAGCCAACAGTGGCCAGAGATTGGACAAGAGCTTCCTATACACACTTAGATGCTGTCCGAAATGTTTATCACAAAACTGGGCATTAGTGACATGAATGGAGAGAATTCTTGATTATTATAAATAAGCAAATCTCATAGAATGTAGTAGACTTAGCTTAGTCTGTGATTTATTGTTTAAAAATTTTATTATTTTTAATTGTATGTGCATAGGGGTTTTACTTACATGTGTATGTGTGTACCATGTGTGTAAGGCGCTCATGGAGGCCAGTAGAGGGTAATGGATTCCTTAGAACTTGAGTATAGATGGTTGTGAGTAACTGTGTGGGTAGTGGGAATTGACCCCTAGTCCTCTGAAAGAGCAGAAAGTGCTCTTAATTGATGAACCATCTCTCCATCCCTTCTTTGTATTTTATTTAAAAAACAATTCTTTAAAATTACATTTATCTATTATATGTGTGTATGTTCATGCCCACTCCATGGCATACATAGACAGGTCAAGGGACACCCTGTGTGGGAGTTGGTTCTTTTGTACCTATGGCTTCCAGAGATTGAACTGAGGTCATCAGGCACCATCAGAAAGTTTCAAACCTGAGGTGAGGTGAGGAAGGCTTTACCTGCTTGCTTCATACTAAGGGTAGGGTGGATTATAAGAATATCTGTACGTTACTTGAGTTAAAGATAGTGAGGTTGAAATTGAGTCTACTGGGGACTAGGAGGGTTGGGCAGGTGTGACTGTCCTTTGGGTAAAAAATGGGTCTTCTATCAGCCTAGTTTTCAGTTTCAGTTTCAACTTAATTTGCCAACCTACCAAACAATCAATCAAGACAAAAGATAAAAACAGCCATCAAGGACTCCCAGGAAGCCTTTGAACATTTCCTTAAAGATATCATCAACTGTAACCAGTCTATGAAAAAGGACATTTCTCTATGTATTTGGGGGTCCCTTTGGGGATGCCACTCTTCTTCATTCACATGTGAAGAAGATGTACCCCATAAAATATCATTAGTTCTGTCAAAGTCAATTGTATCACATTTCAGTTGTGTCGTGTTTGGGAAATCCCTTTTCCTCCCTATTAGCCAATGGCTTCACTAAGCACAAGGACTGGCAATATTACCACATTTCCCACAGGCATGTTGGAGATGTTAAATAATGTATGTGCATTAAAACTGTAAAAGAACAATGCATATATTAGTCTCTGAATAAGGCCAATGAAAAGATGAATCGCACTGCACTTTTCTGTTTAAATATAAAGACCTGAATTACTGCCTGCTCCAGCACATTCAGAGAAGACATTTGCTATTTATTTATTTTTACAAAAGCTGGAAAGCAACTAATAGTTTAGCTGCCATCAAAGATGGGGTTGGAGATCTTCTGAATGATGCAAATTCATTTTAATTTGAACTAAAGTACACAGTCAGCATTACCACAGAAATGTCTCAGGGGCTAGATTTTATTAAAGTATTTGTTTTCATAGCCTTTCTAATGTGAAGCATTTTTCCATTATTATATAAACTTTTTATACTTAAAAGGGGAAAGAAAAGAAAATTCAAGGACTCAAATGAGAACTGCATCTTGGGAGGAGGCCTGGCAATTGTCAACAGTCATAGCATGCTGGAGGCTCGCAGTCAGAGTTAGCATTCAAGAACAAGCTGGATTTATACCTCACTGCCTTATGGCTTTAACAGCTGCCAATATATCTTTTCAAGGTTAATTTTATTTTTACTAGACATCTCTTTTACTGTCCAAAATTAAATGGTTGGTCTTGTTTAAAATTGGCTTAGTCCTGGGGACTGGAGAAATGGTTCAGTGCTTAAATACACTTGCTGCTCTTGCAGAAGACCTAGGCTCAGTTCCTGACACCCACATGGCAGCTCACAGCCTCCTGTAACTTCAGCTCTAGGGGATATGACCCCCTTTGCTGGCCTTGTTGAGCTATATGCATGATATACAATCAGACAAAAGATAATGTATAAATAAATAAACCCAAAATTGACTTATGAAGCTGGACTGAAGGCTTAGTGGTTTGATTCCCAGCACCCACATCAGATAGCTCACAACCATCTGTAACTCCAGTTCCAGGAGATCTGACACCCTCTGGCCTCTGAGGGCACTAGCACGTATGTGGCACACACGAACTCACACAAGTGCCATACACGTGCACACACACACACACACACACACACACACACACAAATATTTAAAAAATAAAATTGATCTATCACTAATGGGACAAAATTGGCCTTTGTGGTTTCCAGATGAGTACAGTACAGGTGGGATTTGGGCTGTGTGATATTGGAAGTGAAACCCTTTGGGATAAAACCACTGTGGGTGGTTTCAGTTGTATGTGAAGATTTGTGAGAGTTCCAAGAACATTTCTCAAGGGGTGTCTTTGCTTCAGACCCTCAGGTGCACTGTTCCTGCTTGATGTGGAGATAGGACATGGCAGTGATCAATTGTGCCCCCAATAGTCAGTCCTGACAAATGAAGCCGAAGAGAACCACAGAGCATTGCATCTGTGGCGGCTGGTGACAAGCGCCAGTGGCCCTCAGGAGCCCTGGTATTAGGGCAATGTGGGGGAGGAAGGCACCTGAGTGCTGATAAGACTTCACTTGAATGAATTCAGGGGAGACAGAAGCAGCTTCGTTACACTCCAATTACGTGTAAATGGAACCTTATTAAGCAGAGAATGGAGGCGATGTTATTTACTTGATTTAATTTATCTAAATGGAGCAGGCATTCCAGTTCTATGCTTTTAAAAACAAAACAACATTTAATTTCAATCTTGCCTTTGTTCTTTACCACTCTGAGGTACCTGCCTTTGAGATATTCTATCCCTGACCCCGAGTTCTGGCAATTTCTTCGCTCTCATTCCTTCCCAACCCTTCTCACTCCTTGGAGACACTAACATAACAATACTGTAACCACAGACAGCACTAATTCTGAACCGTAACAGTGTTTTCATTAAGTAGACCGACTGCTGTGTGGACAGGGACTTGAGAACACATCTGTTCGACAGCGTTTTTCATTTCATATAATTTTCTGAAACCACACTGGCAAGGCATCGTTCTTATAAGCCATCCCCAAAGACATGGAAATAGTTTTGCTCAATGGAACTCTAAACTGAAATGCTATTTATGATGGTTGGAGTCTACTTGCATTCACTCGCTGCCTTCCAGAGGTAAAGAACTCTGAGCGAGTGTGGCTTTGAGGTGGTTTTGTGCTTTGCCCTTGCCAGGTTATGGGATTGACCTCTTGGGAGTCGCTTGCTCTTCTCGGGTGAGCAGCCAGGCTATTGGTGTTGGTGAAGAGGAGGGCCTATGGTAGAGCAATCGTTATTTATTCTGATGTCACTGGCTGTATGGAACTTGTGTGCACTGATTTCATCTCATAAAATTATGCCCAGCTGGCATCACAGATTTCAAGAACATGGATAATATTGGCTCAATACTGTCGCCATTGGTGTGCTTATTGTATAGGTCACCATGATTCCCTAAATAAGATCCATCATTTCTCTCCAAATGTCTTGTAAATGATATATTTTAGACTGAAGACAAACGTAAGTCTTTCTGATCCTGGCTTTCAGATGAATAAATGAATAAATTACTTCAGAGCTGAAACGTTTTATGTCTGCCTGGAAGTAGCTCCTGAATGACCTCTACAAGAGGAAACCTGGCTGTTGTAGGTGTCAACTAAGTCTTTCAAATGGGTTTTAGCTGTGTGAGTGTCAATCTCCTTTCCGATGGTGACACTGAGAGACATTTTGGTTGTTAGGGGTTGAGTTGGTCCAGGCTGCAATGCTGTTAAACAAGCTTCCTCAGATGCAAAGATATCCCTTTGTAGCAATGAATGATTCATACAACACTACTGGAAGTGATGGGCATGAGAAACCATGGGCTTTGGATGAAAGGCTTGTTTGAATCTTGACCGATAAAAGGCTGAATAATTCTGATCCAAAGTACTTGCTGTAATGTAGCTCCCGATGGCGGAGTTAGAACTGTGTGTCTTTACTTCGGGAGTTGTTCATGACATATTTAGTGAATAAAGCAAAGTGTCAAGTGATAACAGGAATGGGAATTATTTGAGAATTTGCTCTGCTCAGGCCTTGTGGAGATCTGCAGTGATGGACCCCCCATTTAAACAATTCAGCACCAGGGGATTAGCATCGCCTCTAGTCTTGTCTTATCAGTGAGGACACTGACTCTTGGAAAAGTTAGAAAAAAATGCTTGAAGCCACATGAGTAGTAAGGCCTAGGAAACAATAATATAATATCAAAGGTTTTATAAAGGTTAGTAGTCCCTACTGACCCCTCTCTAACTCTGTTTTAGTTATTAGAGAAATCCCCTTTTTCTCACAACTCAATCATGTGACTCAGAAACATTAAGTGGTATTTATTCCCAATGATCGAGTTACTGTGCTCACTGCCTTCTCTTCCTGTCAGTTCTCTGTTACTATATTTCTATTGGACATCATTTTAAACAGTAGCTTATTTTCTCAGTCTACACATTAAACCACAGTTGTTCCCTCTATAATTCTGTGTCTTACCTCCCGACCTTCCCTCGATGAGCATTCTTCTGTCACTGTTGCAGGATCTTAATACTTATATGGCTTTATAAATGCCATCTGGCCTTTGGAAAGTTGAGGATCACTAGCTGGAGTTTGCATAATTGTGGTGATAGATTTTCATAGGGGCTTGGGTTATAGTTTTTCTCTCTAGTGCCACTGTCCCCAGCCTTGAACCTTGGTGTATAATTAAGTAACAGACACATGGGTACTATTTTTCTTACTAAAGACCATTAGCGAATCTCCTCTTTTAACCCTTTTCATTTTCCAGTGCACTCTATATCCAGCTCTCTGAATTCCAAGAATTCATCTTTTCCAACCCCCTCTGTAATCATTTCTTGGTCTTTGAAAATTCTATGACAATTTGCAACTATTCTTCACCAAATCTTTCTTTTTTATTAATAACTTATTTTTTTCAGTTGGTTCAGTGAATAACCAAAAAAAAAAAAAAATAAGTGAGAGAGTCTAGATTACATGCTTCAGAAAGGAGTTCAGAAAGCTTTCTGCTTCCTGATCATGTCTTTAGCATGCCTTCTCAACAAAGAGAAGCAGGTCCTGATCTTTGAAGACCCCTCTAGGTGAGTTGACAGCCATACCTCCAAAGCCCGTTGCCCTTGGCAACCACTGAATTAGAAGAACATTCTCTGAAGATAGCAGCAAGAGTCTTCAGGAGCTTCCCAGGTGAAGGGACATTTAGGTCTGGGAGGGAAGTCTGAGGCAGGAGCTTGGGCATCCTCGGTGTATCCACCCAATTTTGGGCTGCTGTCTTTTTAATCCATGTATGGCTAAAGTGCAGGGAGGTCGTGGGTCATCCTTTCATATGTTATTTCTGTGAGTCTGAGTCACTCAGGCTCAGAGTCAGGCTGTGCATATGCAGGTCGTGGTGGTGGTGAGATATGAACTGGAAATGTCTCTGGTTTTGCATCTCTAGAAGATGCAGAAACATCTCAGGCTTCCTCTCTGTGTTTGAGTGTTGACCTGTGAAAAGATGACCCATGGAGTGTCTTTGAAGTGTGAGTTCCTCCCATGTCTCAGCCCATGACCCAGGTTAACTGGAACGTACTTCTGAGCCAGAATTGATGCACAGCGGACACCAATCCTTCTACCCTTGCAGTGCTCATCACCCCAGCTGACTTTGATAAGCTGGCAGGAATTATTCACTTTGTATTCAGAAAAAAGTTTAAAATTTCTTGGTATACAGGGCCCCTTTCTTTCATACAGGGAATGGTAGCACTCCAAATGGTGTTTTTTTTTTTTTTTTTTTTTTTGAATAAGGCAGTAATTTTCTTGCTAGTCTTGGACAAATAGAAGCTTGTCCAAAACCAGAAACAGACAAACAGAAAAAAAACATATATAAATAGATTTGAAAATAAAATATGCTGCTTTGAAAGTGTGGAACCATGTCACTACTAAGGGTATCTCTGGTCCTGGGAGTAACAAGTGCATACACAGTTCCCCCTGTGCTTTTCATCTCCAGATTTTTCTCTTGTTCCACTTTGCTTTCTATTTCTGTGATAAAACATGCAGACCAAGAGCAACTTGGGGAGGAGAGAGTTTATTTAGCTTACTCTTCCAGGTCACAGTCCTTCACTGAGGGAAGTCAGGAAAGAAACGGAAGCAGAAACCACAGAGGAGGTTGCTTATTGGCTTACTCTCTGGCTCATGCTCAGCAAGCCTACAGCCCAGGCCCGCCATCCTAGGGATGGTGCCACCCACAGTAGGCTAGACCCTCAATCACCCGTCAAGACAGTCTGATAGAGGCAATTCTTCAGTTAAGGTCCCCTCTTCTACATGTGTCAAGTAGACAGTAAGAACAGGACATTTTTGAAGTTGGGATCATTCAGGGGTGTTTTGGGGCACCCTTCCCAGTCACTAGAAATCCTATGGTGACAGGAGAAGGAGGAAGAGGAGGAGGAGGAGGAGAAGAAGGAGGAGGAGGAAGAGGAGGAGGAGGAGGAGGAGGAGGAGGAGGAGGAGGAGGAGGAGGAGAAGGAGGAGGAGGAGGAAGATAGAGCACAAAAGATCCTACCTTTTAATCTTAGGTTTTGGTATCAACTGACTAAGAGTCCTCTGGCTTTCAAAAGCCATTCCTTTAGAATTGAAAGTTTAAAGTCCTTTCCTTAGGCTTCCAGAAAAGGTATTTTTGAGAGCAGTCTAGAGTGAAGTTGTTTTATCTTAAGGGATACATAAGGGACATAACTCTGATTCTTCCTGAATTCAGTTCTAATGAGACAAACCTAGTGTATCCCAAAGACATAAAATGACCAGTGACAATGTAAAGAACTGAACAGTTATGAGACACGAAGACAGAATCTGTAGCTTGTGGGGTTCAAGCATCTGCTTATTTTGAAAACCCATAGAATTCGGAGGCATTGTGGCGGTATTTGTAGGTCTCTGGTTTAATGCATGCATCACAGCTGGCAACTGTGTACAAGCGATCTCATTTCTGGGTGTGGTTTAATGAGCCTGAGTTTTTATTGTCCACAAGCATTGGGAATATCTGCAGAAGTAAAAAATGAGAACACTACACAACCCCTTAGGACGAGTTTCATGAAGGAAGGAACAGAGCATCAAGCTAAGTACAGGGCTTGGTGTGACTCACAGGTTGCTTGTCTGTCAGAAAGTCATCCCCACCAAGCAACTGTGAGATGGTAGTGAGTATCTGAGAGAAGGGTGGGATTACCAGCATTTCTGAAGTTTTATTAGGGAAACTGGAAAGTGAAGGTGATTACCTATGGGCCACTTCTTGGGACATGGCTCCAAGAATGAGAGAGATGAGTAATTGATCAAGTCAGGTTTCTGCTGAGAGCTAGGTGACTCTGCTCTGTGGCGTTCCATAGGGCAGTGGTTGGTGATGTGTGTGTGCAATATACAGCATGGGCAAGCACACAGGATGAAACAGGTTCAAGGGAAATACTGTCGGAAAAACATATGCCTGGGTCAGGTGAGGGAGGGGAGAAGATAGAGGCAGAGTTGTGTCTCTCCCGAGTACACGCACGTGAGTGGAAATTGGGAGGAAGAAAAGCCTGAAGGTTAGATTGTAAGAAAAATTGAAGTCATGTTTCAAAGACCTGTGCTACAGGTATTTCATCAGTTAGTAAGACATGAGTCTGAAGTGGCCAGCAGTTTGGTTCTTGAATGATCTCTGAATCGTGTTCAGTTACTTGGGTGAGTAGGTCAGGACCCTGTCATGAGACAGGTGGAAGGAAAAACTCCAGTCAGGATATTTTTTCTGGCAACAAACGAGAAGTGGTGATCAGGGGACAGTGAAGTATACCAAATGACTGATGTCAGTCAAAAGACGACATGGCCCAGAATATCAGTGTTTCTACAAGGCCTCAGAGATGTGGCCTATCAGTATGTGAAAAGGGGGCTCTCATACTTGTGGAAGGGAGAGTGGACTATGGTGAATACATGGATAAAAACAGTGTGAGGCGGCAAGCAGCAACAATCATAGCTGATGACGTTATATTTCTGAGTGAGCAGATAAGAGAAAAGGCATAGAACAGATAATTCTTCTTCAGTCGGGTACAGTCTCCTTTCCAAATCATGTATAGCCTATAGTTTAAAGATAAAGATTAAAAATTTTTATATATGTAAAAATACGTATGTACACCTCCAGGCAAAGCGCAGCTATTGGTCATTTAAATACCAACTATTTGATCAGGTGCCCAATAGGAGCCAGAAGTTAAAAGATAAAAGACACTGAGATGTAAACAGGATCTCCAGTTATCTTTGAATAACTTTCTAGAATGTTCAGCACTGTGATCTGGTGTTTTGGAGAAGGCTTCTCAACTTGTATCAGATGACATATGCAGAATGCTTTCAGGATCATGTTCCACACTTATTTAATTTTACTTGTGCACAGCCTTGTCTTACCCACTGTCTTAGTGTGTCCCAGCTGTTATAACAAAACACCAGACACTGAATGGCATAAGCCAGTAGAATGTATTTCTCACAGATTTAGAGTCTGGCAGTTCCTTCCAAGGTGCTTTCCCACTTGCTGTTTAGAGTACTTCTCATGCCTTAAAGGTAGCCACCCTATGACTGTGAACCCTCAGGAGATTTCTGGGTATGTACATGAAAACCTTGCTTTATCTGTTCCTCTTCCTCCTCCTCTTTCCCAGCAATCTCCTCCCGAGGACCTGATTCTCGTTCTCATGACCTAATCTTAACCTCATCATCTCTCAATGGTACCCTGTCCAGTTACAATCACATTAGGGGTTAGGGCTTCAACATGGCTTTTAGAGAATCATGAATGTTCAGAGGATACCACTTACTAAAATATTCCCTCTGATTCCAGAATTGCTTCATCTGCAGGGCTTTTACTTACGTTCATTAAGGTCTCACTCTACGCCGTACGTATTTCTTAAGTCCCTAATACACACATTTGTTCCTCATGACACTGCTATTGAGTACTCACTGTTACACACATTTTATCCACGAGGGCACAGAAGTGCAAGGACTAATAATTGCCCCTAATTGTATAGCTGTGGAGTACTGAACAGGACTGCTGTGAAGTATTGAACAGGACTGTATGGGGTGGGTGGCGGAAGGGTTTGCTCTTAACTTCATTTATATCTGATTTCCAACTTGGTTTGCAACAAGCAGCCTGGTCTTCGCTAATTGCTGTTTTGTGACTGAACACTGCTGTTTAGATCAGTTACTCTCTGCTTTACTGCAATCTATGAACTAGGGAAAGCCATGTTTAAAGGATCCCTCTGGTTCAGATTCTGGGAGTAGGAAGCACTTCTTACCAGTTTGGAAGAGAAAGGGAAGCTTGGCCCTTTAATCCTCTATTTGGAAGCTAACTTCAACTTAGGTGTTGACGCTTTGACCTCTGGTGTGTTGGCATTTAGAGGTGGGCATTTGGGTGATAAGTCATGCTCTCATATCGGGGCTGGTGCCTTCACAACAAGAGGAACAAGAAAGGAGATTTTGAGCTGGTTCCTATCTAGTGCCTTCACCTCTGTGGGGTGAAGTGTGCATGGTACTAGAAGGTACTCTGCACACCACCAAAGGAGAAAGGTGAACACCACCCCAGACACACACGCTTTGATGTGCAATGCTGTTCTCCCTACAAGATAGGCTGGTGCAATAGTGGCAAAAGCCTGTGGGAGTCACCAACCAATGTCTGACTTGAATTAAGGCCTCCTCCACGAGATAGAACCCATACCCAATGCTGCTTGGGTACCCAAGAATCTGAGACTAGGTAGACCAAGAACCTAGGAGAAAACCAAATACCAACATTCTACTAAAGGATACAGCAATGAAATGACTCCCCATGATGTTCTGCTACACTCAAATCACTGCTTTTCTCAGCCATCGTCAGAAGAGCTTCTTCCTGCAGCAGATGAGAACAAATACAGAGACCCACAACCAGAAAACAAGCAGAGACTGAGAGACCCTGGAACACTCAGTCCTAAAAGGGATGTCTCCATCAAATCCTTCCCCTCAGGGCTCAGAGAAGTCTGCAGAAGAGGAGGCAAGAAGACTGTAAGAGCCAGAGCAGATGGAGGACACCAAAGAATCAAGGCCTTCTAGACACATCACAGCTGGCACACACATACACTCACAGAGACCAAGGCAGCATGCACAGGACCTGCACTGGTCAGCCCCAGATGGGGTCTTAGAGCTTAAAGGAGAAGTGGACATGTGTCCCTGTCCCTAACCCAGAAGCTATTTCCAATTAATAGCCACTTGAAAATGAAAAATTAGTTTTTTTCCAAGGGAGTCTCACTGCAGAAACAAGCCACTCTTAATGGCAGGCCCCAGGCTTAGTTATTGGTGAAATTATGATGTAGTGAGTTATGGTGATATTTTATTTGTACTGAAATGTGATTTTACTTGTATGTTAATAAATAAAGTTGCCTGGGGGTCAGAGCTATTAGCAAGCCATAGCGAAAGCTGGGCGGTGGTGGTGCACGCCTTTAATCCCAGCACTTGGTAGGCAGAGCTAGGTAGATCTCTGGGTGTTCAAGGATACAGCCAGCATTGGAGACACACGCCTTTAATCTCAATACCAACCATAGAAGATCTGGAGGTCTATACAGACAGGCAGTGACTAGGAGGTCATGTGGTTGGGTTTACAACCAATAAGAAGGCAGAACAGAAACTCTATAAAAAAAGACAGACACAGGAAGTAGGTCTCTTTAGGAGAGGTACAGCGATACTGAAGGGTAAGGTTTTTAGCTCTTAGCTATTGCTCTGACCTCTTGGCTTTCATCTCTGTATTGGCTTTGTGTTTCTTATTTAATAAGACGGTTGGTTACATCTACAGTAGGTAGCCATTCCACTTAGTTGTAGATGGCCAACAGGAAACAAACTCAACAGCGAATTTCAAAGTTCTTTGTCTCATAATATTGAGCCAGGACATTCCTTTTTAAAAAATTATTTTTTATTTATTTATTGTACCTTAGAGGTCCTTTGTGTATATTTTATGGCTTCTGGTTTTGTGTTTTTATGGGATTCCTGAGTGTACAAATGTGTGTCTCTGTCTCTGTGTATTTGAGCTTTTGCTTTGGCTCTTTTTTCTTCTATTTTGTCTTATTTGTTTTTGTTTTTATCTTATTTTATTATTTGTATTCCTTAGATGCCCATTTGTTTTCTTAACAAGAGACAGAAAAAATGTGGACCTGGATGAGAGGGGAGGTAGGGAGGAACTGGGAGGAGCAGGGGGAGGAGAAACTATAACCAGAATATATTGTATGAAAAAAAGTCTATTTTCAATAAAAGAAAACAGACACAAGAAAGCTTGCATATATGTGCATTCCTTCTGAATGTTTGTGCTTTCTTCTACATGAATGTGCTGTTCTGCTGCGTATATGTACCAAGAAAAGACAGTAGTTGCACATGAATGAAGAGAGCCCTTGTAAAGCACTCAACTGAGTTCCAAGAACCATGGAAAATAATTTCATAGACGCACTCTGCCCTCGGGTTCCCATGTATAGAAAGGTGCTCAGCAGCTTGATCTGACCGATGTCTTCAGGATGCTCTAGGTTTCCCTTGCATAGTACCACTCCTGAGGATCCACATGTCAGTGGTCTTGAGTGCCAATGACCAGTAGCAGCTTCTGGATCCTCTAGAAGCCAAAGGCAAGCTTGAGAGTGAGAAGAACTTTGCCAAACTTCGTTATCCCGCCACTCAGGGGTTTTAGAGTCATTGTCTCCCCTGTATTAAATTACTTTCAACTCGGAAGATCTAAAGGAGTGGCCAGAGCACTAAGTGATGTGATTATATGTTTTATTTTTCTCTTGGAAAATGGACAAAGCCATGCCACAGTGACGTTCCTCATTAGCCTCTGTAGTTGTAAATTGCGTATGGACGAGGCTTTCAGTACAGAGGTTTTAAAATGTGCTTATTGACTATTCTAGTATCACAGCCGTAAAGCACAATCCCATCCCTCACCAGGCCACTTTTCAATTTTAGAGCTGGGAAGAGGTGATTCTTCACTTTGGCTGCTCACTCATTTGTAGCCATCTCTGGTTTTTGATAAAGATGCCTGCCTGAGCTCTATCCTAGGCTAAATAGGAATTTATGGTGTTTTAATCCTCATGTATTAAAATGTGAACATTTACTATTTGTATGTAAGCACCTATGGTGCTTTGTGTCCCGTCACAACTTCAGTGTGCCCGGCCTTGTACAGTCACCAGAGGGGTGTATAAAAATCACAGGCTGTCTTTACATACTGTTTCTGGACTTCAGCATAACTCTTCTGAAATTCCCACATGTGTACAGACTGTCTGTAAGACTTACTAAAACTCAAAGTATGATTAAGTACCTCTGGTGGGGCCAAGATTCCTCACACCCATCATGATTCCAGCTGGAATCCTCTGGACATATCTAGCCAGTCTGCTCTTCTGTTTGTAGGTTTTGATTCCCCCTTTCATCAGCCCTATCCCTTCCCTCACTGTCCAACTCTGGCTCCTGATGTCTGTGGAGTCTTCCTGACAAATCTGTTCTGACTTGCCATCCCATCAAACATTGTCACACGGGGAAGTCTACGTGTAACCCTTCAATTCTCCATACTTTGTCAAGGCTCCCTGTCACTTTACCTGGTGGCCATCCTGGACACTGTCACTCCCAGCCAGGCCAGCTGCCTTCCGGAATCTCCAGTTGAGGGAAGGCATTGTTCAGCTCCAACAAATACAGATCTAGAAGAACTTCTTTGCTGTAGAGATAATATTTTTGTATTCTTACCGTATTACTTTTCTTAACCCTACTTGTAAATTTAGACCTACCTGGGCAACTTTTCAAAAACAGCGAGTGTCCAAGCATGTTGCCACACAATTGTAATCCCAGTTACTTGGAAGCCGGAGGCAGGAGGATAATTTGAATCCAGGCATTCAAGTCCAGCTGGGACAATATAGTAAGAACTTGTATCTTAAAAGAAAAAGGCTGGGCATGCTGGTGTACATGTTCATAATCCTAATATTTGAGAGGTGGCGGTAAGAGTGTTGGAAGTTTGAGGTTATTCCTGGCTATGTAGGGTATTTGATGCCAATCCAGACTAAATAGTGAGAACTTGTCTCAAAATAATTGAGCAAAGAACCAAATGAAAATATAAATAAAAGCATTAACTGCTCAGGAAGCATTACTGGAGATCCTGGAATGAACGAACAAACAAACAAACAAACAAACAAACTGGTCTAAGTGGAGGCCTGAGTGTGGGTATTAAATCTTTTATTTAAAAAAAAATCACATATGTATGTGTGTCAGGTGTGATGGGGAATATGTACACACTATTGCAGGTGCCCAGTGAGGACAGAGGTGTTGGGCCCCTTGGAGCTGGAGTTACAGGTGGTTGTGAGCTGCTCCCTGTGGGCGCTGAGGACTCAGGTCCTCTGCAAGAGCAGTGTGTGCTCACACCTGCTGAGCCATCTCTCTGGTCACAGCATTAGTACTTCAAAGCTGACTGGCACATTCTAATTTTTTTTTTGAAACTGGATTCTATTAAGTAGCCCAGGCTGGCTTTGAACCTGCTATGTTCTTGCCTCAGCCCGCCATGTTCTAGAAAATTCTATGATGTACTTAGGTTTGAGAATCACTGGTCAGTGCAAATATTTGAGGACCCACTTGTTGCCTTGGCTCGTGGATAATGCATCAGTCAGTTACTGCTGTGTAATAGGCAGTCACAAAATGCCACAAGCTTAATCTCTTACTGTCTGGTGGGAACCTCTGAGAGTGGCCATAAACCCTGATGCTGCCAGTGCCATTAATATGGGTTCATAGGAGTTTCATCCAGCAAGGAACCCAGGGCCCTCTGTCCTGGTGGTCACTATAGCGGAAGTGCAAGCGACGTGAGTGGAAGCATTTGATGTCTCTGAGGGCACCGGCTGCGGCTGCCGTCCTGCTCGAATTCTATTGGCTCAAGTCAGCCTCGGGCTAAACCCGCCATGAATGGACTCGGAGATGCCATGGCTTGTTTAAGCTGTTTCCCTGGGCTGTCCTCTCACTGGGGATATTTCCAGCAGAGTTACAGTAGAGAACGACTCTCACGCTGCATTTCTCTCTGGACTCGGGAAGAATTTAGGAAGTTAATTATTGTTGCCTCCGTTTGCTGAAAATTATAATTTAAACTGATTTAGCACCATCCCTGTATGGCTGGATGGCTTAGCGTTTCCATGTAAACCTGTATTAGATCCTGAAATAAAAGGGAAACCCAATAATAAAAAATTATATTATGCTTCTCATTAAATATTAATTTTTTTAAAGTATTACATTAAAATGTTACCTTGGCCACTGGAGCGGCTGCTTCCTTCTTGGTGCTGGCCCTGCTCATCACTAATGGATGACGTCTGTGTTAGCGGACCCAGGGATCTGACCTATTCCTTCCTCCACAGACACTGCTGGGTAGACCCAGGAGCTTTCTTTTCTTCCCCAACTCTTCCCATAAATTCCTTTTCTAGAGCAAAACTCAGGGGTCTGTTCTCTTGTCCAGTACATGTGGGCATAGTGAATGAACATAAGTGAAAATTCTATTATTCAGCTTTCCTCTGTGCTCTGGGATCCGCTCTCCTTTGCAACCCCACCGAGAGTTCTAGCGTGAAGCACTCTGTCTCCCCACAGTCTCTGAGTTCAGAGATCTAGGGAACTCAGCAGTAAGCTAAAAGACTTTGTCACATGTCCCTTCATAGGGCGCCAGGCCATATGGTAGGTACAAATTAAAAACAGTAGCGACCTAGATTATCTAATTATTCCCCAAGGCAAATATGTAAATCAAGCACACGGATAATAATTCTGGCTTATAGATTTAGATCACTTGCTATGCATTTTATGAAACCAGAAGAGAGAAGAATGCCATCATTTGCTAACCTTTAGGAAGGTGACTCTTGGATCAATAAAGCCAAGAGATCTGACACAGCCTGGGTTAGTACATAAGAAAGATAAGCATTTGTGTCCTGGGTCAAAAAGGGATCGCTGTGTGACTTTGAGAAAATGTCTTAACCTCTCTGATTCTCAGCTTTATATGATACTACTCTTCCTCATGCAGGTAAATCTCATGGCACATAATGGAGCTCGGGAAATGCTAACCATGAAGTACCCATGTTTTTGGCTTTAAAAAAGCTGTTGTTGGTTTGAGCGCCACAGCTTTTCCAAAGTTTAGCCCTTAAATTTTGCTCCATTGTTATACCCCTTCTTTGTTGAGTTTGATTTATCTCCAAATGCACCAAGGCCCCTGACAGGTGCAGCTGATGTCTGGGTCTGAGGAGACAGATACAGCGCAGGACTGACCGATGAGGGTGATCCGTCCCCATACACGTGGTTCACGGTGGGTGTGTCGCTCGCTCACTTCCGCATGGCACTGAGGTTTCCCCTTACTTGCTTGTCCTGGCTATTGTCTCCGTCTTAGCACTTGGTAGTCCCGAGTTGTGGTTGATTTCGCAAGCGGGGTGGCTACAGCTCAACTCAGCCGTGGACACGAACGTCAGTCAGGACCAAGCATGTCCATATGTGCGTTGTTCACACGTGGTACACCTGTTTCATGAATCCTAAACGGTCTTATAATAAAAACCCGGAGCCAGATATTGGGGTAAATGCTGAAAGATCAGAGAGACAAAGGAACAAGCCACAGCTACCTCTCACTTCCTCAGCTGATCCTGTCTCCACGAATCCTCAGACTGAATGCCTCTGAGTCCTCAGCCAGAAGGACTTCTAGTTCCTGTCTCCTCACGCCTTATATGCCTTTCTCTGCCCAGCCATTTCACTTCCTATCTCAACCTTCCTAGTGCGGGATTAATGGCGTGTATGCTTCCCAAATACTGGGGTTAAAGGTGTGTGCCACCACTGCCTGGCTCTGTTTCTCTCCTAGACTGGATCAATCTCATATAGCCCAGTGTGGCCTTGAACTCACAGAGATCCAGATGGATCCCTGCCTCCTGAGTGCTAGGAATAAAGGTGTACGCCACCACTGTCTGACCTTTATGTGGCTGGCGCTGTCCTCTGATCTTCAGGCAAGTTTTATTTCTTAGATTACAAATATTACCACAGACATCTACTTTCCGTTGTTCTTACTTCTTGGCTTGGTCCTAAGTGGAAAGAGTTTTCCAATGTCTGGGTTTGGGGTGAAAAGGTAAAACTGCAACAGTGTAGGCTACTCTGCGTGTATGGGAGGCCTTCCGTCCCTTCTCAGTGTTGCTGTTGTAAAGCTCACAACCAAAAGCAACTAAGTAAAGAATGTGTATCACTGTACAGCCTAGAGCCCACCATGGGGTCAGGACAAGAACTCAGGCAGGGACCTGGAGGCGGGAACTGAAGCAGAGGTCATGGAGGAGTGCTGCTTACTGGCTTGCTTCGTTCCCCATGGCTCGATCAGTTTTATTTCTCATACAAACCTAGCACCACCTGCCCTGGGATGGCACCACCCACGTGATGCTTCTATGGCCTTATAGCATTAGATGTTATAACCACCACCCCCGCAACAGTAGTGTGGGTCTTCATGCCAATCAAGAGAGTGCACCATAGATTTGCCTATAGTCAACCTGATAGAGCCATTTTTTTTCTCAACTGCGTTCCTTTTTCCCAGATGAAAACAGATTGTGTCACAGCGACAAACACAAAACAAAACCTAATGAACACTCACTTAGGGTTCCAGGTGCTTTCTGAGATCCAGGACTCCATTTTGTGTGTTCTGAGATCTCCCACAGTGCTCCAGACATTCCGTATTTGCTGTAGTGGTGAAGCAGTTAATAGCACTAAGTGAGATTTAATGTAACTTATTTGTATATTGTAAGGTAAATACTCCTAAATCATATTAACGCAGGGTTAATATATGCATTAATCTTTGAAGAATGCTTGCTTCTCCCTTGGAAAAATTAAGACAAACCATTTAAGAGAAATTCTGTGATGGAATTTAAGGATGTTCATTCATTCGGCACTGACTGTGTGTGGAGCTACTTTCAACTCAGCAAATTTTCAATGAGAGAATGTAGATCATGTAGATCAGTTCCATGGCCTTAAGTCATTCCCTAGACATATAGATCAGAGTAGATGGGAGTGGGATAGGGGGTTGTACTGCTTGCCACTAAAGTAAAATCCTGCAGTGAAGCAAGGATGTAAGTGGAGAACTCTTACATCAAATCATGTTAGAATAGAGGAATCATGGCTTCATCATGGAATGGAGAGCTATGAATCCATTGAAATGAATGAAATACATACAACATGTTACTTACACACAGCACATTTTATAACATCTAATACGATAAGATCATAAGAACATCTTGATGCTTATACTTAAAGATAAAAGATAGTCAAGCAAAGCTGTGGTTAATGTGAAATTCAGTCATTGAAGGAAACTGTAAGATGTCAGTGTTCTGTGTAGCTAATCCATGGTGGCCAGAAGGTTAGGTGTATTCAAAGCATTTTGGCTCAGGAGACTTGACTTCTGTAGCCTGGGACATGACCCCATTGTAAAACAAGAAGCATTTGCATTCAGAAGCACAGGGTTTGTGTTGGCCTGGGTGGCCTCTGCCAGCTTGTGAGCAAAATCTCAGCGTTCCAGAGGTTTGAAGTAGCACTTTTCAGTCTCTGCACTCCCACGTGTCACCTTCTCTTTAGGATTGTGACCGATGCATCAGCCATCACCAGAACTGGCCAGATGAAGGCAGAAAAGAACGAGGCGGAGCGGGCGTCGACTTAAAACTTGGCTCAGTTGCTTTCCATCACATTTCATTTGCTGGCCAACCTGACTCCCTCCCTCTCTCTCCCGCCCCCTCTCTCTGTGTATGTGTGTGAGTGTGTGTGCAGTTCTGCAAAGTGGCCAGAAAGAGAGAGACAGAATAAACATGGGCTTGCTAAAATGAACATTTAGAGAAAAGCTCTGTACCTTTGAAGGGACGGAAGAAAATCTTATATAGATTATGTAAATGGTAACATAGTCATAAAAAAATTTGAAGGAATTAATGGAACATTGTGAAGGCTGAAGAAAAGAGAGGAAGAATGAAAATCACAAATCTGTATTTCTTGTGCTGGAGAGATGGCTCAGACTTCAGGAGCACACACTCTTCTTGCTGAGAAGTTGAGTTTGGTGCCCAGCACCAGTGTCTGTAATCTCAAAACCATCTGTAGCTACATATTCAGGGATGGGACAACTTCTTCTGGCCTCAGTGGGCACCTGGACTTATGTGTGCATAGCCACAGATAGACAGACAGACAGACAGACACACACACACACACACAAAGAGAAATAAATCTTAAACTTTAAATTTTACATTTATTTTATAGTCCTCTGTTCAAGTGTCTTTCTTCTAAAATATGTGGTTTTCTTATATAACAGAGTATTTTGTTGTCGTTGTTGTTGTTAAGCTTAAGAAGCTGAGATATAGAATAAAGAACACTGAGCCTCAGTGAGAGGTGTATTTGTTCTTAATCTCTAGATTGAGACCAGAGCTTGGAATAGTGAGGGGAAGGAGTTAAAGTTTTTCAGGACAGAATGAGAGTGGACAGCCTCCAAGATGGGAAGGAAAAGAAGTGTCACCTACACCAAAACCAGGAGGAAGACTGTGTGCCACTTAGCACTGAGCTACTCCTGAGCGTGGAGTTCTGACCTCTTTCTGATAGTCTCTGCCCAGAAACTCAGACTCAGGAGCCCCATGACCAGAGGAGGGCCAAGACCAAGCTTATGGGATGCAGATCTGGCAGGAGAGCCTCTCTTTCTCCTGGATCAATGGAGCCAAAGAAACAGGAGATTTCCTTAGGAGCTGGGGGAGTGAACTATATACATCACACATGTAATTAAAATCTAATTGTATCACACTCAGAAATGAAGCTATGTTGGTTCTTGATGGTTATGAGTCTATTTTGAGGCAGGAGCCAAGGAGAACCACATATACATAGTTTAAATTTTAGCTAAAAGCCTCTTAATAGCTAGTTAAAAAATCTCTGACTCATGGTCTGCATGGGCATTATGGCGATGCTTCCATTTGTATATAATAGCTACTCATCAGAAGCTTGAGGAGGGAGCTGGGCTGTTCAAAATATGGTATGTGTTCCAATGACTTGGGGATCTTGCTGAAGTACAGAGCCAGTGGGGTAGCTCAGGAATGGGGTCCTGGATCCCCCCTTTTTGTTACCTGGATGTACCACTGTCAGTCATCTATAAACCATAATTCCAGGCATGAAGATCACCAGCTATTACACCTTCATACCAGGATGGCAAACTTAGAACCAAATGCTATTTTTGAAAAAAAACATCAACTTTTTGAAGAAAGTTTGAGACATTTCTCTGAGGTAAAACAATGTGGAAATGCTGCTTAACTCATAAAATATGAATTTGAAAAGTCTCATTTTCGTTTCACACCATCTTACTTCGATGACAGAGACAAACTTTTCACCTCCAGAAAGAGAAGAGATTGAAAAAAACAGATGTTCTTTTTCTTCCGTGCTGTAGAATGCAATAGGAGATGGGTGAGTACACACCAGCAACTGAGTGTAAATGTTTAGACAGCCATGACAATCCTTGGGTAATAGATATTTTAACACCAAGAAGTATATTGTCTCGTACACTCAGAGATCATACCGCCAGCCATTCCCAGGAGCAGTCCCCATTTCCAGCAGGGATGAAGAATTGACAGAGTTGTTCCATATGGATTTCTCATGATTTGCCTCATAAAAAAAAGTCACAAAAATGCCCAACTGACCAAGAGTAAAGGCTGTTATTGCAGTCAAATACATTGGTTCCCTTGAATGCCGAGCTGTAACTTTGGTCTCAGGGACACAGTGATTCAGTTAAGTTACATCCTTTCACTTTTTTTTTTTTGAGTAATTCATTAAACAGAGACAGAGCACCTACCATGTGCTAAGTGTGGTGCCAGGACTAAGCAAGGACTTCATGGAAGTGTCTGTGGATTGCAGAGGGTAAAACACTGAAAGCTGCCACAATTGAACATTATTTCACAGGAAAACAATGACTGGAAATGAGTAATCTTGGCTGAGAGACTGGGGTGAGGAGAGAGTTGGAAGATGTCATTGCAGGAAGCTGCAAACAGTGACCAAAGGCAAACAGGTTCACAAGAAGCCGCAACAGACAAAAACTACAAGGAAACAAAACATTTACATAAATCCCATGCAAAGTCGCATTATTATGTTCTCATTATTGTTATGGCCCTATCATTGGAAGTCTAGAGAAAATAGTTTACTTATTGATAAAACAATCTTTTAAAAATCTTATATATATGTGTGTGTGTGTGTGTGTGTGTGTGTGTGTGTGTGTGTGTTCACAAATATGTACATTTGAGGAAGCCAGAGGTCAGCCTCAGGTGTTATTTCCCAGGACAACAGACTTGGGGCTCATGGACATGGCTAGGCTAGCTGGCCACTGAGCCCCAGCGATTTGCCTGTATTTTGCTTCCCAAGCAAAGAGATTACAGGTACATGCCACTGTGCTTGGCTTCTTTTACATGGCCATTGGGGATAGAACCCAGGTCCTGTGCAGCAAGCACCTTCCCAACTGAGCCATCTCCTCAGCCCCTGCTAGGAAATCTTAGCTGCATCAAGAACCAGGAGACATTTTGGATGCTGCTTGAATGGATGGTATGGCCAAAGAATAAGCGTTCTTCTCAGAGAGACAGGAGCTGTAAACCCTGGCTCAGTTAGTATAAAGCAATGTAGAGATGTAGATCTGGTGGATTCTGAGAGGTGCCTGCCTCATCTAAAGGCATTTACTGAAAACTCCCATTTTGTACCTTAGGACTCATTTTTTGGTGTGTTTGGATCATGGTGTGCTTTGGTTCTTCTGCTTTTAGGCTCTTCTTAAATTTTCTTTTTTTAGCTTAAAAATGTTTTAGGGAAGAATATTCTGAAATTCATCCTATCTATTCACAGACCTCTTAAGTCTCAAAGCATGAGCGAAGCTTCCACTGGAATGGAGAGGCTTATGAATTTGGATGCCAGCGATGGAAATTGAAGTATATAAAATTTTAAAGCGACGTTGGACTCAGCAGGTGGATACAGGGTATCATGGGTATAACTGGATTCTTCAGACTTTGAGCCAAAGTTATTCCCCTCTATCTCATTTCAAATAAATTTAATGATCAGACTCCCAGAGTCACTTGGTAATATCACAAACTGCTTTTGTCATCCAGGGCTTCATCATTTTTTTCCCATAGGTAATATGCTGGGAATCATAATTCTGGGTATTGACTGCTCTGCTTCTTACAATCACAGAGAAAGAATCCAAGTGCCTAAGGATTGACAGTGGGGTCTGACTCCTTCTGTATATTCAGTGGTCCTAGGAGATGCTCAGTGTTCCTAACGAAAGCCTCAGAATGGACCTCCTGGGAAAGAGGCTCTGAGTTAAGGGGACTCTACAGCGTTGGCCTGGTTTATCTGCTCTCCTCACCCCCCCCCCCCACTCCACCATCTGGGGCTCTGGTGCTGTATACTTAGGAATTGTTAAGTGTACTCGGAAAGGACATTTTCCTTCTCACGAACCCTCTTCAAGATACCCATCTGAATTCTTGTCTGGACTCTCCTGTCTCTGTAACAGCAGGATTTCAATTAGTCTAGCATGATACTACTCTTCAAACTGGTCTTTGTTTTCTTACAAGCTAGCCAGGGATTGCATGTGGCCTGTAGTCACATAGTTAGTCACATAGATTTAACAAACTTCCAGATTTAACAAACACATGAGAATCCAGGCACCAGAGCTCTGAGCAGATCCTGAGAAGAGTGATGTAATGTCTGCAGTGCTAGGGAGCCCTTCATCTAGCTCAGTCAGCTTCCGTTTCCTGGACTCTGCGTCTTTGTCCTGAGTTCCCTCATCTTGTAGGACTCTCAGATATGGTATCACGGAGCTGGGGAAAACAGGCTTGGGGAGGGTGTTACCGGTGGGGAGTGGATACTGTCAAAAGGCTAGCGATACTGGCAAGTGACTCTCAGGAGTGCTGTGCCAGCAGAATACGTTGTTGAAACAAGAGTCTAGTGTCACCCAGAGGTCAGACACTTGAAGCTAATTGAGTGTGCACACGGCAATGACCTTAGAACGGCTGCACAAGGGACTTTGAAGTAGGAGAACTTTTAGTCTAACTCAGTTCTTTCGGCTTTGACATGGAGACGTTTTCTTCAGTTGTGAATTTACTGGACAGATTCTCAAAGAAAAGTTCAGCCAAAGCATCCTTGGGTGTGTTGGACTAAACTGTTTTACAATTTTCTTTTTTTAATTAGAGGGGGAAGGGGAGGGCGGGGAGAAGGCAAGGTAGGGGGAGGGGGAGGAGATATCAGAGCACTAAGCCATGGAGTGGTTTTTCTCCTTCCATTCCTCTTTATGTGGGTTCTGGAGATTAAACTAGGGTCATCAGGGTTGGGTGGCAATTGCTTCACCTGCTGAGGCCGTCGGGTCCTAACCTACTTCTATTTGGCTGTAAAATTAGTAAAAGAGGAGAGAAATGTCCCATTGGCTCTGACTTGATCTGATGAAGTCAGTATGGAGATTTGGTTTCAGACCTGGTCAGAATGGAAAGACAATGCTTTAAGGAAGACATGTTGGAAAGTCAAAGCCACTACCGCTTTTCAAAATCTGCAGCTCTACTATCTGTACATTCAAGGGAACTTGCCATTTGGAAGCAGAAATAGATTTACCTTTGAAAGGGCAGAAACAGCTCAACTATGACATGTCACTGCAGGATCATATCCATATGTTCTAAAGCAAAGTTTTCTGTGTTGTCATAGTATATCATGGCTTAGGAAAGCCAGGTACTAATGTGGGCAGAGTGAGTGAAGGAATGGAGTCTCTCCAGAAACATTCTGAGATAAATAACTGAAGTTTTACCTTCTGGCAAGAACCTGTATCCAAGTGTTTAACCAAATATTAATCAAGCCCATGTTCTAAAGCAATGCTCAGAAGTTGAAATGATTGTTTCTGTGTACACTGCCTGGTTATTGAAGCATAGGTCTACAGAATAACTTACCTCCAAGAAGTCTCTTAATTGACAATGTAAGTTACTATTCTCTATAGAGGAAAAAAAAATTGCAGTCAGTAATTTTAATCTACAATTGAAGAATTGAAATAATTACCTTCAAAGTAAACAGTATGGAATTAAATAGTGTCTTAGTTAGGGTTTTTATTGCTGTGAAGAGACACCATGACCAGAGAAACTCTTATAAAGGAAAACATTTAATTGGGGCTTGCTTACAGGTTTAGTCCATCATCATCATGGCAGGAAGCATGGTGGCACACAGGCAGACATGGTACTGGAGGAGGAGTTGAGAATTCTACATCTGGATCAATAGGCAGCAGGAAGAGAACGTGAGTCAGTGGGCCTAGCTTGAGCCTCTGAGACCTCAAAGCCCATCCCCAGTGACACACTTCATCCAACAAGGCCACAACTCCTAATAGTACCATTCTTTATGGCCCAATGGGAGCTATTTTTATTCAAATCACCACAAATAAAAAGAGAAAAGTGACTTCACTGATCTGGTTTGCTATTATTTGAATCCATTTACTGTGTGCAAGGAAAACACTTAAAAATTACATTTATTTAATGTGTGTGTGTGTGTGTAGAGTGTACATGCCACAGCATCAGAGGACAACTCTTATGAATCAATTGTCTCCTCCAGAAATGTAGGTTCTGAAGACTGAATTCAGTTCATCAGTCATGGCAGCAAGCACCATCTCCCACTAAGCCATCCCACTGGCCCCGATGCACAGCACACTCAAGAGAAAGAAATATGGTTATTATTGTTAATATTGCCAACTTGTGGTGATCAAGAATCACCTAAAAGACAAGCCTCTTTACATGCCTGTGAGGGATTATCTAGATTAGATTAATTAATGTCTGTGCTGGATAGTTTTATGTCAACTTGACACAAGCTATCGTCATCAGAGAGGAGGGAACCTCAGTTAAGAAAATGCCTCCACAAGGTTGGGCGGTAGAGCTGGGCAGTGGTGGCACATGCCTTTAATTCCAGCACTTGAGAGGGAGAGGCAAGTGGATCCCTATGAGTTTGAGGCTAGCCTAGTCTACAGAAGGAGTTCCAGGACAGCCAGGACACAGAGAAACTCTGTCTAGAAAAAAAACAAAACAAAACGAAACCAAAACAAACAACCATCACCAACCACAAACAATCAGGTTATAGGAAGGCCTTTATGGCAGTATTTTCTTAATTAGTGATGGATGGGAGAAGAATCCAGACCACTCTAGGTGGTGCCTTCCCTGGGCTGGTAGTCCTGAGTTCTATAAGAATGTAAGGTGATTTATTTCTGAAAGAGGAGGACCCTAAAAGGGACATGCATGGATCACTCCAGGAAGGGGAAAGGGTTTAGATCTCCTGGGTAAACTGGAAGCAGGGAGTAGAGGGGAGGAGATGGGGGGTGGGAACATGAGGAATTGAGAAGGCTGAGTTGGGGGAGGGACAGAGAGGGAGAGCAATGACAGAGATATTTTAATAGAGAGAACCAGTATGGGGTTATAGAGAAACCTGGTGCTAGGGAAATCCCCAGGAACCCACAAGGATGCCCCCAGCTAAAACTCCTAGCAATGGTGGAAAGAGTGCCTGAACTGGCCTTCCCCTATACCCAGATTGGTGACTACCCTAATTGTCATCATAGAACTTACATCCAGTGACTTATGGAAGCAGTTGTAGAGACCCACAGCCAAGCACTTGGCCAAGCTCTAGGAGATCAGTTGATGAGAGGGAGGAGGGACTATAACAGCAAAGGGGGGGTCAAGACCATGATGGGAAAAACCACAGAGACAGCTGACCCGAGCTAGTGGGAGTTTATGGACTCTGGAATGACAGCTGGGGAGACTACATGGGACCGAACTAGACCCTCTGAATGGGGGTGACAGTTGTGTGGCTTGATCTGTTTGTGGGGCTCCTGGCAATGGGACCAGGACTTATCCCGGGTACATGAACTGGCTTTTTAGAGCCCATTCCCTATGGTGGGATGCCTTAATCAGCCTTGATGCAGGGGGGAGGGCCTTAGTCCTACCCCAACTTGGTATGCCAGCCTGTGTTGACTACCCAAGGCCTTCCCCTCTATGAGGAGTGGATAGGGAGTATGATGGGAGTGGAGGGATGGGAGAAGGGGAGAGAGGGGGAAGAGTGGTTGGTATGTAAAATGAAAAAAAATTTAAATAAAAAAAAGAAAGCAGGGTGAGCAAGCCATGAGAGCAACTCAGTAAGCAGCACCCCCCCCACGGCCTCTCCATCAGCTTCTGCCTCCAGGTTCCTGCCCTCATTGAGTTCCTCTCCTGACTTCCTTAGATGATGAACAATGGTTTGGAAGTGTGAGCCAAATAAACCTCCCCTTATCTCAAGTTGCTGTGGTCATGATATTTCATCAAGCAATGATAACCATAACTAGGACAAGGTGGGAGGACCTGGCCACCCTGTGTGACACCATTTCATGCAATGGGCCCTAGATTGAATAAAAAGTAAAAAAGGAACTGAAAATTCACCTCTGCTTCCTGACTGTGGATGCAGTCCAGGTAATCAAGCTCCTACTGCTGTGTCTTCTCTGCTATGATGGACTGTACTCTTGAATTGTGAGCCAAAATAAACCTTCCATTTCTGTTTTGTGTTTAGATCTTTGGCCACAGCAGGAAGAAAACAGTTAATATAGTACCCAACCTTCAAACATATGCTAAAAATGCTTTAAAAAATTGGCTTAGAAATAGAACCCCCCAGCCTGAATTTTAAAAGTAGTATTGAAATAGTATTTTACATTATATGTCACCTTGCTGTAGCTTTTTTAAAGTTATACAAAACCCAAGTGAGACAATAAGACCAAAATTTGACCTCCAGACAGACAAATTTGAGCCTGCTAGCTCAATTTGAGCAAAGTGTTGTAAATATGGGTGATGCACTAAACACATAGACATGACATAATAAGCCTTGGAAGGTAAACTGTGAATCTTAATTTTTAATGCCAATCTTAAGAGATATATTGGATCAATGTGTTTGGGTAGTATTGAAAATGAAATTGTAAACTATTTAATTTAAATGTCATAATTTAAATCATGAGGTTACATCAAAACCACGTTTCACAAATACACTTTTAAGGCATGGTAAAGGTTAGTTAGTATTCCTGGCAGCAAATGGTTTCTTGGTATCCATAATCCAAGTTATAGATAACTCTGATGAAATTTTTATTGTCATATGAGAATTACATTTAAACTCATGAGTATTTTATATAAAGCAAAAAGTACAGATCTCTCAGGTTTTGAAAATTCATTATTATGTTTAGCACTCCTAAAAACAGGTTGTATTTGTATGCATGATTGCTGTGGATATAGCTATATGTAAATAAACTCTGATTGGCCAATAGCCAGACAGGAAGTATAGGCGGGACTAACAGAGAAGAGAATTGAGGGAACAGGAAGGGAGGAGAGAGACTGGCTGGAGCTGCCGCCAGGAGAAGGAAGATGTAAGGTACCAGTAAGCCATGAACCATGAGGCAAAGTAAAGATTAATAGAAATGGGCTAAATATAAGAGTAAGAGCTAGACAATGACAGGCCTAAGCTAATGGCCAAGCAGTTTAAATAATGTAAGAGTTTGTGTGTTTATTTTATAAGTGGGCTCTGGGACTGGCGGGACTTGGTGGCGGGAGCTGGAGAGAATTTCTCCAGCTACACATGATAAAGATAAACTTTTTGTATACTGACTTTATGGTCTCAATCAAGCTGTAGTTGAGACAATAGTTTCCATGGCATAAATAAATCTAAATGAGTTATCCCTTTTACATAGTCTACCTAGGAATGAAGTTCAAGCTAGATAAAGCACCCCAGAATTGTTCCTCACAGACTGTTTTTATAAAACCACCATTGCTTCTAGTGTAGAACTTTGTTTTGACAGGAAAAGAATACCTTCATAGCAATCCCTCTACTGTGTCTAAAGAAAAAGAGGTAGGCATTGCGTTGTTATGAGATTGCTAAAGTAGTGTTCATTCAGAATTCCCCACCTTTGCAAATGAGTGTAAGGACATGCACAATCACAGTGTTGAAGGTGGTCACTCAGCACAATGGACAGCTGAGTCCATTCTGAATGGACACAACCAACTTTGACATTTTGCCATGACTAAATAACTACACACACACACACACACACACACACACACGAAGAATCACAGTGTCACAGTATATTTTGCCCTTTCTCTTTGTAAACCAATTTTCCTGGAAGGCTGATGTGCTGCGATGTTTGGAATAACACTGTTCATTTGGAGGTGACTTGGCCAATGACCATTATGTTTGACATTCAACTACCCATTTCAATACAATTATTAAATGAAAGAAGAAATTATAGAATGTTAGTTAAATTTGCATCTCAGATAAATAATCTTTTAGGATAATTTGGTCACATATAATGCATAAACACTATTAGACAGAATGCCTTGGTTCTCTTATGACATTTTTGTGTTATACATATTTCTTACTTAGGAGAATACCCTGAATTTTGCTCCAAACTTACTCTTTGTGCTTAGAAACTGACCTGCCCATAGGTGGCATATTTCTTCAAGCCCTTTATTCTGGAGAATGGACAGGAAGATCTCCGTGTATTTGAGGCCAGCCTGGTCTACACAGTGAATTCTAGGATAGCCAGAGCTACATAGTGAGGATCTGTCTGAAAAAAGAAAGAAAGAAAAGAAACTGCCATGTTATTAGTGTGGGGGTTAGCTGTTACAAGGCACCCTGAGATGTAATTACCTACAGAAGGACAAAACACTTGCCTTTGCTTCTGCTCAGAGAAAACCCATGCTCCAAGTCAGGTCTTTACAGGGAGAGAAGCTATCCTGACTTGCAGAAACAGAAAATTCAATAATTGATAGGGTTCATGACCTCCTCTCTTAGGAAAGGTGATGGCAGCAGTGACACTCTTGAGCTCTATTGTAGAAATTTCCCAAAGAGCCTTGGAGGGAAAAGAACAGGGTGTCATGGCACTCTCAATTTGGTACATTTCCAGAACCTTGGTGATTCTTCCTACCCACTTGATCTTAGTAATCTCTGCTTTCCCATAGCAACTGGCAGCGAAGGCCTGAAGAGACCCAAGCAATGGTTGAAGAAGTGTTACTTGCAAGTGTGGTACCCAGAAGTGTGGGGTAATGTGTGGTACACACCATTCTCAGTGCATGAGAAGACATCTCGGCTCCCAAACACTCAGCCAGGACTGAAGGTCAGATGAGAAAGTGTGTGAGCCCCTGTGGCTGTGCTGGGCCTGAAACTGATGTTGGAGCTTGGCGTTTATAATGATGGGCAGAAGGGGAGGATGGCTGGGCCTTGAGAGAGAGAGGGGTCTGGGAAGGATCACACTCATATTACAAGGAGATCTCTAAAGATCAAAAAGAACATGGGCTCCTTTTCCCTTTCCTGTTGGTCCCTGGGTGGGAAGTTGAAACTGTGGACATCAGCCTCACACAGCTTCAGGGCTGAGATTCTGTGCCCACTATCTCTTGAGAATCCCAGAAAATAATCTAACCTAAATGCTACTCTGAGGCCAGTGATATTTGTTAGTGAAGTTCCTGCTAGAAATAGATGTCACTTGGGGGATAAAAGGGTTTTTCACACAAGAAACTTCTCACTAATGACAAATCAAGTTATACACATGGAACAAATTATCAAACAAAAGAAAAGAAGTCTTGCAACACACACACACACACACACACACACACACACACACACATACACTCACATAAACACAGACACACCCACCAAGCAGTGATACAATCTAGAGAGTATATAACAAGGAAGGAGATTAGAATCCTGGATTTTAGAAAATTCGCATCTGAATAAAAACCAAATGTGTTCAACATTTTTACAATATGAAGAAGAACTAGAATCTCCAGGATTAAAGTGGGTGTGATGGCAGCACACTGAAAAAAAAAATTGAAAAAGAGAATTGAGGACAGCTTCCAACCCTAAAAATGGTCACTAAAAAGAGAAAGCTCAGTGACTTTGAGAATTAGCATTTCTAATTAATACAAGAATATTGGTATGTTCTTAGGAGTGGTGTTAGCATGTAGATTAACTTATAGAAAATTACTAAAAAAAAGCTGGAGTCTGAAAAAATTGGAACAAAATGTTAGAACAAAGAAAAATGTAGTCAAGTTTTATAATATATTTGAGAAGTACATTTGAACATTTTATGGGCACATTATGATAACCCAACAAAATGGGGCACTAGGTCCATGTCTCTTCAATCATTGCTAGAGGTTGGAACTTTCGCACACTTCTAGTCGTTTTGAAACACACCACTGATGTTTTCCTCCTGCACTTACCCAACTATGTTATCGCTAATTCCTCATCTCTGTGTTTTGGTTCTATTATTGGGCTTCTGATTTCCCCTTCCAAGTCTTTAGCGATGGCTCCTCCATGCTGTCTACAAAATGAAGCTCTCAGTCTCTTTCTGGGCTGGCTTATTTCACTTAGCACAATGCTCTCCAGTTCCATCCATATTGCTGCTGACAGAAGGATTCCATCACTTATGTAGGTATCACTTTGTTCATCTACGGAAAGGCATCTGAGTTGAGTCCATATTTTAACTCTCTTGATCACTGTTCCAACAAGCAGCAGAATATAAGTATCTTGTTGTTTGAATCTTAAATGGTCTTTTAATAAAAAACCCAGAGCCAGATATCGGGGTGAAAGCCAAAAGATGAGAGAAGCAGAGCAGTCAGCCACTAGTTCTTACCTCTATGAAGTCCTCAGCTTAAAGAGAGAGTTTTTGTTTCTTCACACCTTAAATACCTTTCTCTGTCCTGTCATATTACTTCCTGGGATTAAAGGCCTACATGGCCAGGCAGTGGTGGCATACACCTTTAATCCCAGCACTCAGGAGGCAGCACCAGGCGAATCTCTGTGAATTTGAGGCCAGCCTGGTCTACAAAGTAAGATCCAGAGCAGGCACCAAAACTACACAGAGAAACCGTGTCTTGAAAAACCAAAATACATAAATAAAAAAAAAAAAAAGGTGTATGTGCTTCCCAAGCAAAGGCATGAGATCTTAAGTACTGGGGTTAAAGATGTGTGCCACCTCTGCCTGACTCTGTTTCCCTCCTATACTGGATTAATCTCATATAGCCCAGTGTGGCCTTGAACTCACAGAGATTCAGACAGATCTCTGACTCCCGAGTGATAGGATTAAAGGTGTGTGCCATTACTGCCTGACCTCTATGTCTAATCTAGTGGCTGGCTCTGTCCTCTGATCCTCAGACAAGTTTATTAGGGTACATAGTATGTCACCACAGTATCTCTTTTAGGTATGAGGATTTTCATGTCATTTGGATATACACCCAATAGTGGAATTGTTGATTTTATTATTTTTTTTTGAGAAATCTTTATATTGTTTTACATAAAGATACACTAAAACATTCCCAGCTACGTTGTTTAAGGGTTCCTTTCCCTCCACATACTCACCAGCATTTCATTATTTGTTTTTCTGCTTGTTTGATGATAGCTGTAAAAGGGGAAACAGATTGTGGCTAAGTTACCAAGGAAATGGAATCCTTTAGGGCCATGAAGGAATAAATGTAAGAGGACACATTAGGAGAGTAGATGCTACAGACATCAACGTTCATCCATGTTTACTGTGCTGTTAAACTGTCTCAGGCAGGGAAACATTGGTGTAAGAAGGAAGGGAAGGAGTACTTGAGAGCATATAACACCTCTATTTTAGGTGAATAATACATGTGTGTGGTTATAAATACCAGTTTGCAACTTTCAGATTTTTCCACACTGTGTGAAAAACAAATTTCTGGTTTTTGCCTGTGGCTGAAGAATCTCTGATCTTTTATGCTCGTTTTCAGTGTTTCAAGTATTTCCAAGTTTCCAAGGGAAAGTCCCTTTGACCGCAGCTCTGATACAGCGTCCCACTTTCTACTTACGGGTAGAGCTTCAATTTTTTTTGCTGTTATGAACTCAAGAAAGCATTTTATGATGGGTCCCTCTACATCATAGCATTGGCATCTTCCTCCTTGAGAGAGCACAATTGCTATACACAACTTAATTTTCTAAAGAATTGAAACTTAATTTCTTAAACTTCCTAATTTTAATTTACCTATCTCAGGCAGTGTATTCCTGAAACAAGTTAAACTTCTCACCTGGAATGTAAGGGGCACAGCTTTGCTTTTGTTCAGGAACCTTTTCTGTGTTTTTCAAATGTGCTTGCCACATCAGCTAAAAGCCTGTAGAACATTCAGATGCACAAATATTTATAATGCATCTGCTGGTTCCTCTACCGTTGGATGATAAGAATATCTCTCCCTACTCCTTTCTTTTTATGAATGCTGTTATGACAAGTGACTTCATACACACTATTATTAAACACATAAATTATTTGGTTTTATATAAATCTGGTGCCCTCAGGGCCACTGAAGAATATTGGGCTTCTTGGCATTACACTAAAAGGCACAATGAATTATGCTTTTGATTCTCAAGATCTTTCAACTATTTCTTTTGAGTAAGATTGTCTGCTGTTTAAATCAACTTTAACCTTCTCAGTTCTGTGTCAGTGTTTCTAATCATCACTGAAACAGGAAAGCTGGTACCCAAGTGTCTCATGCTCCATCATAGAGAGCAAAGCTATAGAGTGAGCCACCCCCACACCCCATAGGGAAAATTGCACGTGTGGCATTATTTGTCTGACTCAAATAATTAAACAAAAAAACCCCTAAATTTCAGATCACTTAGCTGAGGTTCCTGTTGCCTACCTACATTAAAAAACTAAGTCTAAAAGTAATAATAAGAGGTTTTCAGACGAGGCAAATCCTTGCAAACAGCAGCCACAAAGTCAATGAGGTTTGTAGTTCCCCAGTGATAAAATTTGGGAAGTGGTGTGAGTTCAGTAGTTCAGGAAGGAGGGAGCTCTAGGCTTTAGGGACTTGAGGAAATGCAAAGATCTGCTTGGTTGCACTCCAGCTCAGTTTACTCCACATACACAGATGCCACCTGCTGTAACATGTGGGTGGACAGCCAATCCACTAAGGGCTTCACAGTGTGAATTGTGTGACTCGCAGGTTCATCCTGATGGGTGTGGGATGTGATGTTCTGTCGCCCATGACGCCATACTGATTGCTATGCTTACAAGCTGAGGAGCCAGCGTCCACTTCCTAGTGATCACCGCAGCGGTTCTTAAGCAGACACACACATGTATAAATCATAATGTGTGATGTTGAGTGTGCTATCTCCAGGGTGACGCTTTGGAAGCAGGTTGGGCTGAATGCTGGATTCAGAGAGTCGCCAGATGGATGTTTGCAGATAGAATTTGAGGGAGGTCTCACATGGCTATTGACAAGTCTGTGAGAAGTCAGGACCCACCACTTAGAAGAGGGATGGAAAGTGGTTGGGATGTCTGAGAGTTCATAGGAACAGTGTCTCCTCTCACTAGACTTCACACCTGCAATCCCCAATGCCTTCCTGGGCCTCCTGACGTTCACTGAGTGGAAATGTTAAGTTGTATGGGGATTCTATTGAATGACAACGATATAAGATAATGTTGGATAACATGAAAAGATGGACTTCCAGAATCTTTCACTGTATGGCACACACACACACACACACACACACACACACACACACATCCCCCACACACACCACACGCACAATTGTCTGAGTTAGTTATACCTATTTCAATGATCAATTCTTCAATTTTAAGTTGTTTAAAGTATTTTTTGTCTTAGGTACTTGATGACTTGAAGGGATAATCTGTAACAGTTTAAGTTGTAATAGATTAAAAGCTATGTATTGATTAGGGTGTAAGGAATAGGCTATCATGAAAAGATATTATTAGAAGTGCTTCAAAACTTATGAAAAAGATTTGATTACTTCAGAATATTTTACTTGATAACATTTCACAATATAATAGCCACAATGGTGAGAGTTTGCCAGCGCAATGAAGTCCAATAATTGGATATTGTATTCGTTCTTTTCTGTTTTGCTCTGGTACAGAATGGTCATATTTATAGATTTACTTTCTTAGTACATGTAAATCCGCAATTAATACTTGTGCTATGTGGCCATTCACATCTATGTTTGCATTATTCCAGATCCTAGCATTTGTTTACCCTCACATACTTATTTTTGTGCCTCCAGGAGACTCCTTCAAATCATTGATTCATGCTGGTTAACTGGGGGAAGGAACATGAGTTAATTGTAACCAAACCAAACCAAACCAAACCAAACCAAAGAAAACAAAACAAAAAACTGAAAATGGACTCAAAAGAGGAGCACGGGGATGGGAATACAATAGCTGAAGCTAGCTATGCCCTGTTATCTCATCTGAGGCCAAGTGACCTAGCCAGGACTCACAGTGCAGTGTGACCCTCAGACAGTGATAATGATGAAACTAATGTGCTGTCTGTAGTCATGGCTCAATGTGCCTGTCAAATTTGTAACATAGTCACACAGAATGGCTTACTTGGCCCTTTCTCTCTGAAGTCTTTCACTCACCAGCAACAGCCAGATAGACATGCCAGAGGTCCTGCTGAAGGCCACTGGATCAAGGTCCTCAGTATGTGCCACCTGAACTCAAGGTCCCCAAACCTGGATGCATGTCACAAGCTTCTGAAGATACAGATCTCTATTGTAGGTAAGAGGACTTGGAATTCAGCCATTGTTAGAAGGTGAAGAGTTACTGAGTGCCTGCTAGCAGATGCATCTTTAGAAGATACTAGGCTAAAAATTCAGAAAAAAATGTTTTCTAGGTAGATAGATGCATATGTGTATTTACGTATGTCACTCGGTGTACTTCATCGTCAGATGAACTACACTTTGTTTCACGGATTAAGCAATGGTAAGTGACAATCAGCCGTCACCTTCATATTGTGCTGTAGAATGTGCCATTGTTTCTTTTGCCTACATAAAAAATACATATTTCTTTTTTTGGGTGTGTTTTCTTTTTGCCTATATCTTTATGTTCTAACTTTTAAATTCTTTCACATTCTCTTTCAAGTTTCAATTATTTTTCTGGCTAGGGAGAATGTCAGAGCAATACAAGAGAGAGACAAGACTCACAAAACCTTTTATAAGCCAGGTGTGGTGGAACAAACCACAGTTGCCACATTTGGGTGGTCGAGGCAGGTGGATTGAGAGTTAAGGTTGAGGGTATGATGAAAGTTAGGGACAGATTCCCTTCTGGGATACTTGGTGACCTCCTCTCCTAAAAACCCAACAAAACCACATGTCTTTTAAAGAAAGTAGTTATATAAAGTGTGTAATTATATAAAATAAGGGTCCATAATGTATTAGGACCTGGATGGGAAGTGGAAGGGACATTCTGAAGTTGGCAAAGTCAATGGGGTTTGTGGTTTTGAAGGGCTTCACCAGTGGGGCGTGGTTTAAATGGAGCATTAGAGGTTGAGTGTTGTGTTAGTTACTTTGGCTCACAGTTCTGGAGGGACACAGTCCATCATGCTGGGGAAGACACAGCAGCAAGCAGGGAAGACATGGGGACAGACAGGGAAAGCGCAGGAACAGGGGGCTGGCTAGCCACACTGCATCCAGAGGACTCCGCAAGCAGTGAGCCAGAAGTGGGGTGAGCTGTAAAACCTCAAGACTCACAATCCGTGACCCACTTCTTCCAGCAAAGCTCTACCTCCTACTGGTTTCACCACCTTCCCAAACAGTGCCACCAGTTAGGGACCAAGTGTTCCAGCGTGTGAGCCTATGAAAAACAGTCTACCTTCAAACTACAAAAGATATGATTTGAGTTGATGGTTAATAAAAGAAAGCTTTGTTGTTGGCATGATATGGGTAAAAGCCCAGAAGATGTAATGATTGTTATGCACAAGGATTATGTTCCTGAGCAAGTATGTGTAGATATATATAGGATAATATCCTATATATGTGTGTGTGCGTGTGTGTATTTGTGTATGTGTGTGTTTGTGTGTCTGTATGTGTCTGTCTGTGTCTGTGTATGTGTGTATGCATGCATGCATGTGTGTGTGTGCATGCATGTGTGTGTGTGTGTGTGTGTGTGTGTGTGTGTGTGTGCATGTTGTGTTGGGGCACAGAGGTGAAAGGTGGACATCAAACAGTTGTGGTCCCTCAGATGCTTTCTTCTGTTCCTCCTCCTCCTCCTCCTTTTGTCTCTTTGAGACAGGGTCTCTCCTTGATCTGGAGCTCACTAACTTGGCCAGGTTGGTTTTCCCATGACTTGTAGGGATCCGCTTGTCTGTATCGCCCTTGTACTGAGATTTTAAACACATGGTGGCTTCTTGATGTGGGTTCTGGGGATTGAACTCAGGTCTTTAGATTAGTGCAGTAAGCATTTTACCCAACTATCTCCTTAGTTTTCTTTGTGTCCACAAGAGGTTTAAGACAGACCTCCTGCTTTCTCCAGGCTTGTTTCCTCACCAGAACCTTCACATAACCATAGGTAAACGATTGGCTCTGGCCCTTCTTAGAGCCATTCACAAGAGTTGTTACTGTGACCGTGTTTACCTCTCTTGCTTAGGTCCTTTTCCCCAAAATGTCCAAACGGACACCATAACGTGTAAAACCTTGTTTTTCTTGATAATGGAGTTGGAGTGGATGTGACAAGGTAGGGAGTGTTTTGTTGTGAATTTTGATAGCAGAGGGGTGGGATGCCTTGGCTCTGGGCTGGGCCCTGGCTGCATAATTCTTCCGAGGGTTTGTGGTGCCCACATCCCTCACTGTGATAGAGGTATCATGAAGTCTCCAGGTTCAGCATTATATTGTTGAAGGTCTGGGCTTTTGTCTTCGGGTAGGCAGATTACTCAGCTTCAGATGACCATGATGAATACCCACTGTTGCTGGTTATTTGGAATAAAAGTATTTTCATTTATTTTTGATCAGTGATATTATAAAGGATTCTATAATCTGTTAATGTGGCTGAGTTCAATAAATTTAAAAGTCTACTTACCCCATATTCCCTAATAAGCATGCTTGGGAATTTTTATCTTCATTAGCTCTCTACCAAGCCACCTTCAAACCGGAAAAATAAAAGCTCCCCATAGGAGAGGAGAGGACATATGCATTAAAAATAGATCCTGTAGCTTAAAATGTCCAGATATAGCAGGGCTGTGACACATGACAGAACCAATATGTCTGAGTCACAATGGGTGATCTGAAGACTCCCTTTCATTGTCCATTCCTCTTCACGAACTTGTGACTGAGATGAAATAGTTTGTCAGCAGATGTGGAGGATGAGATTTCGAGAGGCCTGGCCTGGAGCACAGTGCTGCAGTGGGCCTTTATGAAGGATACTTCACTGCTGGCCTTGGTAGCTGCCTTCGTTGTACAGTTTTTCTGTTGGAAAAAAACAAACAGAAGCACAACAACAACCCACAACAAGCTGGAGCTCCTAGAATGGGATGTGAATATGCAGATGTTGACATCGCAGACAGAAAAACGACTTGAAAAATTGCCACAGGAACAAATGGACTAGCAAAGGTTGTAATAATTTTATACTAAAGAGAATTCCATTTTTAGAACTATAGTTCTTCTGTGGAGTCAGGGTTCTATCAGAATTGTTTGGAAATGAGATGAAAGGCCCCTAGTGTCTCTGGGCTGATGTCTATTTGTCCATTCACTTCCTGTTGACATTCATGGCTTGATTTGGTGAACTAAGCCCAAGTTTGGTTCTCCTCGCTATATGCTACGCTTTCTGTCTGCTTAATTCTTCTCAGATCCAGGGCCTCTTTGAGTCTTGTCCCTCAGAGGGAAAAAACAGAGAAGGCCATCAAGGTTCACACACACAAACAAAACGCATTTTCTTGGAACATTTATGTGCAATGGGAATGAACTGTGACCTTGCAAGAACACAGTGACGGATACTGTTAGAGGAAAAATTCAATGTACTAAGTGACAGAGAGGTCACAGTTACCGAGACTTGACAGAGCTAGTGACAGAAAGGTCGCAGTTACTGAGACACAGCTGCTTCTGTTAGTCAGGGATGCCGTCAGCTGAAAACAGCACCAATGTAACAATGGTGTCCATGAGTGGTTCTCAGACTCCAACTTGCTTCAAGACTGTTGGGGTTGGGGAAGCCCAGTTTGCTGGCCTCCACCTCAGAGTCTTCATTTCAGGATGATGGGGATGGTGCTCAAGGATTAGGGTCTCCAGTAAACTTGCAGGTACTGCTGATGCTGTTCCAGATGCCTCAGTTCCAGAACCATTGGCTCAGTGACAAGATATCATTGTCCAGGGAACAGTAAGTCTGGATGCAGGTGGTTCTCAGAGCTGGTTTATCAGCAGGGGGACTCAGGAGCTCTGACTCTCTGACTTCCATATGCGAGGTGGTATATTTTCATCTCATGCTTATGGTTACTGTTACTCCAGACATCACATCCTCACACTGCCTTCCAAAGTGGGAAGAACTGACCCAGAAGCCAAGGATGTCATTGGAAAGCATTCGAAACCTATAACAGAGATTTCTCCACTTTGATGCAACTTGCCAGTCCGGGGTCCCCACTAGTGTATGTGGTAAATGTGTTCATTTATGATTCCCTGTGCTCTGTGAGGGGAAATATATATATAACTTTTCAAGTAGTTTTCTGGGTTTACAACTTGGGATGTTTGAGACCACTTCAATGCAGGCAAATTTTTACACATCAGATGCATGCTTTAGCAGAAAGGGTAATCTGGGGCTATAAGTTGGCACATGCTATGGTTTGGATCTTAAGTGCCCCCCCCCCCCAAAGGGCCATAGGTTGAAGGTTTGGTTAGCAGACTGTGACAGTATTGGGAGATGGTGGTGAATTTAGAAGGAGGGGCCTAGTGGAAGGAAGTTAGATCATTGGGGCCGGATCCTTCAGTGATTAAAGGGCACTAACTAAAACACAATTTAGCCTGGAAAGGGTTTATTTGGCAGGCGATCACTGTAAGAACTTGAAGTAGCTTGTTCCATCCCATCCTTAGTCAAGAGCAGAGAGAAATGAAGACGTGCATTTTTAGTGCTCAGCTAGCATTCTTCACACTTATATACTCCAAGGCCCCAAACTACGAAATGGTGCCACCTACTTTCAGGCTGGATCTGTCCACATCAAGTAAGGCAATTAAGACAAACCCTCACAGGCATGCCCACTGACAGCCTGATAGATAATGCCTCATTAAAATCCCTTTACGGTGATTCTAGCTTGTGTCCTGTTTACAAAGGGAATCAGCACAGGATGGAGCCTAGTCCTCTGCCTTTGTTGTTCACTGTCACTCTTGAGGTGAGCAGCTCTAGTCAACCCTGTGTCTGCACCCTGTACTGTTGTACCAGAGACCTCAACGTGTCTGCACCCTGTACTGTTGTACCAGAGATCTCAACATGTCTGCACCCTGTACTGTTGTACCAGAGACCTCAACGCACAGAGCCAGCCGACCAGGGCCACGGCCTGTGAAACCATTCTTCTTATTTTCCTGTGGTGTGGGTATGGAGCCTCAGGCCTTTAACAGGCTCGGTAAGTCCTCTGCACCCCAGTTACTCCTCAAGCCCTTCGTGTGTCCTCTAAGTTGTTTCTCTGAGGCATTGCGTCTCAGTGACAGGAAGCTGATCACAGGAGCCTCTCAGAAGTCGTATTTATGTCTCCTGCTATTGTCTGGGGCTTATAAAATATCGATATCCTTGAAGAGGATTGTCTCCCCCGCCGAGCTAACTCTGTCAGTGGCATCCCCTAGGTGGGGAAGTTTGTATCTTTTCCAACACAGCCTTGAGAGAATCTGTGAAATATTTTTTTGCCCTTATCTGTGTGGACACTGATTGCACTGGGAAAATAAAGCCTCTCTGAGAACACCTCTTGATAGAGGCACTAAATTTTATCATGGGGGCACATCTTAATATCTCATGTTTTTTAATCAGAAATACTATTTGGCTTGTTTTTGGTTTTGCTTCTGATTGTCCTTATCTAAACACTGTAAATATTTTTTTATTTTAATCTGATCAAAACAGACCAAGCCTGAAATCAGAAATGATTGTTGTTTCTGTATTTTTGGAGTTCCGTGTAAAACGCTTTCATTTGAGTAAACCGTGCAGTTGGAAGAATGCTGTGGGGTGAAGAGATAAGCTTGACAGGGGAGGGAAGGAAGTAGAAGTTTCTAGACTTCATCATGTTGTGAGCAGCCACAATGAATGGGGCCTTTAAAATCCTGATGAATTCGCCGCTCCGGTTCAAAAGCTTCCAGGGTGAAGTATGCCTCTGGGGTGGGTGATTGGCTTCCCGGTTTGGGTGCCCGCCAGCTGGAGAAAGTGCTGTCTTGGCAGTCTGCAGCCAATCTGGAAGGGCAGGAACTGTGGAGCCTCCCGGGAAGGTGTTTTCTTGAATTCCTGCGCAGGCTCCGAGAACTCTGCCCGGAACTGGAGGGCATGTCACTGCTGGTTGTGTGTTTGATTGGCTGCTGGACGGGAGCCAAGTGCGTTGCATTGTTCTGAGTTTTTGACTGTTCAGGGGGGACCCTTGAGAGGTGGGTATGGCCACAAAGCCTCCTGGAAGGTACTGTGACGACTCCCACAGAGACTTCTGCTTTCTTGGCTCTTTCCTTGTCACTCAAAGGATCTGCGGCTCCTCCTGTAAGAAAGGAGGTTCAGCCTCAAATGGATTGGAAACGGGTTTCCCTTGTTCTGCTCATGTGTTTCTTATTCCCATTCTCTGTGTCACTGAGATTTGAACTCAGAATCGAGTTATATATTCTCTCTTGATAAAATTTGGCTTCATTCGTTCCTGTGTACTTCAAAAACATGACTACAGACACTGGGTCCAGTTTGAAATTATAGGAGAAGGGACCAGGGGAGACCCACAAAAAATGAGAGGCAGGAAGGGAAGTGGGGTGAGTCTATTGGGAAACTCTGTAGAAAGAGTCTAACTAATGGTTCATTCCAGTTCCTCCCGTACTGTCCTATGCAGTCAGACTCACAGGGGCTTGTGGAACATAACATAACATAAGAAATCTTTGAAAGATCTTTGGCCTTATTACAGATACCGAGTTAAGATGGAGTTCACCTGAAGATGAATCTGTATCTCCCTAAATCTCATATACTAAAGTCCTCACCCCATGCTCTCAAAATGTGATTACTTTGGAAATAAGACCTCCAAAGAGGCAATTAGGAGTTCCCTTTACAGCTGAGCACTCTACGGACACTTGTTCCCCACGCTTTGACCAGTTGAGAGTCTCTGTATTAACCATTCTCCACTGTATGAAGATGCTTCTCCGATAAGGATTGAGAGGCACGCTAGTCTATGAGTACAGAGACATGCACTTAGGACACAGTTTAATGCTCTATCCCATCTGTCCCCTCGAGGCTCAGGAGACGTGATGGAAGAGGAGCCAGGAAGACTGTAAGATCCAGAGGTTTGGGAGGACTGGACATGATAGGACCAGTGCATCCACAAACTCACAGCAACCATGGCTGCCTGCACAAGACCTGTGTAAGATCCAGCCAGTCAACACTCCAGCATGGACAAGGAGGGACACATGAGCTGGCACCTCCAGCTGATGAGCTACTGACAGTCATTGGCTGTGAGGGGAGGGACAACCAGTTTTCCTTAGGGGTGTAGTCCCTGGTAGGTTGACCAGGCTCCAGTGGATATCCTCCCCTCCACACACACACACACAGGAGAATGTGGGCAGCACTAGCTGGACTCATGAGTTATTTAAAATAAAGAGGAAATAAAGTTACACAGGAGACATTGAGGGAGATCTGGGAGGAGTTGGAAAGGAAAGTATGTCAGGTGTGTGTGTGTGTGTGTGTGTGTCTGAAATACATTGTAAACATGTGTGAAATTTGCAAAGAATTAAATACACACACACACACACACACACACACACACACACACACACACACAGCTAGGGAGACAGTTCAGCAGTTAAGAGCACTTACTGTTCTTATGGATGACCCAGGTTTGGTTTCCAGCACCTATACTGGGCAGCTTACAGCTGCCTGTAACTCCAGCTCCAGGAGATCTTGTGCCCTCGTCTGGCCTCTGTCATACTTCATGCACATAGCACATATGTGGAAACACAAATACATGAGTAACAAAATAATTGTTTAAGGTGATTCAGTTAAAATGAGACTGTTTAAGGTAGGCTTGAATCTAGTATGCTTGGTGTCCTTACAAGAAGGGATCAGGACACAGATACATGAAAAGCTGTTGTGTGGATGCAGGAGGAGACAGCCATTTGCAAGCCTACAAACCTGCAGAGGAAACTGAATTTTGACCTTCAATTTTTGAACACAATCTCCATAGCTATAGGAAAACACAATATTTAAGACAGTCTCCGCTGCTTTATGATGGCCATTGCAGCACTTACCTAGGAGGAATATGCACTTTCAAGATGCCCCTCAAGTGATTTTTGTTTTGTGTGCATGTGCACATTATACAGTCATTTATTTTAGAGTTTGAAAAAATAAATTTGCATTAACCAAAGCTCTGTGCATTAGTTACTTTCCTCTTGTTGTGATAAAATATCATGGATAGGACAAATTATAGAAGGAAGTATTATTTGGGCTTATGGTTCCAGCGGGCTAGTGTCCACAATGGCAGAGAGAACACGGAAGCAGGTAGCAGAAATGGTGGCTGGAGCTGGAAGTGAGACCTAAGAGCTCACATCTTGAACGGTGAGCAGGAAACAGAGAGAAAGTGAACTGGGAATGGCACTCAGCTTGGAGACCACAAAGCCCTCCCCCAGTGACGTACTTCCTCCAGCATGGCCACACCTCCTAAACCTCCAAACAGTGCCACCAACTGGGACCAGGCACTGAAACATGTGAGCCTACCTATGAGGAGAGTCCATCCACCACACTCGGTTTTTACATTTTCTTTCAGTAACCGATTAAACCTATCAGCCAGAGTAATAAAATAATTGAGAGGAGTGAGGAAATGGAAGCCCCAAGGGCTGTGCAGAGCCACTGTAGCCTGATGCACCCTGCAGATCCACACCGCAGGAGCTTTGTTTGAGTTTTGTTATAAACAAGAAACCAGAACTGAACAGCTGCCAGGTCCACATTCAGGGAGGATGCTCTGATCTAAGCACTGTACTTTCTGGACTCAGGTGCATTTTGTATTGTCTTGCTTCTGCAAAGATAAACACACACTGGTGTCCTCAGGGGGAAATATACCAGTTCACATGACAGCACCAAGGCCTGGCGAAGGATGAGACAAATGCAGAGCCTGGGGCATAAACTATAAGGAGACAAGGTCATGCAAGTCTGGAACCTGTACTTACACAACCAGAAGAGCTGGGTGCTCTGAGCAGGGAATTTAGGCAGGTTCTCACTCACTGTGAGAGCCCGGCTAGGGGTGCATCAGCATTTGTAGAACATCTCTTTCTAGATTTCATGTTCTAATTATTTCTTGTCTCATCCTAGATGAAGCTCTGTCCTGTGTAAAACAAGCGGGGCTTGTTTATTTTTGCTGACAGGGTACGGGGCACCTTGACTGTGTCTGTGTGAGCCCAGGTGGTAGTGGGAACGCTCAGTTCCTGGAAGCTGTGCACCTCTAGTGTATGCCAGGGCTGGCACCTGCTTAGTGCCCAAATCTTATTTCTATTGAAGGTCAAACACAGAAGCCTGCCCTTGACTATGGTCAGGTTCAGTGAAAGCTTGGGGACAGATGGGGACAATCCGCCTCACCCTTTCTATGTAGCACATTTGCTATTTCTCTGGAACATCCACAGAGTTACCAACAAAACTGGAGATTGTGTCTGTTGAATTTCCTTTTGATTAGAGTTTGTTTCTCCTGCAAGTTCAGATCAAGTCTAAGGATTATCTGCTCTAAGGACCAACCCCAAAGCATCTTTTTAAGTTCTTCAAATGTAAGAGCACATGATTATAGAGCCGTAGGGCACCAAAGAATCTATGAGTTGTCTCACCATAAGCACTAGGCTCCAAAAAGCCGGCTCATGTACTAGGCACAGGTCCCAATCCTACTGCCTGGCGGTCGCCTAAACAATTCAATCTAAACTGTCTTGCTTATCCAGAGGGAATAGTACAGTACCATGGGGGCTCCTCAGCTATTTGTGCAGCCTTGATGCAGGGAGGAGGAGCTTCGACCTGCCTCAACTGAATGTAACAGGCTCTGCTGACTCTCCATGGGAGACCTTGCCTTGGAGGAGGTGGGAATGGGGAAGGCTTGGGGGCAGGAGGAGGGAGGACAGGGGAATCTGTGGTTGGTATGTAAAATGAATAGAAAATCTCTTAATAAAAAAATACATATGAGAAAAAAGAATCTATGAGTTGAAACTCTCATCTTATAGGTGGGGAATCTGGGCAACTGGTGTGAACTGACTAATTAAGACATCACAGCAGTGTGCTAGACAAACACATGGAGGGAACTGGCAATGATGAACAGACACGGGGGGGGGGCATGTTCTCTCTGCTACTGCATGATTCAGACTGTGCATGTGGTTCCCTTAAGGGGTCTATTGACATCCCATAGGTATTCTTTACACACTAACCCTATGCAGGCCCCTGACTCAATGGCTCCTCAATAGGCTGTAGATTCATATATTTTTCTCTTGGGAGATATCTTCTGGAGCTTTGAATATAACTTGTCCCATTGTATTAAGAGCATCCTTAATTTACCATCTAGATTCTCCTAGATGAGGAAGATCAGTGGGTGAATTTCAGCATTCATTTCGAAGATTACCTGGATGTTACTTCCCAACCTAGTTCTGGTGGACTTGCTGCAACCACTAATGCTCTGAGGATATTGCTCTTCACCCTGCCCTTGGCCAGCATGGTCTCTGTGTGCACCTGCAATGCTGGCTTTCCTCCATGGGGGTCTAATCTTCAATAGGCTTTCACCAACCTTGCACCATCACCAACTGGAGACATAGATAAGCGTGTCCTCTGCAGGGCTTTAGAGGTCAGAAGAGCATAGCATTCTCTTCCCCGAATTGTGCAGGGAGATGTTCACATCAGTCCACCTGCTCATGTCCAAGTCCAGCACTCTCTAGCAGCTGTCTTTTAGTTGTACCTGAAGCAATTCTCAGAACGTCATACCTGCCCTGTCGGGTGAGAAGACAAGAGACTCAGACTCAGGAAAGCAATGTTTTAGTTGATTATATAGAAGTAACAATCCTTTTCTGTTCATACTGGTGCTGTAAACCTAAATTGTCTTATTAATGCTGACAAACATAAACGGTATAATTATCCTTTTGATGCTTATTATAATTTCAAGACAGATCAAATAAATTTAGATTTTGTTTTCACAAAACATTGCTGTTAATTTCTCCTTTTTTGCCTTAGGCATAGAGGAACTGAAGATGTCTCTGGAACTTGGGAAACACATGTCCCTTTCAAGGCTACCTCTGATTCCCTGATGTCATTTGTGCATAAACACATTCTTAGGTCACTTATGCATCACATTATTATGTGACCAAGGAGAACATTTACCTCTTAATGTGTTCTTAGGAGGGGTATACACCTGGCACAGTAGGGGGGCACGTGTTCAGTCCACCTACACCTGCATGGATATCTATTGTTCCCTCGAGAAATGTGTTTCAGTTTCCACCTGAAAGTGTTTGCAGGTCAAGGAATTAGTGAGGAGGTTTTTAAGCCTTGAGTAAGAGTTTTCATAAGCATGGAATTTGAAACAATGTCAAGGGAAAATGGGTATTTCAAGTGACTGCAAAAAGGTGGTTTGAAGGAAGTTGGAATGAACCTTATTTTTCCAGCAGAGAGCACACCCGGGAAATCCTCTGAAGAAGCAATTTAAATATCATCACAAAGTGAGACCAATAATGTGTGATTCTTAAAGGAAATTAGCCATCCAGCTTTCCCTAAATATAACAAAGAGTAAAGTTTAAAATCTACTTGACAGAGATTCTGGTCTAAGGCATGTTCAGTTAGTAAAGCAATGAACTATCCAATCGTGTCTGCAACTGGAAAGACCTATGTCAAAGCAACTTTGCAGTTCTGAATTAGCTGGGACTGTTGGTCACATGACCTATTTCAACTTATTTTACAGACATAATTACAAGAGATAGGTGATCCAAAAGTTGTCTTTGATTTCCCTTCAGTGGATGAATCTCGTATTTTCTACTCTAGGAGGGCAGTGCTGGTTTATATCTGTACCTATATTGCATTTTTATTACTTCTTTGAGGATCATACAATGTATTTTGATTATATTTATTCCTGACTCTTCTCTCCTCCCAGATCCACTCCTTTCTCCTTTTCCAACCAACTTTGTGTCCTTTTCATTGTTGTTTTTAAAGCCATCACCTACAGTTGGTGCTGCCTATATATTCTTGGATGGGTGGCCTTCCACTAGAGGGTGATCAACCTACCAGGGGCTGTACTCTTAAAGAAAACTGATGGTGCACGCCTTTAATCCCAGCACTCGGGAGGCAGAGCCAGGTGGATTTCCGTGAGTTCGAGGACAGCCTGGTCTACAGAGTGAGATCCAGGACAGGCACCAAAGCTACACAGAGAAAACCCTGTCTCGAAAACACCCCCCCCCCCCCAAAGAACTCTCCCTCTCCCTGTAGCTGTCAGTCACCAGTAGCTTCTGAGCTAGGAGTGAGAATGAGAGTCTACCTATTCCTACACGCTGGGAGCTTGAGCTTGTTCAGGTCTTAGTTTATCATTTTGTTTTCACAAATTCTATTTCAGGATCCATTGTTGGGAATTTGGATGCTTCACTGGTTTTGTCCAGTTTGTATTGGATTGTTGGAGAGTTGAGTCTGTGGCTTCAGTTTCCACATTTATGGGCTTTTGTTGACCAGTCAGCGCATTTGAGTTTGGGTTCCTGACATCATGATTCTTGGCAGAAGTGATAGCATTACAAAGTGGCGAGGCGATGGTCTGTATCAATGGGGAAAGATTCCAGAAAATCCTAGTTGCATAGCCTTAGACAGTAATGAAGTTTACTTATGGACAGGGCAGGCATCGGGCTCTTTGAGCCTGTGGTTCAACAACATCACTGATCACACCAGGCTCTGTCTGCTTTCAACCACTCTAAGCACTAGCTGCCTTTTAAGCTTATTCTCTATCTTGTTGAGTCAATTTCAGACAAATTCTAGCCTATTTGTTTTTTTGGAGGAACACAAAAGAAATCTCCTCTCTGGCAGGTGAGGTCAGCTTAGGCCAGATACCCAATGGACCTGAAAATTGTGGTCGGGTGAGTGCTGTGTACTGCTTGACCTGATTCTTTCTCTGGAGGAATTGGGCTTCCACAGCTGGCAAAGCCATTGCTTTTCCTGTTCTAGAGTCCAAAAGATTTGCCAGTGGAGGTCAGAACAGCTTGTAGGTGTCAGTTCTCTCCTTCTACGGTGTACGTCCCGGGAATTGAACTCATGTTGTCGGGCTTGGCAGCAGGTACCTCCATCTGCTGAGTCATCCATCTTTCTGACTCTCTTTGCTTTTTCAGATAACAGTCAGCCTGCAGTGAGTTGATCTCTTCTTAGAATTTTGGAATGATTTTCTCCTGATAGTGAGTGACGCTGAGCAGTTTTTATAGACTTGTCTTTTATTTTCATAGCTGCTTTTGTTTTCTGTGGTGCTGGGAATCAAATGGAGGGCTCCATTCTTTCTGGACAATCACTGGGAGCTGCACCTCCAGCCTTCACTGTCTTCTCTGGAACAATGTCTATTTAGGTCATTTGCCCAGTTTATCTGGGTTGTGTGTGGTGTTTGTATGTGGGTGTGTGTTGAGTTGCTTATCTAGTCTGGATATAAACGTCTTGTGAGAAATACTTTTTTAGTTACAGATATTTGTTCTAATTCTACAAGTTGTTTTCTACTGTGCCAAGTGCTTCTTTTGCTCTCCAGAGTTTCTTACTGTTGACAGAATGATTCCCGTTTGTCACACTTTGCCTTCATGGCTTATGCATTTGAGGTCATATCCAAAGCCTTTGCTTATTCCAATGTCCTGTGTAATACATCCCACTAGGTTATGTTCTAGTATTTTGCTTTGTTTAGTATAGTTTTTAAACAGAGAAATCCTTATTTTTACTTATTAGCACATATATGATGTAATCCAAGTTGCACTATAAATCTTAGCAACCCTCATTTTCATAGGTAGTAGCTTAAATGGTGACACGTTCCAGTAGTCTGTACGCACACAAAGCCTCAAAACAGACATTTAATAAAACATCTGAAGCAATATCTGTATATTCTCATTCCTTCTAATGTAAAATTTATATGCTTTGCTATTCCAAGTGTAGCTTGAAATGAACTGATGTTGAGAATAGATGAAAAATCTTGACAAGGAGTAGATTTCTTTTAAATGAAAACTTCTTGAACATGATTTTACCTGTTTTAAGAATGAATCATAGCATTTATTTTGACTCAACAAACTTTACAAATATATAGACACAGAGGCTCATGGGAAAAGTAAAGCTTGCACTTTGCCCTGAGGATAATAAAGACTTATCAAAGAGTAGAGGAGAAATAGAAAACCTTCCATGCTTGACATCAGCAGGAGTGGCCTTCAAGTGGGAAAGATGAGGTAGATCTTAGTTAGGATTTCTGTTGCTGTGATAAAGCAGTATGGCCCAAAAGTAACTTCAGGGGGAAAGGATTTATTTGGCATACATATCCTGGGTCACAGTCTACTGAGAGAACCAAAGGCAGGAACCCAGAGGAAGGGTTCCAGTCTTTCATGACTGGATCGGGAGTCATGGAAGAACACTGCTTACTGGCGTACTCCTCCTGGCTTGCCCAGCCTGCTTTCTTATACAATCCGTGACCACCAGCTCAGGTTTGCACCACCTCCAGTGAGCTGCCCACCCCCATAAATCAATCAAGAAATTCTACAAATTTGGGCAGTCTTTCTCATTTGAGAGGTCTTTTCCCCAAATGATTCTAGCTTCTGTAGGTCGATATAAGACTAACCAACACGAACTATTTGAAGGGAGTTACTGCTGCATCACAAGAAGGTGTTAGGTCTTAGGTCAATGGTGGTAGGTAATAACTGGCCTTAAAAATTAAGCCAAGAAGTTTGGAGTTGGTAAACGAGGGTGTTAACAGATGCTTTGGATTGTTAATATTTGGTGTTGCATGATAAACATACCCTAGGAAGAGTAATACGATGGTGAGTGGCTGGTCAGGTGGGGGGTGATATGAATAGGCAGAAGAGCACAGCACCTTGCTCCACAAGCAGCCCTTTTCCCAGCCTGCTAATTAGGGTCTAGTGAAGGCACTGCTCCATCTTTTAGAGACCTGGCCTCATCTTGAATGGTCTCTAATTTTGAGTCCATGAAGTCATTGGCCAGTTGAAAGTGCTTTTCTCATCAGACTTATCTCTGTCTATCTCCCTGTCCTTGGCTGTGGCCTGGGCCACTTCAAAATAGTGTAGTTGGGCTGAGAAGTTGAGTTAAGAGAGCGATGACAGGTACAGTAATTAAGAAGCGGTGATGGGATATCTAAATGGAGATGTCTTTAGATAATTAAAATTATCACCTATGTGCATAAAGGATCCTGAAGTCACCCACTGAGTGGCAGTTGTAGACGCATTTATTGAAGGGGCATCCATAAAGGGAACATTGATCCTTAAAGATGTCTTAATACAAAGGGTTGCTGTAGTGGTTTGAATATGACAAACCCTGTAGAACCATGTGTTTGCATACTTCACCCCTACTTTGTGGTTCTATTTCAGGAGGCTGTGAAACCTGAAGGCTTCAAACCCAGTAGGCTGAGGTAGACCACTGAAGGTGGGGTTTCTCCTTGGGGGTGTGTTATCTTTGCCTGCTTCTTGTTTCACTTTCTGGTTCTCAGCCCACTGTGATATGGCTAGCCTTTGCCACACACTCCCCTTGCCAGGAATCAAGCTTCTTCATTACCATACCTCTGCTGCCATGATGGTCTGGAACTCTCTGAAGCCTCCTAAAGTTGTTGTGTTCATTGTGGTAACAGTGACTCAAAAGCAACTGTACAACTGTGTATAAAGGAACAAAGTTCTGGAGAGTAAGTGAGGAGGGAATATAAAATGTGTAGGTCTATTAAGAGTATAAGGAAATTAAAGCAATGGGAATGTGTAATGTGACAAAAATAAGAAAAAAAAATCCAAGTAACAGTGTGGATAAACCTGAGGGCATTGTTTTATGTCAAAGTAGCCAGGCATAAAAGGACAAGTACTACATGATCTCAATTAATTATAGACTCTAGGTAGAGAGTAGAATGGTGGGTACCAGAGGCAAGAGGAGCAGTGGATTGGAAGATGACTAGGGAAGGGCACAAAGATTCATTTAGAGTTTTGACATTCATTTATGTAGCTGAAGTTTTTCTGGTCCTGCCTGGCCCACGGTCAGGACAAATCTTTCTCACTAGCATTCCTCAAGTAAACACATAGAGACTTATATTACCTATAAACTGTATGGCTGTGGTAGGCTTCGTGCTATCTGTTCTTATATCTTAAATTAACCCATTTCTATCAATCTATAACTTGCGACGTGGCTTGTGGCTTATTGGTAGCTTACATCCTGCTACTCATCGTGGCAGCTGGCAGCGTCTCCTCACTCAGCCTTCTTCTCCCCAGCCTTCTCTCTCTTTTCCCGCCTATACTATACTTCCTGCCTGGCTACTGGCCAATCAGCATTTTATTTATCAATCAATCATAGCAACATATATTCACAGCATATAGGACATCCCACAGCACATTTGGGCTTTTTTTGGCATCTGTTACACAACTTGGAGACTGAGGTAATAGTGTTATATATATTTCAACTTGGCAAGAGGACTTTTAATACTTACACACAAAAAATCAGCATGTAAAGTAATTGTTATATTAATTAGCTTTATTTAATCATTAAATAATATACACTTTTATTGAAACACCATATTGTGATGGAATGGAGTATTGCATCATTTTATATATATATATACATATGTATATATCTATTCATATATCTATGTAGATATATAACTATATATATATTTATAGATATTATTCACAATTTTGAAAACTTACTCAGAAGAAATGCTTTTGGGAAGTAAATATACTTGCAAATGACTTATGAAAATATTTAAAAATAGATGACAATAAAAATCATACAAGTAATTTGAATGCACATTTTAAAAAGAATATATCCAAATGGTCATAACAGTATGGAAGACATTTCTTTCCTAAGACATCATTGTGAGAAGTCCAATGTAAAGCATTGAATGGCTAAAATTCCAGAGCTAAAGTTACCAAATGTTAGTATATGTTTGTGTATGGATCCCCTTGGTCTTGCAATTTTATTCTTATTGACCAACACACACACACACACACACACACACACACACACACACACACACACACACACCTTATAGACTAGATAGACCCTATATAGCAGCATTATTTCTTAGGAACTACCTAAATATCCACTAATGGTAATATGAATTGTGAGTGAACAGCATGTATTGCCATGTAAATGAATGAACCATTGTTGCACCCAGAGGCAGAGAGGCATCTCACCACTGGATCATTGGAGAGATAAGCCAAGGGCTCCCATGGCATGGCAGACATGTGAGACCATTCATAAAACATGGCAAATGTGGCAAAAGAAACTCCAGCTTGGGTATAGGGAGGAAACAAGATAACTCCAGGGAAGAAGTGGGCCTGGAGACTGAAGAGGGCCCATGGGAATGCTCGCCAGGGTGTCCGCTGCATTCTGTTTCTTGTCCTAGGCTGTAGTTACACAAGTGTTTCCTTTGTTATGATTTGTTTATTTCATTCTTACGTGCTGTACTGTTTATGAAATGAGGTAAACACAAACAGCACTTCCTGGAGACTTTCCCAAGAACAATTTCAGCAGTAATAGCGAGGCAGAAGCAGGCCAAGGCAGGAAAGGCTGGAGGGGAAGAAGGAGCACTTCCCAGGTAAGTTTGCTGTGAGAATAACAGAGAGGAAAGAATCGCTCCTTTAGCTATTGTGGTCCGTGATGAGACATCAGACAAAACCTCCATTCAGGAACAGGAAAGCGGCAGTTTGTCGTATTTTTCCTTTCTGGATGCCTTTTCAGAATATTCTAACAATGAGTGATTCTACCTTTTACTTGATTGTCTGTTCACATCGCACAAACAATAAGTGGAGGGTGAAGTAAACTCTTCCAGGAAAAGTTGTTTCCTTAGTCTTGTTTATTCCACGTGACAACGCGGATTGAAAGGAGGGAAAGCAGGGCACTTCTCTGCCTCACAAAGGGAAGACACTTGCAAAAGTCTTTTGTTCTCCTTTACATGACGGCTGAAAAGATTTTATGTTCCTAGCATAGCATAGACTTCTCAGTGGGTGGGGAGATGGCTGTATTCTGTGGACGCCGAAGTGCCTCATCCCAGGTAGCTGGAAATACAGCCTCGGCACTGATTAAGAGAGAACCTGTGTGAGAGGTACCCACAGCTGTGAGGATGCCGCTCATCTGGACTGTGGGGCCCTACTACCACGTTTCAGCCTCAGAAGAAAAGAAACGGCAGGAAAGGCTAAGAAGTGGTACTGCTGTAGTGATTTAGAATTCTGTCTCAGTCTGGACAGAGAAACACAACAGATCACAAACCAGAAGCGTCACAGACCACCACAGAAAGGAGCTGAGTCTGGAATGAAGTATAATTCTACTGCCTGAACACAAGAATTTTTAAAATTCATAGACTTTGGGGCTTAGAAAATAGTTATAACTACTGAGACTTTGCTCATAGAGTCAGGAATAATGAAGAGTTATAGAAATCCAATCAGCTTTCATTTACATATCTCTGCAAAATGTAACCCTATATACCACATCTGATGAAATAATCAAAACATCTGATCAGACTAACGGACCAAACCGAGCATAGACTAGTTCAATGACTGTGTGTGTGTGAATGATAAATGTCCCCAATTGGCCCAGGTGTTTGAACACTTGGTCCCCAATTGGCCCAGGTGTTTGAACACTTGGTCCCCAATTGGTAGTACTGTTTGGGAGGTGGTGTAGGCTAGCTGGAAGAAGTACATTATTGGGGTGCACCGTGAGAGTTCTTACTACACCCTACCTCCAGTTCACTCTCTTTGCTTCCTGTTTGTTGTTGAAGATGTCATCTCCCAGCTTCGTGCTCTGGCTGCCTGCTGCCATGCTCCCTGCCATTATTGATTCTCCCCTTAAAACCACAAGCCAAAATGATCTCTTTCCCCATCTATCACTTTTGGTCACAGTACTTATCACAACAATAGAAAAGTAACTAAAGCATTGGCCAAGGAAAGTCATTACTGAATTTAGTATGAAAGTATTACGGATTTACTTTACCAATTTCTCCTATGGAAATACAATTATTACATTCCATCAAGCAAGCTGGGCTTCCTCTCTCAGCATATGGAAATGAGAACTGCACTCCAAAGTGTAACTCATAAATTCATGTAATTCAAGATACCTGACTGATATGCAGCTTTCAGAGAAGAAGTTAGATCTCACATAAATCTATGCAACAAATAAAAACACACACCTATTGTGTTCCTAACATGAGGAAGGTTATGAGGGTGGGGAGAATTTGCTACAAAAGTATCCAGTGCAGATCTAACCATGAGAATTTCTAATACGTGCAGTCTGTATCGGAGGTGTTGAGAAAACACACCTTTGATTTCCAGTCTGTTCTCATATATTGATATTGAGAATGCTGGGGACTTTTGCACTACTCTTTCTGAAGACTGATGTCACACCATTGTTTCTGGGAGCCTCATTTTGTTACTTACTCCTAACTTGGGAAGTCTCCCGTAAGGTACAATAATGATTACTCCAGCTGTTCCCAAAATCTGATGCTCTGGTGGGGAGCAATTTTTCATTGCAGAGCAGCAGAACAAAGACACAGTCACCACCATCTCTGACTTACCGGGACATGACTTGATTTTATTTGTAGTGACCAGTGAATACATTTTATTGGTCTAATCTGATTATTCAATGTGTTTGCATAGCTTCCATTGTGTTTGCATAGTTGAGTAGATATTGTCATTTGAGTTGGTACTTCAAGGTTTTGAGGTGCTAAAGCAGATGTTAGATGTGGTAGAAGGCAATTAGCCCAATCTGGATGTCACTGCCTCAATTAGTAAACAAGATGGCAACAAAGACATATGGAAGGTTGATTGCACAAACAGCGCTCAATCCATTTACCTCTCCCTTACCATGTGATTCTTTTCTTTATTTTTATTTTATGCATATGAGTGTCTGTCTGTATGTCTGTGTACCATATGCATGCAGTGCTCACAGAGGCCATAAGAAGACCTCAGATCCCTTGGAATTACAGATAGTGTGAGCCACCATGTGTGTGCTGGGAATCAAACCTAGATCTTCTGCAAGAGCAGCCTGTAGCAGGAATCTTAGAGAGTCTTATTAATAAAATCAAACCTGGAGCCAAGTATTGGGGTGAACACTGGAAGATCAGAGAGACAGAACAAGCCACAGCTAACCTCACCTGGCCAACTTCTCAGCTGATCTTGTTTCCTCAGACTGGATGCCTCTGAGTCCTCATTCAGAATGAATCTCAGCTGAACTGCTTCTTGAAAGCCTGAATGCTTAACCAGCCAAAAGCTTGACCAGGCCAAATGCTTCTAGTTTCTTGTCCTCATGCCTTATATACCTTTCTGCTTTCTACCATCACTCTTTGGGATTAAAGGCATGAGTCACTATGCTTGGCTGTATCCTTGAACACATAGATTTCTGCCTCTGGAATGCTAGGATTAAAGGCGTGTGCTACCACTGCCTATCCTAAGTATCTAGTGGCTGTTCTGTTCTCTGACCCCAGATAAGTTTATTAGGGTACACAATATTTTGGGGAACACAATATCACCACAGCAGCCAGTGCTCTTAACTGCTGATCCATCTCTCTAGCCCCTTACTATGCAATTCTTCAGTGCCTGCTGGGCAGGGTGGGTGATCTTACACCTTAAGTTTGGCCTGGACATCGGATACACACTGGACTATTGACAGCTGTGACCCAAGCAGAGGCATAAATGGATGCTTAGTTACTGCTCACTTTCTTGCTCCTCTGTGATTGGCATGAAGATTCACCCATCTGGCTTGCTCATGGATCAGAGCTGAGTTGTTCCAGACCTCCTAGTCAAGGGTGTTATGATCAGCCATTGGCAGCCACTCCCAGATACCAGGGGGAGCTCAGCTGTGTCCAGAAGTTCTGGGCTGAACCCAGCCTAGATCAGCAACCCAGAGGCCCCTGGGCAAATTAAATTCTGGCTATTTTAAGTTGCAGAGGTTTGAGGTGGTTTGCCACCTAGCATTCTTGTGGACAACTGATAGAGATGGTTAGCATCTGGGTTTTTTTTTTTAAACCCAAACCATGTATATTATTTGCAAAGTATTTTCTTCTTAATAAAACTCGTGGTTTTTTTAATATTTTGATTTTATAATTAACTTAATTTCACATATCAGCCATGGTCCCCCCCCCCCCCCCCCCCGTCCTCCCTGTTTTTTTTGTTCAGTTGGTGGTGTAGTGCTTCACAGACTCATCCATTTTCCTCATCAGTGGGTCAGAACAGGCCAGAGAGGAACTTCATGGTATTTGAAGGCTAGCTGCTTGGAAGTACAAGACTAAATTAGAAGAGCTTATGATAGTAAAGATTCTTTACTGGAATAAACTTCAGTTAGCCTCGAACACTCCCTGCCCCAAGTCTGTCTCTCCCCTTCCTTGTAAAATGCGTTTTTTTAGCAAAGGATTCTGCTGAGCTAGTTTATCAAGAATATCCACCCTTGACATCTGGTTATCCTTGATAGCTGTTCCTGACATTGATCAAGTTTCTCATCCACTGTCATCCTTCAGGAGATGTCTGGACTTCCTGGCCTGAACTCAGCAAGAATCCATCCTATCAGGCGGGTTTTCCAGAATCACTCTCACCTGCTGTTGTGGTTCGAATGTGAAATATCCCCCAGGCTGTGTGCTTCATGGATTTGAACACCTAGTCTATAGCTAGTTACACTGTTGGGGAGATTATTGAACCTTTAGGAACTAAGGCCTAGTTGGAGGAAGTGGATCTCTAGGAGATGGGCCTTGGGGATTATAGTTCATCATAATCCCTCTACTTCCTGGTCCAGAAGTGTGTTCAAATGTGAGCAAGCTCTCTACTACAGCTGTGAGATGTTCCTTCTACCATGCTTTTGCTGCCATGACTGACTGTGTCCTCTTAACTTTGAACCAAAGTGTATGTGTATATATATACCTTAAACTGCTTTAGTTGGGTTATTTCATTACAGCAACAAGAAAAGTAACTAATATAGCAATTGTGTTAGTTGCCTTTATGTTGCTATGGCAATTTAACACACACACACACACACAGAGAGAGAGAGAGAGAGAGAGAGAGAGAGAGAGAGAGAGAGAGAGAGAGAGAGGGCATCTTACAAGGAGAAAAGATATGTTTTGGCTCAGTTTCAGAAGACTCAGTCCATGATCTCTTGGCCTCATTGCTTTGGGCCTGTGGTGACATAGTACATCCTGGTGGGAGCATATGGTAGAGGAGGTCTGTTCACATTTTTGATATCTAGAGAATGAAAAGAGAGGGTGGAAGCCAAATTTCCAATAGCTTCTTTAAGGGTACTCTTCTCCAGGATCTTGCTTCATTTCATTAGGCCCCAACACTTAGATGGCACACTTCCTGTGGGGTGAGGATGAAGTCCTCAGTGCATATGTATTGTTGACATGGCCAAGCTCATGTCAAGGACTCCAGTGCCTCAGACCAATGGGAATGGCAAGGCTTTCTTCAGGTCAGTCCCAGTGGGATGGTAAGGCCGTCCAGTGGTCTGATACAAATGTTGACAGATATTTTAAGATTCCTAGCTTTAAGGAAGATGATTAATTCCATTGTGATAATTTTACATTATAATATGCAAGTACAAATATATTTATGTAGATGGATTTCATTTGCTTTAAATTATTTTGTGTGTGCCCATACATGTGCATGCATGCAGCACATATGTATGCTACAGTATGCATGTAGACGTCAGAGAACAGCTTGTGGGAGTCAGTTCTGTCTTTCTGGCATGTGTGTCCTAGGGATTAAACTCAGATCATCAGGCTTGGTGGCAGGTGCTTTTATCTGCTTAGCCAACTCCTTGGCCTCTCGTGCTGGTTAATGTTAATACCGGACAGACAGAGCCTCAGGAACGGCCACAGATCCATGGAATGGAGTTTAGAGTCGCTGAGATTTCTCCTTAAAGTCTAAAAAGAAAAAAAATAAGAACAATATTAATGTGAATGAGAGGCATGCTGGGAGCTAAGGTGAACCTCTTGTAATGTGGACGTATTACCAAGCAATCTGTGTTCATTTGCTCTTTGCTCTTACCTGTGGATGTGGATGCACTAGCTGCTTGAGCTACTTATTGCCTTGGCTGTCCTGAAATGATGTATTATAACTTGAAATTGTAAGCTAAATAAACCCCTTTGTTCCCCATATAGCTTTTAGCTTTTACCAGGGTATTTTTTTTTTTTTTTTTTTTTTTGGTTTTTTCGAGACAGGGTTTCTCTGTGTAGCTTTGCGCCTTTCCTGGAACTCGCTTTGGAGACCAGGCTGGCCTCGAACACACAGAGATCCGCCTGGCTCTGCCTCCCGAGTGCTGGGATTAAAGGCATGCACCACCACCGCCCGGCTTACCAGGGTATTTTAACACTACAGTTAGATTCTTATCCAGCATTAATACCGTCATTCAGAGCTCCATGTATTCATCTGAGATAAAGTGATCAGGAAGACCAACAACAACAAAAAAAGCAAATGAGTTTAAAAAATAACACCCCCAAAATAGTGTCTGTGTGACTGTACTCACGAATCACCTTCTTTATAAGATTCTGGGATGTGTCATCGCTCCCTGCTGCAGCTGGGCCATTTGGCAGTGTGAGGTTTGAGGTGACTCACCTGAAAATTGAGCTAAAAGCAGACAAAACAAGCTGGCTTACCCAAATGACACACGTACTATGTGAGACAGGCTGTAGGTAAAATGTGTCAAGATGTTCTGCCTCCTATACGCTACTTTTCTTCCCTCAAGACTGACCTGTTTAGAAAATTTAGAAACTTCCATCTCATGATCTGATTTAAAAATGTCTGTATGATGAACACTTGTGGATAACAAGCACTACCAATTTGTGCGACATGAACCACCTACATTTGTTCCTCACAGAAATGGCTGAAGATACGTCCAAAAGCAGAACATTGTCTCTGGAAAGCGTGGGATGGCACTGTTAAAAGCTGGGAATTTGGGTTCCTTCCTTTAATGTTTGATGTAGCAAATGTTAAATAAAATCTTTTAAATTAAATGTAAAAAAGCAAATGAAACAAAGCAAGGAGGGTTTGGGGCTGCCTGATATCTTCAGAAATCCATGTGTGATTCATTAGGAGGCCGGACATGTCCAGCTATGGGACATGTCCTCAGAAGGGGAAATGCATGCTCTTGATTCCCTCAGGATTATGTATAGGTCAATAACACATGAATATGTGGGACTTGAGGTTTCTGAGCTCAAGCAGAACGCTTCCAGTGAGGGAGATGCCTTCTAGACACATCTGTTTTTTCCATTCTATGAGGTAAGCAGTGGATTGGGCCATGTATCTGGTACTGTTGTGGAGGCAAACAGAAAACAAACACATAAATGAAACCAGACCCCAAACTAATCTGTAGAGGCCATCACCAGCCAGAAATAGCCTCAGGAATGGCTATGTATATATGGAATGGGGCTTAGAGCCACTGAGTTTAACATCTAAAGAGCAAAAATTTAAGAACAATATTAATATGAGTGAGACAGATGCAGAGAGCTAAGGTGAACCTCATGTAGCGTGGAAATATTACCATACAATTCCTCAATGTGGCATCGCAGAAGATGTTCTGAAATTTGAAAGGACAAAGAAGAAGTGTTCATTATAAACATTCTCCAGGAGACAAAGAACTAAACTGAAGCATTTTTTTTTATTTCAACAAAGACTCCAGAAAATGTTGAAAAGTATGAGAATAAGAGAGATTAAAATGAGACAGCTGAGAGGAAGGGAGGGATGTGGGTGGGCTGGAAAGACACGGAGAGAGGAGGAGAGAAAACAAAAGTATACCATGCCTCGGATGTGGCAAAAAAGATAGTAAAGCGATAGTTGATTTCAAATTTGCACAAGAAAGACTAAAGTCAGAATGAGGAGTGTTAAAATGGAAACATTTCTTCTATGACACAATGAACCATGATGTGGAAGATAATTGTAAGTTTTCCAGTATCCAAGCATCTGGATGAAGATGATAAAGAGAGATGTGTGTGTGTGTGTGTCTGTGAGAGAGAGAGAGAGAAAGAGGGAGAGACAGAGAGACACACAGAGACACACAGAGAGAGACAGAGAACAACAGAGACAGAGAGAGATAAAGAGAAACAGAGAGACAGACAGACAGAGACACAGAGACAGGAGATTGGGAGAGATCTTTGGTTTGTCCTGGAATTCGGGGATGTAAGGGAAGCAGCATGTTGAGTGGAATGGTGCGGAGAAGAGCCTGGGACTCCAATGTATTCCTCTAAAATAGTAACTGCAAGAAGAAATGAGTTAGCTTGGGCATGGCGGCTCGTGTATTCCTAGCACTTGGGAAGCAGATGCAGGATGATCTCCGTGAGTTCTAGGTCCTGTCTCAATAGAAGAAGAAGGAGAAGAGGAGGAGGAGGAGAAGAGGAAGAGAAGGAGGAAGACTCATAATTTTGAGTAAAGACATTTTGTTCTTTATTTGGTTTATAGTTATGTGAGAATATAACCAGTCCATTTTCAAATACTAGCTAGCAAAAATGTATACTTTTGAAGCTAAGAGAAATTATAAACAAAAATCTAAATTTTAAATGGTTCTACTTTAATAATATGAAATTATGAATATTAAAAATTAGGTACAATTAGATCAATTATTGTGATCATAGGTGTGAAATCAGTAGACTAGGTCGTGAGCTCTGGTGGAGAGAAACTGAGGACGATCTCTGACATAGACCACTGGCTTCTACACACACACCCTTCTGTTAACCGCGTAGTACTCGTCAGACCAAATGCTATGCTGTGGCAGTGGTTGTGTTCAAGTAACCCGGATTTTGGGATATGCCAGAGCGGCTCTAAAAATGTTCTCTTTAAGTGAAAAGATGTACATTCTAAACAAAAAGTGAATCTCTCCTCTCTCCACCATATTGTGTGGCTGCTAAACTCTGAGGTTAATTTCTCATTCTGCTTAATTTGTAAATTACATATAATTTTTTGTAGATATTTAGATACAGGAAAAACAGTATTTATATGGTTCAGTACTACCTATGGTTTCAGGCACCCACTGGCGTCCCTGACCTGTGTCCCTGTAAACAAAAGGAGGCACTACCATGTCTGCATATCAACAACTTGAACATCCTCACACTGAGATACAGAAACCCTTGATTTTGGAATTCCTTTCCCACCAGTATCTTCGGAGGAGCTTTTTCTGAGAAGTCCTTTTCTGTGTGTCACTTGCATTTTAATATGTGGGACTGACTCACATTTCCCTACCAGAACTCTTTGTCGTCCCTCTCCTGGTTTCCGGCACTTTCTCTCTCTCTTCCCCAGGAATTCACCTGTTGCCGCGGCAGAGCAGTTTAGCTGTCTGTTTGCTGCCCTAGTTTCTGCTGGGAACAGTGAATGCTCTGAGAACCTTCTCTTCTGCCCTAAGGAGTTGATCAAAGCAGTTGAGTATGCAGGACAGTTAGCAGTGCTGCTTTCATTACGCAGAACCAGCTGCTGGCTGTGAGGGGACCAGTGTTCCACCACGGTAGGCAGACAGCACAGTCTTTGGAAATGTTTGCCTTTTCCTTGGGTTCCTTCAGCTCCATCAGTACTTCCTAAGGTGGTTTGATGTCTCTTAATGTCATATTTTAAAAATTAAACTTTGTGTTGATTTTTGATATAGGATAGGTCTCTCGTAGGTAGCCTACGCTGGTTTCCAACTTGGCTATATAGCCAAGGATGACCTTGTTCCTTGATCTTCTTGCTTCTACCTCTCAAGTGCTAGGATTATAGGTGTTCAGTACCTGCCTGGCAGAAGAATCTTCTTTTAGGGCTTTACTTTCTGCAATATAGAGAAAACATCTTTATCTGTGTCACCATGGTAACCGACAATGGCCTACTGAGCTTCTCTGGCTACAGCTAAAAAGAATATCTGGAGATGGGATACATTTAATCACAGCTGTCGTGGAATTCAAGGATTTGGGTTGGAATTGTGAGTCTATTCCTGACTCCCAATCGGGAAGCCGTGTCAACTAAATATTGCAGATCTAGGCTCTGTATTAACTGCAAGCACTACAAGGCTGTATATGGCTAGGTGTCTCCCATAGTTTTAAACAAACTGACATTTTTTTGTTGTTTGCTAAAAATCAGACCCTGACAACAGCTTGTTTTAAGTGAAAAGGAGAGGGAGTGGAGAACCATCACATATTGAATTTCTGAATGTCTCACACATTACGTACTTCACCCTTTTACATATCTTTGTGGTAGATCTACTTAACATTAAGGAGAAGGTCTGAGGATGGTGAATGCTGTGTTCAAGATCACAGGGAGGTGAGCGGTAGAGCGATCCCTCTCACTTCTAATTCTTAAATTTAAACTCGGAGATAACATAAGCAGCTGGCCCTCCTCTCCCGTTTCATCTAAATTCCACACATGGCATGAAGAGTCGAGTTTTCTTTTCCTTTTTCTTTCTTTTTTTTGAAGGAAAGGAGGGTTTATTTTGGGTCACAGTTGGAAGCTACAATCCATCATGGTGGGGACAGCATGGCAGTCAGAAGCGGGGACATCACTTGTTCATATTGCATCTACAGTCAGGAGCCAGGGAGGGATGGAGACCAACAGTCAGCTTGTTTTCTTCTCTTTGTACAGTCCTGGACCCTCATCCATGGAATGATACCAACCACTTTCACAGTGGGTCTTCTCTTCTTCATTAAATATTCCTGGAAACATCTTCGTAGACGCACCCGTGTATTTCCATGACGGTAGTAAATCCAGTCAGGCTGACATTGAAGATGGTCTACCACACGATCCACAAGCAGCTTGCACTACAACAGTACACTTTGAAAAAGGTTTTTGGTGGCTCATATTCAACAGCCCTTAGTTAGGAGTGAAAATTCTGGGTGAAATATTAGAATTTAAAAACTTTTACATGCTATTTTCACCTCAGCAGGGTAACATAGTTAGTAACTCCTGACAGTGATGGGCATTACGTGTTGTAAAGTAGGTAAAAGAGCTTTGAGTTACAGGGATCAGTTCTGCAAACAACTGAATAAACCAGTTAAAATTTGTTCCAACTTGAGCTGACATTTTTATTCCTAAGAAACACCTCAGATAAATGTTACACGCAGGAAACAGCTCCACCTGGAAGTGTTCTCAGAGGCATCACTGATGATGTCAAACAAAGTGGGCGCTTCCCCTGGATCTCTCCCTGTTTCTGTTTCTCTTTCACTGTTTGCTTTCTGCATCCCTTCCTGGTGTCTTCTACCTTTTTACCTCCCTGCTCTGTTCTTTGCACTTCTTTCCCTTTCTTCCTGTTTTTCTTATTCTCTACGGCTTTTTTCTCGTCCTCCATCCTTGTACAGTTTTGGAGTATGTGTGTGTGAGAGAGAAGGAGGATGAGAGAGAGAGAGAGAGAGAGAGAGAGAGAGAGAGAGAGAGAGAGAGACAGAGACAGAGACAGAGACAGAGACACAGAGACACAGAGACAGAGAGACACAGAGAGAGAGACAGAGAGCGACAGAGAATTGGTTTTTCTTTAATGAAAAAGCAACATGGCTCTTGAGAATCTAGAAAACTTAATACGTCTTTAGGCATTATCTTTTGTCACCCTGCATCTTTGGGTCATCTGTAGTTCACATATGCTCCTCTCTCCCTCATCCTAAAATCCCACTCTAGTCTTTGCCTTTTTTTTTTTTTGGTTAGAAAATATTTTTTTCTTCTTTTATCACCTTTCATTTGCTAATTTCTCACCCCATTATTTATATCATACCCAAGACACTGACATTCACCACTGGGTCATTTCAGTTACAGCATTGTCTTACCCAAGGAGGGTGAATGTTAATCATTGTAATTATCAGTATGCGATTTCCAGTGCCAAGAGTGCCCAGGAGGCTGCTAACAAGGAAGTCCACCAGATGATAGTCGGAGAAAATTTATTCCTTCCCTGTGTGGTTATAATTTAAAAGTGAGAGTGAGTACAACACAGATAAATAGAATTATTAGTTGGTGTCAAGTATTATAACGTTATAAGCAGTGAATAATGTCCTTGCCCGGAGTTTCCTTCCAAGGTGTTTGTAGGCAATTTATAGTCCAGCTAGACCACTTCACGCAGCTTAGAATTGAGTGTTTCTGTTTTAACGGCCTCTAGTATAAGAACAAATCTAAAAGTATTAACTCTTACCTCACTAAACCTTAAGATGTGAAAACCATCACCCTGACTTTAGGAAGCATTAGAGTAATCACACATTTGGGAACGTGGCTAAAGGGCTAAATATTAAGAGGGTTTGGTTTTTAATCTACAGTCCTCCTGGGCTGAGTTCCAGTGGGTGATTTGAAAGTAAATATTCTCTTCTTGTTAGATTGCTGAACCACTTGCTTACTCCATGACTGCCTCAGTTTGGCTTTGCCTTGACTATGGCATCTCTAGATCCCACCAAATGGCTAAATCAGCCATTACCTCCCCCATCTGGAAACCACCAGGCTGCTTTTGTGTCTTCTGAATGGATGGAATATTCATCTCTTCATATTTTAAAAATAATGGGATGAGGACTGCAACGCTGGATGGTAGTTTGCTTCTCTGGTAGCGCCTTTTATGTGTGAATCACAAAGCGCCCTGGACACCATAACCTGGTGCTTGCAGCTCCCCGCCGAGGCAGCTCCATTATCCCTGTTTTACAGGCGGTCATGAAACAGATCCAGGGAGCTTCAGTGGGAAGCCTCTTGTCAGGCAGTGAGTCAGTGGGAAAGTTGGGGAAGGAACTATGGAAGCTTTTTTTTTTTAATTGATAGACAAAGTTGCATGCACCTAGCATATATCACAATGCCTTGCAGTCTATGTACTTTGTGGAACGTTGCATGTAGCTGTAGCTGTTCATACTTAACAAATGTGTTACCAACCACAGAGTGACCGTTTTAGTGGTGAAAACACAGCATCCACTCTCAGCATGCTTGAAGATTATAATATGCCATCAACCATGGTCACTGTGCTGTGCAACAGAGATCCTAAATGTGTCCCTTTGATTAAGCTATCCTTGTGTACTCTCTGTCCAGTGCGTCCCTCCGCTCACAAACACCCTTCCCTGCGGCCGCCCTTCCACCGTCTCCTTCTGTGAGATCAACGCTTTTCTGTTCCAATGTGATGCCACGAGCTGCTTGTGTCTAGCTAGTTCCCAGCTCATGGGCATTGTGAAAACCACAGCATCTCCCTTTGAAGCCGGAATATCCTACTGTGTATCCACACCCCATTTCATTTATCCATTTGCAAGCTGATGGGTGTGTGGGCTGATTGGGCGCTGTGGCTGTTGTGACTGGATCTTTGACGGAGTTGGGACACAGCTAGATCTCCGGCATACTGCTTTCATCTCCTTTAGATACAGTCCCAGTGGGGCTGAGAGCTCATATGGTAGCACTGTTTGAAATTTTTTGAGGAGGAAAAAAAATGCATGAGGGGCTCAGGTGAAATATCTTATGTTTTTTTGTAGTCCTGTGGGAGCACTTGCAATTCTCCTGTTTCTTCTATCTTATTCTTGGAGGTCTCTCTCCCTCTCTTCCTTGTTGGTTAAGGGTTTGTTGATTTTGTTTCCCTTTTCTTCCCCACGCCCTTTTTTATTAAGAGGTTTTCCATTCATTTTACATATCAACCACAGATTCCCCCTTCCTCCTTCCCCACGTCTTCATCAGTCTTTTCTATTTTCTGTTTTGTTTGTTTCTGTTCTGATTGGATGCTGCAGAATGTGGTGTGTGTGTGTGTGTGTGTGTGTGTGTGTGTGTGTGTGTGTGTGTTAGATGGAACGTTTTGTTGCCTCTCAGGTCCATTTATTCCAGCACATATTTTGAACCCTATGTTCTCTTTGGATTTGCCGTCTGAATGATCTGCCCGTTGATCAGAATGGGCAGTAGAAATTCCTAATATCATTGCATTGCAATCTATCTCTCCCTTAAGACTGATCAGCATGTGTGCATGAAACCCCAGCCCTGGTGGATTAGACTATGAATTTATGTGTTTGGCTTTATTTACTTCTCAAAAGTCCTATCTCTAAATATGATAGTTAGAGTATGTTCCAATCCTTTTACTATTTCACAATAGAGAGTAAATTCTAAGATTTTTTTTTTTTTTTTGTGTGTGAGGACATTAAAACCATAAGAGAAATGGGGAAAAAATTGAAGTATATACCATGCTTTTTAGGTCTTCATCAGTACATTGAAACACTTTTCATAGAGGTCATTCAGTCTGTCCAACTTCTGCTATACTTAAACCATTAAACTTAAACATAATTCCTGGCCAGGCGATGGTGGCGCACGCCTTTAATCCCAGCACTCAGGAGGCAGAGGCAGGCGGATCTCTGTGGGTTCGAGACCTGCCTGGGCTACAGAGTGAGTTCCAGGAAAGGCACAAAGCTACACAATGAAACCTTGTCTCAAAAAAAAAAAAAAATCTCTTTGTTAGTATTTAGGGGAAAGGAAATTTCATTAAATAATGTAGAAAAACGTCTGCTAGAAACTATGCACCCTGTCTGAAGGGATGATGTGGTTTACTGCTGACAGATGGATCCACTGCACAGACTGGAGCTGGTGTTTGCATGTGGATGGGGGCTGGGCAGGGAGTCTCCACAGGAGTCCATCTGCATGGCTGCTGAGGCTTTAGTTTTACTCAGGCTTAACAGGTTCTGGAGGAGAGAGTCAAATTAGCTAGACTTTATTAATTATTTTTATTAATTATTTTTAGTTACAGATGTAACCACATTTATTCATAAAATAGTTCATAACACTGTTCTTGGAAATGTTAACGCAATGGTCTGTGGGTGAGGGTTCTTCTCTGTACACCAAAACCTCTCCAAACGACCTCTCTCCCTATGGTTCTCACCCACTAGCTTATATATCGCCTAATCTCTGGCTAGAGGCTATTGGAACAGAATGGGCAATCTAACCTTCCATAGGTGGACCTTAAGGGCAGTGCAGACCTCTAGGCTGTAGAGTGAAGTATGTGCCCCATGGGAACATTATGGCAGAGAAGCTTCTTCAGGTGGAGTTCATTTCTTGCCCTTCTATGTGACATGTAGATCTTCACTGAAAGATGCTTTTATTATTCTTTCTTACGGTTTTTTTTTTTTTTTTGTGTGTGTGTGTGTGTGTATGATGTGGGTATCTGAGAGGGAAGAGAGAGAGAGAGAGCCATGACATATGTGTGGGTATCAGGAGACTATGCTGGGTGTTGGTCTTCCTTTCATCTTGCTTGAGGTCTCATTCCTGCTGTGGACACCAGTCACCCTGACCTACAAGCCCCTGGGATCCTCTCATCTCTGCCTCTCATCTCACTGTAAGGGGACTGAGATTCCAGACCTGCATTATCAGGTCCAGGTTTTACTTGCATTCTGGGGATTCAAACTCAGGTCCTCACACTTGGTCAGGAAGCACTTTATCTCCTGAGACACCTCCTTAGCTCAAGTTAGGTAAACTTGAGAGTCTGATACATGAACAAGGGTATACGTGTAAGTCACATTAAAGTCACACTGGCATGTTTGTGCTGAGTAATTAGAAAATTTCATTTCTAATAAGCAGCTGGAAAACTAACATCAGACTTATATTTGAGCAATCTTTTTTAAGGGTTGGCTCATCTGAATGTCACGTTCATTACATGTGAAAAAACCCAAACGTTTTCCCAGTGGGCAGTGAGAATATCTGCTTGATGGATTGTGTGCCCTGCAGGGTTCTCCTCTTCTATGAAGCTAACATCAGCCTTGTAGAGTTCCCATTAGTTAGACTACCAGCTCAGTACTTGTAGTTATGCTTTTGTCTAGGTGCCAAGATGTGGGAAACACACTCATCTGGCAACCACTGGTTCAGAAGCCATGCCTACAAAACTTGATTATTTCTGAAGAAACCACACATTCACTCTGTGTCTTTGCTTTTATTCTGATTCTCGTTACTTTCTTTGGACACGTAACTTCAGAGTCCAGGGCAGTACTAAATTTGAAATTACTTTTGGAATTACTAATATTCTTGATAGTATAATACAAGATGCAATCCTTCACACTGCAGGTTTCTTTTGGCTTTTTCTAATTATTTTACAATACCTTACAGTAGTATCCAAATCTAGACTCTTCAGAATTGAAAGTTGCTGTGGAGCTCACAGTGGAATTTTGGACAAGGAAAGACAAGCTTGTGGGTGTGTTGATTGGGAAAAATTGGTGCTGATGTTAAACTATGAAGTGAAAGATGAAACAGAACAGCTATCCCAGACCATTCTTTTCCCTGGGAGTCCACTCCATCCACAGTTTATTTCTTTTGATATTTCATCAAAGCAGCTGCTGACTTCAGGCTCTCTTGCTTGTTACCGAAGTCAACTACCTTGCGATAGGCCAAGCAGGACTGACCAATCCCTGTGGTTAGCATCTCACAGCAGAGCCTTTGCCTTGAGCTGTGACTTTATTTACCTGTTGCCGAGCTGCATGGAGGAAAAGACTGGTAATTCCCTCGTCACTTGGTGTACATGTGCCAGGATGACCTCCATGTGACTTACAATAAATTCTCCCTAGAGGTTAATGTCTTGTTTGACCCTCACCCTGCATAATGGCGATTTAGTAACCCCGAGGGGCATTCTAGGGAGGCCAGATCTACCATAACAAATTAATGCAGAAAACTAGGAGGGAACCTGAGAGCGGGACCAACTCATGAGACGGCCTCGAGGGTGATAGTGGCTGACTTTCTCATATTAACTCTACCTTCATAATTTTTACTCATTGTCATGGTTTGATTGCAAAACTCCCCTCCCCAGACACATGCTTTGAGCCTCAATTCCCAGCTCTTGCTGATAGGTTTTGAAGGCTAGGGAAGCTTTAGGGGCTGAAGCCTGTCTGGCAGAAGCCGATTGCTGGGAGCAGGCCTTTGAAGCCCTTGCCTGCCAGTTCTGGGCTGTTTTCTTGACTTCATGCCTGCTATTGTGAAGAAGCCGACAGTTTCCTCCGGCGGCTGCCGTGAGCTTCGCCATGCCTCTCCTGCGGTGATAAAGTAAAGCCCCTGAACACCCAGCCCAAACAGATCTTTCTTCTGAGAAGCTGTTGATGCCCAGCTACTTTGTCACAGCCACAAGAAAAATAACCAATCATACAACAAACTGCAAAACTTCTCTAAAAATATAAGACTGCACAGTTTCAAAGAACTGAGCCTCCCAGACTAGTGAGGTGCTTATCATTTTAAGTAACTTTTGAGAGCTGCTATGTGCCCTGATCACACACTCTCTCCAAAGACTTTCACAGTATTTGGCAGAGAAGACATTGCTATGGTATGGCCCAAGCTACTTGAAAGAGGTGAGAATTGATTTCCTTAGCCAGATTTGTTTTTTGTCTACCATAAGACAAGCGGCTGGTATCTCAAGTTGAAGTTGTGCTTAGGGTTACTCTGCTGGGACCTGGAATTCTTGTCAGATCCCTCACACCCTTCCTAGATAATGAGGCCTCTGTCTATTCTGAACACCCCCAACATGAAGAAACAAGAAATTCTGATTTTCTGAAGATAATAAACTCTACCTCAAGAAGTGCTATGCTGATGCCTTGAAAACTCAGGGAAGGACAGCAAGTTGTATCTCACAGACCAAATATCCTCGTGCAGGACTGTGACCCTTTCTTACTATCAAGAAAATCTTCCACTGACCCTTGGCTTTAGTGATATCTTGACGCAGAGAAGGCAGAGTGATGCTGCATGGCTTCTGATTCTCGGGTAGAAGTGTCTCCTTGCTCCTCCCCTTCTAGGCTTCCCTCTTGAAATAAGTCACCGAGTTGGAGATGTCCTGGCCAAATGGTGAAGTATCCCAGCTGACAGCAAGCCCCAACTGCCGAACAGGAGAGGGAGTGAGTCTCCACAGCCTCTTGGTTGTCCCCATCTGTCCCGCAGCAGAGATAACCTTCCCTGCTGTGTTTTGTCTAAATCCTTGAGCCTCAAGATATATGGGCACAACAAATGAGTGTCTTGTAATAGTCAGTGTGGAAGCAATTTATTACAGAGAAACTGATGATCAGAAGAGGTGACAGGTGCTGGGAGTATGAAGTGGGTGTGACTGAGTCTTATTTACTGGATAGTCTTCTGCATTAGAGCAACTTTCAAAAAATTAAAAAGTTAATTAACCACTTAAAATATTTATTGTTAAAAATATATTAAGCCCATTAAATATTCATTAAATCATGTACTGGATTTTTGTCTGAACAATTGCCATATTCTATATCAATGTTATCCAAATAATACATTTATCTATATTATATTAATTTTATAATATTTCTATCAGTTTAATTTTTTACTATATTTATTGATTGTATGTATGTGTGTATGTGTGCATGCATACATACACATGAACACATGTGCCACAGTGCCTTGCGGGAACTCAGAGGACAGCTTGTGAGACACTATGTGGGTACGGGGTATGAAATTCAGGTCATCCAGCTTAGCCTCAGGCACCTTTCTTTGCTGAGTCTTCTTGCTGGTCCTCAATTGACATTAAAATTTTTATTTTTTCCTCATTTTTATTAGTTACTTGACAATTTTATACAATGCATTTTGATCATACTCACCCTCTCCATTCCTCACAAATCCATCCCCCCTCTCCTATCCACTCAACTTTATATCCTCCTTGTAGCACCTGTGAATTGCCAATAACTTCTTAGTTAGAGTGGGACTTTGTGGCCACCTCCCCTCTCCATACTGGGATCTTGTCTGGCTTGAGTTTACATAGACCTTGTGTACACTTTCACAGCTGTTGTAGGCTCACCCGTTCACTGCTTAAAATCCTTCCCCTATTCTACAGTTGATGTACATCTCTCTTTGGAAAAACAAAGCAATTTTCACTTTGGAAAACAATCAAGACATCAAACTGAAGATATTAGTTACACAATCCTTTAGTAGCTGGGAAAGCAGTGCTTAGATACCAGCCTGGGATAAGGAAAAGGAAAACATGATTCTCTTTGTTTTGAAGTAGTTTAATAATCACTACAATAAACGTGTGTAAAGACTCCCATAGATTCTTATTTGGTCATTTAAGAAATGTCTCCATTTTGAACCTCAGATTGTGTCTAAGATACTTTCTGGATTACGTGGATAGACCTGGGCGTACCTTTACGGGCACCGAGCTAGAAATGAAAAGGTTTGTTATCATGTCTAATTAGTTTATATTAGTATTAGGACTTGTTTATGATTAGAATTAGTTTATACTAGTATTAGAATCTAGATTTTTCTAAATTCAGAACTCAGTACAGTTGAAGGGGATGTTTCCTTGTGGGGAACTGGTCACAGAGATAGTGAAAGAGAGAAGGGAGATCACTGTCCACCCCCAAGGGGCTACTGTAGGGTGAATCTTAGAAGGTCTTATTAATAAAAACAAGCCCAGAGCCAGGTATTGGGATGAATGCCGAAAGATCAGAGAGACAGAACAGGCCACAGCTAACCTCACCTCGCCAACTTCTCAGACGATCCTTTTTCCTCAAACTGGAAGCCTCTGAGTCCTCATCCGGAATGAATCTCAGCTGAACTGCTGCTAAAAGCCTAAAAGCTTAACCAGGCTCTAGTTCCTGGTCCTCACGCCTTATATACCTTTCTGCTTCCTGCCATCACTTCCTGGGATTAAAGGCATGTGCCACCATGCCTGGCTGTTTCCAGTGTGGCTTTGAACTCACAGAAATCCAGATGGATCTCTGTCTCCACAATGCTAGGATTAAAGGTGTGTGTGCCACCATTTTCTGGCCTCTATGTCTATCTAGCAGCTGTTCTGTTCTCTGACCCCAGATAACTTTATTAGGGTGCACAATATATTGGGGGACACAACATCACTACAGCCTACCAAGCTAGTCACTGTTGCAGGTCACAGTGTCAGGCTCTGTAAGATTCTGATATGAGTTTCCACATAGCCTACCCAGAGGAGGAAAGATAGAACCTTGTCTTCAGGTGTGCAGCCCTTACTGTCCAAGCAGGACACCACTTCTCATTGACATATATAAGTTTAGAGCAAGTTAGCATGGACTCACTTGCCGTTGCTTTATAGGGGACCCAGCAAGAAGCAGAGAGGATATGAAAGGCCCCAAAGGCAAGGCTCACTGTTTGTTTTACTTCCTGGAGGCTGGCTGACGCTTGCGCAAAGACTACAAGAAGTGGGATGAGCCCAGTGAAGTAGCACACGAGAAATTGTGACACACTGCAAAGCCCTCCTTGGGGCTTCGCTTTTTCTAACCCTTCACGTGCCAGATAAGCAAATAGTGCTGCAGGAATTTCAAATCCTACTCTACTGCTCTAGGAATCTGAGACCCTGCTGGCCCAGCACTGGCTTTCGAGTCCCCTAGACAGGCAGATCAAACAGTGGAAGGCTGTGTTGAAAGGGTACAAGCACATGTCCATAGTTGGGTGACCTGAAGAGACCTTTCTGCTGTGTCTTTGTGGTTTCTAGCATCCCATCTCTGCGCAGTACCTCATAGGTCGGGGATGGTTCTCAACCAGGGCAAGATACACAGTGAGGGATCTGGAAAGTCTTCTCTCTTAGGCCTTGTACATAGTATTACTTCCTGATGTCTCCTCCCTAGGTGCTTTTTTTCTGTTAACATGGGAGGAGCTGTTTTTTTCTGTTAACAGGGCTGGAGCACAGGCCAGCTGCACGGGGATCTTCCCACATGAGAACTTAAAACAACAACAAAACAAACAAACAACAACCCTAGAGATTCTACTGGACTTCTCTGGTGGGACCTTCATTTTGGTCCATGGTTAAAAAAAAAAAAAAAAAAAAAAAAAAGCACACACTGAAAACCACATGAACTTGAAAGTGGATGGAGAGAGAATGGTCCACTTCAGGAATTCACAACCTCGGCAGCATCCTCTGAAGGCTTTGCTTTCTTTATGCACGCAGCTGCTCTTGGCTGTCTTCCGGTTCCTAAAGCAGCATCAATCATCTTGGTAGACGTCGCTGGCTTATTTTTCTTTCTTTCTTTCTTTCTTTCTTTCTTTCTTTCTTTCTTTCTTTCTTTCTTTCTTTCTTTCTTTCTTTCTTTTTTTTTGGTTTTTCAAGACAGGGTTTCTCTGTGTAGCTTTGCGCCTTTTCTGGAACTCGCTTTGGAGACCAGGCTGGCCTTGAACTCACAGAGATCCACCTGTCTCTGCCTCCCGAGTGCTGGGATTAGAGGCGTGTGCCACCACCGCCCGGCTTACCTCTGCTTTCTGTCTCTGCTGTTGGCACTGGCATGTGTGATTCCACTCGTCTTATAACTGGTGCTTTTTGAAGAGAGTTTACAGCATGGATTTCAGCTTTTGTGGTGTGCCTCACTCAAGCCTCAAGGGCTTCTAATTTCTCAGTTAGTAGGGATTTTAGAGGTTCAATCTAGAGCCCATGTCAAGTCAAAAGAAAAGCAGAGTTACTTAGCCAAGATAGAATTAATTTTAAGTTTTACAGTAACCATAATGTTCTCCCCATAAAAATTTGAATTTTCTTTTATACTTCTCAAGAGGCAATGAGTAGCTTCATTTTGAGAAGATGATCATTTCCTCAAAGCAGAGAATGGCCAAATTTTGTTTTACATTTATTAATTTTTCTGCAAATTCACCATGCTTGATGAGACTCCATTAGTCATTTTCTCTGGACTGGTGTTGGTCAACCTTATGCCCAACTTTCTGATGGAAAGTGTCCTCTGCATACTAAGCCTTCAGCCTCCCACACCTGCCTAACTCATTTTATTCCCGAGTGGCTGGTCTTGCAAGTGATTGCTGTGATTCAGTTTGAGTGAAAGAATCGCTCATTTCCAGGCCATGATAATTATTGTATAAGATTTAGATCATTCTCTACAAATGAGAGCAAATTACCCATCTGTGATGAACATAATGGGCAACAGAGGCTCTTTGATCTCTCTCCGTTTGCTCTCATCACACTCTCTCCTCACTTCGTGCTCTGCAAATGAGAGACAGTAAGTAATCCTCACAAGTTGGGATTTTTTCTGCATTGAAGTTTCATATGGCACAGACTACGGAGTGATAGTGGCTATTTGGATGAGTAAGTTTTTCCCCTTATTATAGTGAAAGTATTATTAATTTATTCCATTTAAAATTGGAATTCTCTGGACTTTATTCAAGCATCACATGATTGTCAGTGGATATATTTGTCTCTGCTTCATTGTTCTGAGCAAATAAGTGAAGGGAGGAAGATTGATTTTGGCTCATGGTCTCATAGACTTTGTCAGCATTCAGCTCGTTCCATTATTCTTGGCACTATAGTGAGGGAAAACCTTGTGGTGTGCATGCTTGTGTGTGTGTGTGTGTGTGTGTGTGTGTGTGTGTGAGAGAGAGAGAGAGAGAGAGAGAGAGAGAGAGAGAGAGAGAGAGAGAGAGAGAGAAAAGCCTGGAATCAGAGGTGTGAGAAGTGGGGGAGGGAGGAAGAATCCATGGACAATTCCTTCGAAGACAGCCACACTGTGCACAGTCTCTACCACTTCCTATAGTCCATTCACTTATGAATATCCTAATGGACTAACCCACATGATCCAATCATTCCCCCAAAGCTTCTGCTCTGAGCCTTGCACTGAAGACAAAGCCTTCAATGTAAGAGCCCCCTCTGAGGACACCATAGCAGACCACTCTACTCTGTAACTCTGAGCAAGTAAAAATCAAATAAGAGATGTGTGCTTCTGGAAAAAAACTGTGTGCAAATGTGAAGTAGCTTTCCTAACACCACGGACAGAGAGAGCTTCAGAGGATGGCAGAGATGTGAACAGAGTTTTCATTTCTAGGTGGCGAGGTCTCGGCCTGTCTGAAAAACATGACTCACAAATGCTGAAGTCATTTAAATATAAGATTTCAGTGCTTTTAGCCACAATGTAAGCACAAACCAGTAGTTTCATTCAGTAATTAAAATCCAAGGAACCCATTCAACCGATTACTTTCATTTAACATCTGCAAAATGGTAGGTTTCGTGGAAAATGGACAAGCCAATTCCCTGCTCTGCTATTCTCTGAAAATTAGTTACGAACATAGCCATTATAAATAATTGTGAGTTCGAACTGCAGTCTCAAGTTATGATGGCTCTCTTGTTTTCCTTTGCTTCTAATGACATTGAATCTCACTCTAGTTAAATAAAAAGTATTAAATGGTATGCAGAATGACTTCCTTCATTTATTTTGTTGCTAAATAGTTAATGACCTGGAAGAGAGATGACTTACTATATCTTTTATACTGTCATCAGTGTGGGATTGATGGTCTGTTTTAAATAAATAAATTTTTCATCACGCTTTAGTGAAGGCATCCTAACATGTTTTAATAGCCCAATTACGACCTGGATGCTCTTAGGCTTTGCTCTATTTGAATTTTCCCTTAGTAGGATACAAACTAAATGGCTTGGATGGCTACTGGGACTCACTGAACTTTGCATCTGTCATGGGGCCTGATGCCTCATTCCTCCATGGAAGTAATGGAAGGATCTGGTGAGATAAGGTACAGGAAGCTTCCAACTCACCAGCTGAATGAGAACGACGTGCTCTTACAGAGCCTACTTGCTGTCCTCCTGAAGCCCACTGAAAGTATTTTCTAGGACTCCTTTCTTGTGATTTTCAGCTTCCAGTAGAAAAGTTGAACAGAGACCGATAATGACTTTTGAAATTCTCAGTCAGGGGCTGATGAGAAGATGGAAAAGGTGTTTGCCTCTGAGCCTGATGTCCTCAGCTCACACGGTGGACGGAGACTCCTGAAAGTTGTCCTCTGACCTTCACACGAAGACACAAGTGTTTGTGTGTACATGCACGCCCCTCCCCTGCAACACACACACACACACACACACACACACACACACACACACTCTTAAAATTTTTTCTGCCATCCAGGAATGTGGTAATGGGTACTGGCAGAGTCTCCCGCCTTCATTCCTTTGGAATTTGCACCACTGAGTTGTCTTCCCTTGTGTCCTGCAAGTCCTCATCTGGTAGAAGCCTGTAAAGGACTCATCTATTATAAAACAAGCAAGCCCATCCCTCTGGCCAGGCACTCAGACCTTCAAACACCATCTGGGACCTCCTTAGTGGTGGAAAGAGCATGGTCACAACATTGTGGAAAGTAGTCATCTCGTTAATTTCTTTCCCCCGGCTCCTGAGAACATTCTTGGAGTCATTGAAGCTGATCCTCGAGGTTTCTAACGCAGACCACAGCCCAGCATCCTCTTCTTTGAGTGCATCATTAGCCTCCAATTAGATGAATGATGCTCTTGCAAGGAGACTTCTGATGACGTCTGGCATAAAACTGTCCTCCTTGTGGCCCTGCCTGTGGCCCTCAAACATATGTCAATCCATTGTTGCCCCTTATGGAAGCCAGGTCTCAAAACTGGTCAGAGTTCACCGCTGTTTGAGGTAGAAATATCTCTGATCACTTAAGCTGCGTTGGAGGGATTTATTTTGTTAGCCAAAGCAGGTGGTTTACCTGTGTACAGATGGACTCAAAGAAACAGTCAGGTTTCTTGCACAGAGCCAACTACATTATACTGAGATGAAGCAAAGGAGAATAGCATGTGTGTGGTTTCCCAAGCAGAAAAGGAATAATTAAATATTTCAGGAACGTCTTCATATCTCCGTTTATTACCAAGCATTGTTTAAGTGCCTGATTCTCCCACCCTTGCCTATCCTTATCTGTGATAAAGACAATGACCTTGGGGAGTCTGTAGTTTAGTCGTGATTAAAATGCGTCCTATCTATAAGGACTTGTGCGAAAATAAATATATGTTTCAAATATATTGAGCAAAATGGGAGAAAGACGCTGTAGCCTTTTAAATTAACATTATAATAATTTTAAAATTAATGAAGCCTGTCTCCTGGCATCCTAATGAGGCTCATGAGTAGTTGTGATCCATTTTTATTAGAGTAAAACTTTTAGGGATAATTCTTACCCAATTTATTTAAAAAGGGTCTTGGCTGGGAATGTAGTTCCACTTAATTAGCATCTAACTTGCTGTCTTGATGAAACAGAAAGGATGCCAGTGCCTTCTCCCATTCCCCTGGTCTTCCTGCTTTGGTCCGTTAAGGCGTGCTGAGGACCACCTCCTGATTTGGATCAATCTTTGTGTCGTTTTTCCTTGGCCCTTCTTATCATTGCTATCACGAAGCATTTCGAAGGAGCCACTCCCTTCATCAGAAGCCCCGTTAGCTGTGAAGAGTGACTGATTAAGTTATGTTGAAAGGATATTAAACGCCAATGGCCAAACCAAGCAGGGTGTGAGCTGGTAATCAGTCCTGGCCAGAAGGGAGAGAGAGTGTGATGGCAGGACAGTGGCATGTTTGGAGTTGTGGCTGGGTGGACACTCATCGGATGCAAGAAGATAAATGGGGGGGGGGATAAACTGTGGGTAAGGATGACCCACAGCTTTGAAGCCACCGAACCAGCACTCTTGACCCAGACTAAGTACAGAGCAGGAGACTTACGATTCAGTTACCAAACTCCTAAACGTCCTTTACGAGGGAGGAGGCTTCCCGAGAGACAATTAACCTGTAGATTCACAAGATGTTCTAAGGCAAGGGGGTGTGAGCCAAAGAAGCCGAGGCAACAAGCACGGGGGCCCCACCCATGAGCAAGGGTATATAAAAGCCCGGGAGCCTGGAGTGGCATTCACAGTTCGGCTAACTTCAAGGAGACACGTAGCCTTCGCTCTGCCACCATGTCTTTCAACTGCTCCACAAGAAATTGCTCTTCCAGGCCAGTAGGAGGACGGTACACCGTCCCAGCAGGTCCAGTCGCCACAGCTTCAGCCCGTGATGCAGACTGCCTGAGTGGCATCTACTTGCCCAGTTCCTTCCAAACTGGTTCCTGGCTCCTGGACCATTGTCAGGAGTCATGCTGTGAGCCCACTGTCTGCCAGCCAACATGCTACCAGAGAACTTCTTGTATCTCCACCCCTGTCCAGGTAACTTGCAATCGACAGACTACCTGTGTCTCCAATCCCTGCTCAACTCCCTGTAGCCGGCCACTCACTTTTGTGTCCAGTGGCTGTCAGTCCTTGGGAGGCATTTCCAGCTCTTGCCAACCAGTGGGAGGCATCTCTACCACTTGCCAACCTGTGGGAGGCATCTCTACTGCCTGCCAACCAGTGGGAGGCATCTCTACTGTCTGCCAACCAGTGGGAGGCATCTCTACTGTCTGCCAACCAACCTGTGGAGTCACCAGAACATACCAGCAGTCCTGTGTATCCAGCTGCCGAAGAACTTGCTAAGTGCGTAGGAGCCCGTGTTCCAGTTGAGTCTCCATGCTCTGCCAGCTGCGTTTCTTCCTGTATGCTGCCTGAATACTTCATCACTGACCATTATTGACTGCCCAGTTGCTGGCTGCTAGCTATGTGCAGGCTGCCTTTGACACTCTAAAATGTTTCTCACCAGCACAGATTAACTTTAAGGTTTGATTTCTGGTGCTGTGTAAGCTTCTCGATGCTTCACCAAAGTCTTCGCCACCCTCAGTCCAGTCTGAGGTCTCGTGATGCTTCCAGAGGCTCTAATGCCAACAGCCCACGTCTTCACCTTGCTCCTGTATCTCCTGGCTTCTGCTTTTGTGTCTCTAATAAAGGGAGCTTGTCGCTCTGTGTAATTCTCAATAAACTTGCATTAGTTGGCATTGCAACCACATGTCTGAGCCAAGTTTTTTATTTGTGAGGTTTTGTTATTTGTGAATAATCCTTCACGGATCAGAGTCTGACTTTTTTCCTTTCTGAGCACAGGAGACGGGCATAGTGACTGCGTTCCCAGACAAGCCAGAAATCACATTGTGTTTCCTTGTTAGGAGAATGTGGGTGGGTGAGGGCTGTGGTGAAACACTATGAGATTTGACAACTGATTTGACCTCTATAATTCCTTGAAAATTTGAGGGGCCCACAGAACAGCGTCCATGGAGGTAACAGATAAGCTGTTTAGGAAGCAAAGGAGTTCAGGGAGTTGCCCAGTGAAGCAAGCAGTAGAGCAGAGGACTGGAGTTCATGCTTTCCTAATTAAAAGATCAAAAGTCCTAAGTGGTAACCTTTGAAATGACCGCTCCATGATCAGCTGGGCTGGAGGGAGAATGAAGAAGGAAGTCTAGTTGATTCTAGACCTCGGGAATCACTGTATCCAAAGAACCAAGTCTAGCTATAACCTTTCCTCATTCTCTGGAACCAATCTGTGGTCCCAGACATGCTTAGTCAATGGCATTTAGTATATATATATCTTGCAGGAGAGACTTAAGAAAAACTTGAGGAACATTGTTTTATCTTTTAATATTTTTTTCTTTTGTGCTTTTGTGGTGCTAAAGACTGAAACAAAAGATCCTTGTGTCTGTTAGCTAAATACTCTACCTCTGAGGCTCAGCTCCAGCTCTGGTATTGGTTTGTTTTAACCCTCATAACCTGGCTTCTTGCTTGCTCTTTCCTGCAGTCCATATGCTAATGAACCAAACCATCTGGATGGGTGGGAAGTCCATGTGCCAGCTTCTTTCGTCTTTCAGGGAAATGTGAGAGCTAGCTACCGGTGGGGCTGCTCTCGCCCTTCTCATCTGTCATGTCCAGAAGCACATCTCAATATGTTCTCTTCAGAATTGTGCCGACAGACACAGAAAGGAACAATCATTAGCTAAAATAGAGACATAAGCAGTGAGCGCCGCAAGTGGCAGATGCCTTTTCTCCCAGCAAGAGTTGCTTTGTGGAGGCTCCACGCATCATTCTCTGTTGCCAGTGCTAAGTGTTTTTCTTATTTTACCAATGGCTTTTCAGAGGCAAAAATGTATAGACGATTTCTATATAGATGCAGTATTTTCAATTTCTGCCTCTGCTGACTCTTCTTCAAATGTTCCCTTTATCAAAAAGTGTTGGATATGACTCACATTCATCTTTCACTAAAGCAAGACATGGCTTTTGCTGCATGCTCATCCCTGTCCTTTCTTTTTAAAAGAATTACTCTGACTTTCCAAAATGTCCCGGTTTGTTCTAAAATACAGATCACTGTGTGTGTGTGTGTGGGGGGGACTCTAAATGGCCCTTTCTGTTTCAGTTAATGTGACTCTCAAATACTGTTTCTCTTATTCACTTCACATATGGTTTGGAAAATTCAGAGACTGATAGATAATTTTTTAAAATTTTTTATTTTATTTTACTTTTCTTTCTTTCTGCTTTCTAGGTTCCAATGAATATATGTCTTCTCTTTTTATTTATGTGACTAATACTCTAAATAAGAGTGGTATATTCATAATACATATTGAGATAGGTGTTATAGTCTGATATGACAGTATTTTGCTTGGCCTGTTCATTGCCCTATGAACAGTCAAGTATATTGGAGCAATCTTGCCAAGCTATTGCTGACCTTCATTTCTGTTCGGAGAAATACTATTATTGCTTTTGCTATTATAACAGTTCTATTTATACTAGAACTTTGGAAGTTCTCTCCATCCTTTGCTTTATTACATAGTAAATTTTAAGTTTGTCTTGGAGAACAGTCTTAAAGATAGAGACGTGATGATTCTTAGCCTAAGGCCTGGAAATGCAATTTGTACCCAACATTCCATCACTGTGGGAAGTGCCGCTTTTGCTGGTCTGTGTGGGTCTGCTTACCTCCTCAGCCCTTAGCTCACTTGGGAACCAGAAGCAAGGATAGCATCTCCTGTCTCTGTTTTCAGGAAGAGTCTAAAATAATGTGTGCAGGTTTCAAGGGGGCCATCCATCCTTTGATACGGAAATTCACCGAGCTGTCTCTTGTTGTGGGGAGTCGGGTGTTTTTGCTTTTCTTTCTTTCTTTTTTTTTTTAAGTCATGGCTGTCCCCGAAGCTCTGGGAAGCTTTGATTTTCAGTAAATTCACCCCCTAAGGCACTTGGGTGCCGGCATGTCCAAAAGACTTCATTGCAAGTTTGGGGACATAGAGGTCATTTATATTCTGGTTATAAAATATGTGATAAAAATTTCACGTGGTAAAATACACATAGCATAGAAGTCACCATGTTAAATATTTTTAAATGACTTTCTGTGGAACTCAGTACACTCACCCTACTGTTGTACTCAGTACACTCCCAATACTATGCCACTGATCACTTTTGGATACTTTTTTTTTTTTTGGTTTTTCGAGACAGGGTTTCTCTGTGTAGCTTTGCGCCTTTCCTGGGACTCACTTGGTAGCCCAGGCTGGCCTCGAACCTACAGAGATCCGCCTGGCTCTGCCTCCCGAGTGCTGGGATACTTTTTATCATCTCATGCTGATCCACCCTGGCCTTTATCTTCTTTTCTTGCCAAATTCAGAACTCAATTATTCCCTCCTTCCTCCCTGTTTTCATCTCTCCCCTCTGCCTTTCATTCAGCAAATACTAATGTCCTTCTGAGATCAACTCTTCAATAGTAAAGAGAAATATGATTCCTGGGCCTTAGGGAGCTCAGGGTCATAGAGTCATTGCTAGGACTTCTCTCTGTTCTGTGTGTTTCCCTCCATAGGCTTGCTGGTTCCCTTTCAAATGCTTCATTTAACATTGCATACAAATGCTTTCAAAGATGCATCACACAAGTTCTCGGTGTACGGTGTCATCATTCTGTCTTTCTTATATGATGCTTGCTGATTTTAAAATGCAGCAATTACTGAAGGCATGTGCTACTCTAGAGTATTTGACTTTACATACAAGAGACATAGGAAGAGTCAAAGGAACATATAGAGTTAGCCAAAGGACAGGAGTCTCAGAGTAGGCTCCGGAAATACCCACAGGGCAGACCAGGTTAGATCTGCTGTTAAGACCTTGGCCTTGTACAAACTCATCCTATCTCTTTGGATTTTCAGGAAAAATTTACACATGGTTAAAAACATAAATATTTTCATGAAAGACTTTATACTTAGTTTTATGAATCTGGAATCTTTTCTTATTATCACCTCTGGCTTCAATCTCTGTCATAGAATGTGTGGTTTTGAATTGAACTGCCTGATGGGCATTTTCAGAGGGATTTTTGGTTACAGTGTAGTCTGATTTATCAACTAGGTGTAATTGATATGGTACATTTCACATTATAAAACAGTTATGATTGGGAAGCAGGATATATGAGCATGGGTACAACTATTTAAAGCAAGTAGTTGTATGGTTTCTTGTAAGAATAAATGATAAAGATGATGAGATTGCTAAAATTCTGTTAGTGATAATTGGTGTGAGGAAGAAATACAGACTATTACTCTGACCTAGAGGATTTATCTGCTGATCTACAGGTTTCATAGTTACTACCCTCCAAATGAATGTCCTAACGAGGCTCCTTCATAAAATGGAATTTAATCATTTGGATTGGAAACTCTGTGCTATTTCTCCACTAAGTATTTGTATCTATCTATCTATCTATCTATCTATCTATCTATCTATCTATCTATCTATCTATCTTCTATCTGTGTCTGTGCATAGGCACACATGTGTGCATGTGCATGCCACAGTGTATGTGTGGAGGTCTGAGGACAGTTTGTAACACCATCTCTCTCCTTCTACCATGTGAGTGCCAGTGATGGAACTCAGGCTGTCAGGCTTGGAGGCAAGTCCATTTACCTGCAGAGCTATCTCACTTGGCCCTCATGGGGCATTTTTTATGACTGTGCATTTTGGCATCTTATTGTAACCCTAGCACCCAGGAGGGCACTGCAGGAGGATGGATGGGCTGCATAGCAATATCCTTTCTTAATAAACCCAAATCTCATATGAACATGCAAACAAGATGTTAAAATCTGTAAGACCTGGCAGTAACATACAAATTGGACAGTGATGGAGAAGACCATTTTTGTCATAAGGAAATGTCCTTTAAAACCCTCCACCAGACCAGTTTGTCTTCTTTTGGCTAATGGTGCCAATCACGGCCTGTCAAGTTGTCTATCACCAATACCAGATACAACTTCATATGTGTAATGAAGCAACAAGAGTTGTTCCGTCTTCCTGAGTTGCAACAGGGATTCTTCCAAGTCTTCTGCTTTACATTTCCTCTGCCTCTCCGTGGTAGGGTTCCCTCTAGGCCTCCATGATCTTACCCTGGGTGCTATGATGAAGTCCTTATCTGATCTCAGTGTTTCTCTTCCGGTCTCATCCTCTCTTCACAGCACCACCAGGTGCGTCTAGATTGGTTTACCGCAGCCGTTGTGGCAAAGTCCTCCAAACTGGTTTAGGTAATGGCTTCCATAGGCACCCTTCCTTTTCCATTGCTGACAATGGGTAGAAAAGCAACATTCACTGGAAACTAAAGGGAATTTCCCCTAGAGTTTACCTCAGAGACAAAAGTTAGAATTGCAAATCCTAGGATTAAGAGCTGTATTCGTTTTCAAATGGATTTATTAAAATGAGGACAGAACTGAAGCTATTTGGTAGCTCTTGCCTAGACATGAGTCCATAGACTTGTCTCTTATCCCTGCATGAGATTCTGGGATGAGGCTGGAAAATGTTTCATTTATGAAATAAAGTCTTCATGTGGTATGCAAAGCACATATAATCTTCTGAAAATCAAGAATTTGGGGTGAGGACATTTTTTTGATAAAAGTCACAAAACTCAGAGGCAGAAGGTCTTGTATTGAATTTAATTCAACCACACTGACAATAAAGTAAGTCCTTTGATCTCTCTGCATCCCTGGCCACTCCTGTGTAAATGGGGCATGGGGATATTAATGCCTAATTTAAGTACTAGCCAAGGTGAGACTCATTGCTGTCAAAGATAAACCTCACGGTCTTGAGGGTTTGGCACAACAGGAATTTATTTTCTGCGCATTCAAATTGTGAAGGTATGTTCCTGCTTCATATAAGATGACTTAAAAGTGTCAGCCCTTTGTTTTGTTCTTTTCCAATCTTCCCCCACAAGGTTTCCAGGTAGCTTCAGGAGTTCAGAGTACAGGAGATAGCACGGGGAAGGTGTGCTGTGTCTTCTCACGTCGTGTGGGCAGGTTTCCAGTCACTAGGTCAGGCTTATGAGGGAGGAATCGGGTTCACACAGGCTAGGTGTGGGCAAAGAAGAGGACATGGGTTTTGTGAATGGCTAATTTGTGCTTGCCACCCTGCGTCATGTGATTGAAGAATGAAGGAGTATTTGTGAGATCTCCAGCTGTAGCAGGTTATATCGGTCTGAAAGACTCCTCTCGCCATCGTCCACCAAAGGAAGCCTGTTTTAGGAAACAGAACTCCAGGAAGGATCCATGTGTGCACTAATCCTCTAAATTCAGGGATTGCTAGTGATGTTTAAGGACCTATCTTTCTAGGAGACATAACTTTCAAATCCCTAGGAAAATATTTCTAGAAAAAATTGCAACATAATTTATTAGTCCTTGGTTCTCACTTAAAAACAGCCAATTCTGGCTGTAATAACTGGAAAGAATTCAGACAGTTCTGACTTGAAATAGAAATAAAAGTTGATGGGGGCACCTGCTTCATGAATGAGACACAGGTACTCTATTATTATTATTATTGTTTTTATTATTCCATTTTCTTCTGGGACACATAAGCCACGTAATTTTGTTTCAAATTATCTAGTCTGGCTCTTATTTTTATGGTGTATAACCTCATATTTTAGGGTATGTATCAAGGCAGAGGCCTTACAATTAATTTATGTAACTCCCACACTTAATGGATCAGGAAACAGAGGGGCAATGAGTGACTTACTTCTCAAATAAAATCCAGTTATAGGAATAAGGGACCTCTAATATGCAGGTGTCACTGTTGTGAGTTTCTGGCTCCATGGTCACTCTTATTTCCAGATGAGTTGCTATGTAAGTGGATTGTTCAGGGATGTCATATTTACTTATCATCACTATGAGACTCTATACTCTTGACAGGGGCTTCCATGTCTCTTCATTTTTTTTTTCTTTTTTTGGGGGGGGGTTTATATAATATTTTTTATATATTTAATTTTTTTATTCATTTTACCAATCACAGTTTCTCCTCCTTTCTCTCCTTCTGTTCCCTCCCCTACCTCTTTTCTATGCCTTATCCACTCCTCAGAAAGGGAGTCAACAAAGCATGGCATACCAAGTTGAGGCAAGACCAAGCTCCTCCCTGCCTGTATCAAGGATGAGCAAGGCATCCCACCATAGGGAATAGGTTCCAAAAAAGCCACCTCATACACCAGGGACAGACCCTGGCTCCACTGCTAGGGGTCCCACAAACAGACACTGCTACACAAATGTCACCCATATGCAGAGGGCCTATGTCCATCCCATGCAGGCTCCTTAGCTGTTGGTCTAGAGTCTGTGAGCTACCACAAGCTTGGGTCAGCTCTCTCTGTGGGTTTCCCTGTAGTGATCTTAACCCCCACCCCCTGCTCATATAATCCCTCTTCCCTCTCTTCAACTGGACTTCTGGAGGTTGACTTAGTGCTTGGTTGTGGATCTCTACTTCTGCTTCCACCAGTTACTAGATGAAGGTTTGTGTTTGTCTTTCTGGGTCTGGATCACCTCACTCAGGATGATTTTTTTCTACTTCTATCAATTTCCTTGCAAATTTCATGATGTTGCTGTGTGTTTTTTTTTTAACCACTGATTAACACTCCATTGTGCAAATGTACCACATTTTCTTTATCCATTCTTCAGTTGAGGGGCATCTAGGATGTTTCTAAGTTCTGGCTATTATGAATAATGCTGCTATGAACATAGTTGAGCAAGTATTCTTGTGGTATGATGGAGCATCCTTTAGGTGTATGCCCAAGAGTGGTAATTGAGGTAGATTGATTCTCAGTTTTTCTGAGAAATCGCCATACTGATTTCCAAAGTGGCTGTACAAGTTTGCACTCCCACCAGCAGTGGAGGAGTGTTCCCCTTACTCCACATCCTCTTCGACATAAGCTGTCATCATTGTTTTTGTCTGGATTTCTTCCAATTTTTTGTTTGTTTTTTTTCCTTGATTCTTTTCCTTTTTTCTTTTTTCTTTTTTCTTTTTTCTTTTTTCTTTTGTTTTTCAAGACAGGGTTTCTCTGTGTAGTTTTGGTGCCTGTCCCAGATCTTGCTCTGTAGACCAGGCTGGCCTTGAACTCACAGAGATCCACCTGGCTCTGCCTCCTGAGTGCTGGGATTAAAGGCGTGCACCACCACTGCCTTGCTCCTTGATTTCTTTAAGAGAATTTTTCATTTCCTCTTTATGGGCCTCTATCATCTTCATAAAGTTATTTTTAAGGTCATTTTCTTCTGCTTCCTCTGCATTAGGATGTTCAGGTCTTGCTGTTGTAAAACCACCAGGTTCTGGTGGTGCCACACTGCTCTTTATATTGATGAATGTATTCTTACACTGTCTTTTACCCATCTGGGTTTGAGATAATTATAGGTTCAGGTGTTGATTCTTCTGATGTCTTTGTTGGTTGGGTCTTTTGTCTCTTTATTGTCTGTTTCCTTTATTGTCTTTTGGCCTGAATGGCCAAGAGTTCTGGTGATTGTCTGGGTGTCAGGTTGAATAGGGTTGTCTCAGCTGAGGTTTATGGGGGTTTGGGTGCCTAGATCCAGCATATCATCCAGTTCTGGCTGATGTGGGCTTTACTTGTGCCTGTGGGGCCTGTCTTTCCAACTGGTATCAGTTGTGCCTGTGGGGCCTGTCTTTCCAACTGGTGCAGGTGGCACTTGTGCCTCTAGGGGCTGATGATGTTGTGGGGGATGGTTGGCCAGGAGGAGGATGATGGATTTGGTGGGTTTGGGAAGAGGAGTGTGTCTTATAGGTTACAGTGTCCAATGGGTGGCGGTGGTAGTGGAGCAGCTGGCCTGCAGGATTCTGTGCCTTCCTTTCTTGAAATTCAGATGTGATTGAGTTCTCTACTGACATTGGCTTTTTCTGGCCATCCATGGGTAGGGCATACTGAAGGAACTGCTGTTATTCCAGAGGATATAGTGCATGGTTGACTACAATGGTCTGATCACCTCCTTCTGGTACCTTCTCCACCCTGTTTGACATGATTATATTACCTCTCAAGGTAGATGGTGGAGCAGTAAGGCTGAGCTGCCACACAAATGAACACCTGCAAACAGTCCTGGCTGAGGAGTCAGCCTGTCACTGTCTTGCCCTCTTTCACCTGCTCTTTTTACCCCTCAGTGCATCCTCACACGATCTTCCCTCCTGCCCCCCACCACATCACATTCTCACTATTGATGGCTTAGTATTGCTCTGTGTCTTTAAGTATTGATATACCCCATTTGGAATAAGTATTTGGGACAGATTTTGGTGTGTATCAAAATGCAAATGTAACTGGGTTCCTGTAGTTTACCTGTTAAAGTCTTGTTTGGTGTGATGTCAACAGTAGCATTGAAAAGCAGGTTCCAAAGAGCAGATTCTTAGGAAACTCAGATCCAGTTCATTTAACGTGATTTGTTTCCTTTTTTCTCACATTTTAACATTATTATTATTGTGGACTAGGAATCTCTGCTAGAGGAACACATCACCTAGTTGTGTGCGTCTTGTGTGTGTTTAACCATGAGGGAGTTTTATCACAGACTATTAATCTGTGAAAGCCTTTTTATTTTTTAAACATTAGTTTTTCTTCATCTTTGAGAATTTCACATATGTATATAACAAAACATGGTCATATCCTCTTCCTTTTCCTACCTTAAACTCATCCACAAGTTTCTCTCAACAGAACCCCCTCTAACTTCACGTTCCCTAAATTCATTATTATTTATGGTAGTTCACTACTCCAGTTAGTGCTGCCTATATGTGTATGGTTGTGGACCTATCCACCAGATCTTGACAAATCTGCCACTTCAGAAAAGACCAGAAAAAGAGTCTGTCAGATGCCAACACAGACAACAGCTTCTGTTCTATCTCTCCTGTGAGCTAAGGATGAGGAGAGTAAGTCACATGATTCTTAGGAGCCATAATAGAAATGTCATGACTTCCACAGGTCCCAGAATGGTGAGATCTCCAAGAGTCATTGAATCAGCTTATCACGTGTATCCAGTGCCACAATCAGTCAAGCAGGCTAGGGGATCAGACTCTGGTTCAGGATCAAGGCTGCCAAGCTCCAGTGTCCTTATGTGCTTTGCACAAGTGCTATTCAGTGTCATCCATCATTCGCCCACATCCCTGGTGCCATAGCAATTGGAAATGAAAAATTAACTTGTGAAGAAATGCAGCTGACCAAGCTTTGTAATGTTCAGATGAGAAACCTGGATGTCGCCAGGTGATTTGTAACATTCACATGCCGTGGACGCCAATGGCGAAGCCTTTGACTTTTAGACTGGTTTATGACCTTTTTCTTGTTTCCTTCCTTGGAAAATGTATTTCTGAGTAGATGTTATCGAGTGAGTGATGTTCTGAAGCTGCTGACTGGTCTGTTCAGGGTCATGGGGAGATTGATGTTTAGAATTAGATCAAATCCTCCTCCTCCTCTTCCCCTTCTTTCATTTCTTAACAGAAGGCTCTGCTTTCTCATTTTATCTCTTAACTTTGCATACCTGTCCTGATAAGATGCATCAGATTACCTCAGAAGACACATCAAAAAAGATCTTCTGTGAACTCTGAGGTGGCTTGACACACTGGAAATTAGGGGACATTCAGATGACTTTGCAGCATATTGGTTCTTCAGGGATTTCTTCATTCAAAGAATATGTATTGAACATCTGATACTAACTAGCCTTTCCCCTCTTCTAAAGATTCTAATGCAGTGGAAAAGCAGCCATAAAAATAACCTGATAACATGAAAGCCCACTCTAGAGATGCTGATGTGGACATGCATTTATAGATGGAAGTGGGTCCATGGAATTTGTAGGATCACTTTTTTTCCTCATGAGACATATGGGAAGGGTTCTCAGGGAAATATTTGAATTGCTTCTGTTTTTAGAAAAATTATTGATGTGGCATCTCGACTGCAGTTTTTTCTCTCTCTTTTCCTCCCATTCCCTCCCCCTACCTTCCCCTGCCCACCCATCCTTTCCTCCGTTGTTTCTGTTCAGAAAGGGGGAAGCCTCCCATGGGTATCAACAAAGCACAGAATATCCTGTTCTGGTAGGACTAAGCTCCTCCCCTTGTATTAAGGCTGGGCGGGTGAGGCACCTGAGTATAAGGAATAGGTTCCCCAAAGCCAGCCAAAGTGTTAGGAACAGCTCCTATTCCCATTGTTAGGAATCTCACAAGTAGACCAAGCTATGCAACTGTCACATAAATGGAGAGAGCCTATGTCAGTCCCATGCAGGCTCCCTGGTTGTCAGTTCAGACTCTGTGAGCTCCTATAAGGCCAGGTTAGTTGTTTCTGTGGGTTTTCTTGGGATGTCTTTGACCCCTCTGGCTCATACAATTCTTCCTCCTTATCTTCAACAGGATCCCTCGAGCTTGGCCTACTGTTTGACTGTGGGTCTTTATATTTGTTTCTATCAGTTGCTGAATGAAGCCTCTCTAAGGACTTTTGGGCTAGGTACCAATCTATGAGTATAGCAGATTATACTTAGGCATCATTGTGCTGGCATTTTTTTTTTCTTTCTCCAATTCTGTTTGGTTCTGTCCTAAGTCTCTGGGCCATCCAGCCTCTTGGTCCTGGCACTCCAGGGGTAGGCTCACTCTCATGGCATGGGTCTGAAGCTGGATCAGTCATTGGTTGGCCACTCTCCCAGTCTCTGTGCTACCCTTACCCCAGTACATCCCATTGGCAGGACAGAGTGTAGGTCAAAGGTTATGCAGCTGGGTTGGTGCCCCAGTCCCTCCACTGGAAGTCTCACCTGGTCACAGGAGGTGGCCAGTTCAGGCTGCATGTCCACTATTGCTAAGAGTCTTAGCTGGGGTCATCCTTGTAGATTCCTGGGAGTTTCCCTTGCATTAGATTTCTACCTGACCCTGAAATGCACCCCTTGTTTCCAGTCAGCTCTTTCAGATTGCTTCTTAGTGTCACAGGATCTGGGGAAGATGAGGCATATCTGTTTTTCTAGCATCTGGCAAGCTGGGACAGGAGACCAGCCTCAAATATAAGTAAGGTTCTGTTTTGAAAAAAAGAAAGAATGATAAACACTGAAAATATACAAACAATATATATCAGTAACATTGTACAGACTGAATAGTTTGCATTTATTTGTATGTGGATAATCTATATATGAAATATATATGTATAGTATACACACATACATAGAAAAAAGGAAGAAAACCAACATGAAATCACAAGGTTCTTTTAGTGTGTGTGGAGGAGAGTGGTTTTGTGTGGAGACAAAAGAGGGCACATTCCCTTCGACTGAAAATTTAGCTCCAAATTCTAGATGTGTCAGCTTTTCAGCCAACCTGTGCAGATCTATTCTGCTGGAGCTGGGATCTGAAGACCTGAGAACACGGGGGGGACTACAGTCTAATGCTGTGAACAATCTTACTTCAGTTTCAATGTACTTAAAAAAAATTAATTTACACCCTGGGCACAGTTTCCCCTTCCTCCTCTCCTTCCAGTCCCCCCACCTCCACCTTCCCTGTATTCCCACCCTCCAATCCACTCCTCTGTTTCTGTTGGCGGTCCCATGGATATCAACAAAACATAGCATATCAAGTTGCAGTGAGTTGAAACAAAAAAAGCAATGATCTAAGGAAGTTCAGGAAAACATGTAAATAAAGGTCAGTAAGCACATACTAAATGTTAACACACCAGCCCTTTCCCAGAACTTCCTCAGGACAGATCAGTTTAAACACAATGCCTGGCACATACTGTAGACTATGTCTGGGCGAGCACAAAACAAGGCAGAAGGCCATATCCAGATTCAGGGCACACTCATCAGATTGGGTTCTATAGCTGTGTTCTGACATCCTACAGGAATAAACATGTCTCATAAATTGAGTGTAAATGTTTGTCATAGGAGGCACAAAATCACGTCCAAGAACAATCCAGGGAACAAAATGTGCCCGAGGTAAAAGACTCTCTTCTTTCCTGGAGCCTCTTTCACAGCTCCCCAAGGCACTGTTTACTATGCATCATCCCCTTGACTGTGTTCCAACAGAGGCATGACAGTGTGTGCTCAGAAAACAGCAAACTCCAATGTGGCTCCGAAAGTGTAATTTTCGGTGACTATTAGGAAAGGAAGAATGCCTAGAGATGTGTAGGTGTCGTGAGTACATGATGTCACAAACACAGATGAACATGGCTTTGTCTTTCCATAGTGTCAGAACATTTTGAACAACAATAAATTTACAAGGTGGAACAATTTTTTATTTTTTTATGCAATATATTTTTCCATAATATTTTTATTGATTATTTGGGAATTTCACATCATGAACTACAAGCACACTCACTTCCCAGATCTCCCAGCTCCCCACCCTTGTGACTTCCCCCTGAAAAAAATAAAAGAAAATAAAATAAGTCCAAATTGTGTTGCCCATATACTCCTTAGAGCATGCTCAAACTCCTGGTGACTAGCTCCTTAACGAAAACTGAGTCCTTTTCTACCTGAACCCCTGCCAGAAGCTATTGGTTATAGAGAGCAATACTTAAGCATCCTTATCACAATTTTTAAGAGTTTACTTCAGTGGCTTTCGATCTAAGCTGTTGCTTTTTGGGGGTTGCGGGTGAGGTGGGGGTTGTCACAGACGCCTCTGTGACCCTCTTTCTCAACTGTGAGTCTGCAGTTATCAATGCCATAGCAAAAGTAGCTTCCTTGCCCTTTACAGTCATCAGGAGCATGGATCATTGATTTGCAAATGGTTTCTGGAGACAGCAGGAACCACAGACATCCATGTGGTCTTCAATGTCAGCATGTGCCACAGACCTCAGCATGATCTCTGGTGGCAGATCATGGACATCAGCACAGCTCTCCGCTGCTCTGCACTGGCCACAGACACCATCACAGCCCTCTGTGGCAGCACGGACCACAGACATCAGCATAGACCACACATATCCACATAGCCTTCAGTGGTAACACCAGGCCATCCTGTCAACACTACTGGACAATGTTCTCCATCCACCGTAGGCTTCTCTCACATCCAACACTGCCGTTGTGTCTCAAGTTCCACCTCCAGTTCCATCACTCACTCACTGTTCCATTCCTCTTCCTTTCCCACCTCTCCATTGAATATTTGTTCATCTTAGTGGCATTGGAAACTGCATTGTGTCACATAATATATGTATCATGATATACTGACATATCTGACTATATACATATATATGTGTGTGTGTGTGTGTGTGTGTGTGTGTGTGTGTGTGTGTGTGTGTGATATTGTGCTGTTGCCAGAGTCATGGTGATACTGTACCTCTGGTTCTGCAGGACCAGCTCCTTCATGGGCACCAGCAACTCATAGATTGGGTAGATGTTGGGGTGGACCAACTCAAAGCTCTGGATCTGGCCTACCATCTGGGCCTGGATAGTAGCTGATTTGGTCAGATGGCAGGGTCAGGATTCTACCACTGGAGGGGCCCATACAATGGCAATTTGGCTGAGGTGAATGCAGGTTTCTTTGTTAATTAAAATATAACTGCATAATTCCCCCTTCCACCTCTTTTCTCTCCATCCCTTTCCATTCCCTTTCAAATTCATGTCTTTGTTTTCTTTAAGTATTGTTACATACATAGGTAAATCAATATATAATATAGCCTGCTGAGTCCATTTAGTGCTGCCTTTGTAGGGCTGACCTCTTGAGACTGGATAACCATTTAGAGGGCTCATCCTTGGGGAAGACAGATTCTCCTGCTCCCAGCAGTCTTTAATTGCCTATAGCTCTTCATCTAGGGTGGGGTCTTGTAAGATTCTCCCACCCACATTGGTGTATCCACTGGTGCTGCCATTGCTTGGTCCAGTTTAAGCAGCCATGCATATTGGTGAGATTCCATGGGTATGGCTTCCTTCTCATATTTAGAAGACATGCTCTGGCAGCAGGCTTCCTGATCATCTGGCTTTTCCTGAGCCTTAGATATATTGTGGATGTATCCATCGAGGCTGAGCACAATTATTGAGTTCTTCTCTGCATTTTGATCAGTTTTGGCTTTCTGTAATGGTCTCTGCTACAAGACACTTCTTTGATAAGAGATGTATGGTGATATATTGTGTAGCCTAATAAAGCTTGCCTGGGGATCAGAGGACAAAGCCAGCCACTATATTAAACATAGAGGTCAGGCAGTGGTAGCACATGCCTTTAATCCTAGTATTTGGGAGGTGTGGATCTCTGTGAGTTCAAGGCCACACTAGGAATAGAGCCAGGTGTAGTGGCATACAGCTTTAGTCTCAGCACTAGGAAGGAAGTGAGGTGGCAGGGCACAGAAAGGTACATAAGATGTGAGTATACAAGAAGTCTCTCTCTTGAGACTGAGGATTTCCTAGAGGTAAGAGCTTGTGGCTGGCTTGTTCTGTTTCTCTGATCTTTCAGCTTTCACCCCAATATCTGGCTCTGTTTTTTTTTTTTTATTAATAGGACCTTTTAAAATTCACGTTATAGAGTTGAGAGCTACACTTCTCTGTGGGTATGAGAGTATTTAACGTGCAGTAAGGAATTGTAGTGGTTTAGAAGTAGAATCTCCTCTAAGATCCACAACTTTTAATAACTCTCATACCACACAACACACAGAAAATGTGTCTTTCTATATAGGCATATACGATGCATATATGTGGCTTAGAAAATGAGCATAAGTTTAAAGGCTACCGCTGGTTTTTAAAAGGTTTCAGAAGTGGGCTAATAAACACGTTAATAGAGTCTGTATTGATGAGATAAGGGACCCAGAACTGGCCTCAGGGAAGATGCTGTTTCTGTCAGGCCTTAGAAGAGTCAGGCTTGAGTGTGAAGATGCAGCCAGCTGCAGAGAAAATCAGAACTGGGTATGCATCAGGAAATGGAGGACCTCAGCCCAGACTGGTGAGTAGGCGGACAGACAGACAACTGTCAAGGAAAACCCTGAGGGCAGTTGGGAGGCCTCAGCTGTCCTTAGCTGTCAGCTCTTGATCTACACTGCATGTCAAGTCAGTGCCACCACACCATTACAGTGTTAGGTGTCTGTCACTTTGTGTCATTAGGTATGGGAGTTTTATCCCATCCAAGATCTGGCATGTCTGATGAGTTCTTAGGCCTGGTTTTTTGGATACGATCTTAACATGTCCATGTGCTCTTATAGTCTCAATTCATCCCAATAAAGTTATAGGGTAGAACCCTTTCTACCCCCAGGAGCAACTCCTTTATCAGTGTGTCCTGCATGGGTGGTGCAGGACAGATGATAGTGTCTGTGGCTTCACCCAGGATCTCAACCATCCTTTACCCTTAAAATGGAGTCAAAAGCTGCATGCAAGATGGAGTCTCACAGGGCAAAACCCAGCCTAAAATACCACTCTTGTATAAAATATAGGGTATATTAGAACAGGGTATAGCTTGAACTCAGCATGAAGAATCTCTATTCAGAACATCTTGAATGCACTGTAAAAAATTTAATCTTTTAATTAAAGAATAAAGAGTGACGAGAGGTTTTAAGAATCTCTTTGCTGTTTACCAGAGGCACAGAAATAATTAGACCTCAAAGAAGCCTTCAGGATTCTTATTCTAGAAGAGTGAGTAGGTACTGATGTCTTTTGTCAAGACAGAGAATCCAAGAGGAACATGATTTTTGCTGCTGCTTTTGAGGCATCTGCTGATCCCACAGGTGGGTGTGACTGGGTCGCATCTGGATCTTCATGTGTCTCTGCCATGTTACTCTGACATGGATTTTACTATAAGGAAAGGGGAGATTTGATTAAACTCATTGAGATTTGCATGCAACCTGCAACCTGTTTTATGAACAAGTTCTACATGCACTAAACTTTAGTATCCATGGTACTAGACCTTCCCCTAGTGAGTATTTTATCTGCAGATGCTCTTGTCTTTTGTATGGCATGACATACATAGGACCCAACCTGTACACCATTTCTCACATACTTTAGACATCACTACCTTTCTAAAAATCTTCAATAAAGTATAAATTCCATGCACATAAGTGTTGTATTATATTTTTCATGAAATATGATACATTTTCCTTAAGGGGCCATTTTAATTTTATCTTTGATATTTTTGTCTGGTGTTGGAACTTAACTGCTTGGGAGGGCTGGTTCTATATCTGTTGATCACTTGTAGTATTTAGAAAGAAATTTATGTGATTCTCCTCTCGAAGTCAAGTAAGTTTTGGATACTATGGGGAATATAAGACATTAGGTTGACAGTGGTTCAGCAATGACATACAAAGCATATTCCTTTGAGAAATGTCAAAGTGTATGAGTTTCATAGCTTAGCCATATCTACCATTTCTGGGAATATTTAAATTTCTGTGCAAAATTAAGTGAAAATTTTAATAGCTAGAAAGTATTACTACTTAAAGTCAATGAAAAGTTTCTTTTTTTAAATTTATTTTTATTCTTCTGTCATATATTACATCCCAACCACAGTTTCTCCTCCCTCTTCCCCTTCCAGCCTCTCCCATCCACTCTTCCTCCGTTTCCCTTCAGAAAAGAGGAGCTCTTCCTAGGATATCAACCAAATATGGCAGATCAAGTTGCAAATAAGACCAGGCACCTCCCTTCATGTTAAGGTTGATTGAGGCAACCTAGTAGGAGAAAAGGAGTCCCCAAAGCAGGCAGAAGGGTCAGAAATAGCTCCTGCTCCCACTGTTAGGAGTCCCACAAGAAAAGCAAGCTACTCAACCATAACATATATGCAGAGGGCCTAGGTCAGTTCCATGCAGGCTTCCTGATTGTAAGTTCAGTTTCTATGAGCCCCTATGAGCCCTGGCTAGTTGATTCTGTGAACTTGATCTCTCTGGCTCCTACAGTCCTCCCTCCCTGTCTTCTGCAGGAGCTCTGTCTAATGTTTGGTGGTGGGTCTCTGCATCTGTTTCTATCAGTTGCTGGATGAAGCCTCTTTGATGATGATTATGCTAGGCTCCTGTCTATGAATATAGCAGAATATCATCAGGAATCAGGCCGGTCATGTTTGGTTCTATCCTAGGTCTCTAGGCTATCCAGTTTCTGGTTCCTGGACCTCCAGGCCATGTTAGGGCTGGGCTTACTCTCATGGGATGGGTCTCAAGCTGGACCATTCATTGGTTGGCCATTTCCACAATTTCTATGTCACTTTTACTTCAGCACATCTTGTAGACAGCAGGAATTGTAGGTCGAAGGTTTAGTGGCTGGGTTGATGTCCCAGTCCCTCCACTGGAAGCCTTGCCCAGTTACAGGAGATGGTCTGTTCAGACTCCAAATCCCTCATTACCAGAAGTCTTACTTAGCTTGAGTCACCCTCATAGATTCCTGGGAGATTCCATTGCACTAGGTTTCTAGCTTGTCCCCAAAATGCCCCCAATTCCAGTTGTCTCTCCCAGTACTCTCTCCCTCCATCCTTCTCTCACCTGGTCCCTTTTGTTCCTGTCTCCACCTACCCCAAGTCCACCCATGTTATCTATTCTATTTCTCCTTCCCAGGGATATTCATGTGTCCCCCCTTGAGCTCTTCTTGTTCCTTAGCCTCTCTGGAAAAAAAGTTTTTTCTAATCACTTAGTATTCTCCTTGACAGTTAAGGTTCCTAGGTGATTAAGCACTTGTGTGGTTTTTTTTTTTGTTGTTTGTTTTATTTTTATTGTCACGCAATAATTGTATTTTATATTGTATTGTATTGTATTGTATTGTATTGTATTGTATTGTATTGTATTGTATTGTATTGTATTGTATTGTATATAAGCTGTAGTGTAATGTTTTGGTATATCTATGCATAGAATCATAATCAAATCAGGGTACTTGGAATGTGTTGGGGGATATTTGATCCCACTGTGAACCCTGAGTTTGCATTTGTGTTGATTAAATAAAATTAACCTTGGGTCAGGAGGCCAAGTGAGCAATTAGTTGACAGAAAAAAAATCATAGAGCATAGGAGGGCATCCAGGAGAGACAGAGAGACACAGGAAGTAGTTATGAGGGATTTGGAGTGGCACAGCTTTTTCTGGTTTGGCAGAGCAGAAGCAGAGGTCTTTCAGAGATGCCAGCAAGGAGAGAAGGTTAGCTTTTTTACTACTAAGCCTCTCTGAGCTCACAGGTTTTCACCCCAGCCTTTGAATCTCGAGTCTTATTTATAAATAGAATGATAGAAATTTAGTTAAAGCTACCTTTAATGGCAGTGACAGAGCTGGTACCTGCAGGAACAGAATTCCCGCCAGGCTGTGGCCTGAGAAGCCAGGCCACTGCTAGAGAAATAGGTCAGTAACAGTAGAGTTGCCATTGCTGGCTGAAATAGCAGTAGATCAGGAGCAGCCACTGTGCCGAAGTTAAAGCAACAGGAATAAACATTTTTTTGAAGCCTGAGGACAATTTTAATAGAGTTTACAAGAAAAACACCCTGGGGTAGTTGAGCTATAAATCTCAGCAGCTGCCCAAGGGAGAGAACGTACAGAAGGGAAAAAAAATAGCTCTGCTGTTTAAGTTGGCATGGAAGGCAGACACATGGGGTGCAAACAGTCACATAGTCAGGAACGGGGTTTAGAGAAAGAGTCAAGAAGCCTAAAGTATCAGAAAAATCATACTTAGGTTCTGGCTATAACCCAAAAGAAAGAGGCTGAAAACAGAAAAAAAGAGAGGAGGGGAATTGCACCTTTCTTCTGAGAACACTCCAAACCTTCTCCTTTGGCTGAGAGTCAAACTTTTTCATGAAGAAAAGATCATGCCTGTGTCTGGGGAAAATGACACAGAAACAAGGAATTGGTTCTCTTCACCCCTGTTTTTCTCTTCCAACATGGAGACTTGTTCTTGGATCCTTGCTCAGAGTTTTGGGTTTATAAACTTGCTTTATTTATGGGAGCATAAATATTTACCATGAGAGTAAATGGGAATGTGAGTGAATAGATGGACACACTTTTCTGTGGGGACCTTTCTTACTTCTGAGACCTACAGGTTTAACATGTTTAAGTAGGAAAGCCTGGCGATTGTGTCTCTGCCTCCATATTGTTTTTCTAAAATTGATAGCTATTGAAAAACATACCAGCACCAACCTTCACACTCTTCCTTGTCTCTTTAAATCTAGATTTCTGCACTGTTGTTCCACAATCTTTCCTTCATTGTGCTAAGAATTCCGGGTGTTATTCACATAGCACACAGTTTGCATAATATTGGAAGGTAATCCTACATATTTAAAAATTGCCAGCATTTTCCCCCTTTTCTTTCCATTTCATGGACTTCCTAGCTCCTGTGCATAATACTGTCTCTCTCGATGAAAGCCCTGGCTTCCGTTAAGTTGATGTGGTTGTCACATATTATCATCTATTTTCACTCTCTCGTACGGTGTGCCCAATGACTGCCACTTGCTCGGAGAAAGGCATTTTCTTTCAAGTCCTAACAAGAGTTATTGCACAGAGGGCAGGGTGACAAAATATCAGAACAGTGTCACATGAGCATTGGTTCTCTGGAAGCAAGAGAATAAACAACTCTAAGTTATCTAACATACACACGTCTTAAGTATGGAATGAAATGTATAACATATATATATATATATATATATATATATATATATATATATATATAAAACTATAACATACATATAATTTATAAACTTTGTTTTTCCTCCTGAAGTAAGTTGCAATATAGGAGACCTATTAAATACATTCTCTAAGAGTTTGCATTAAGGCTCTATATCCTCAATTTTACTTGAATGACTTTTGTTGACATGTGGACCTGGTAGCCTTTAATGTTTTGTTTGAGACAGCATAGGACAAAGTTCTCTTTCTGGGATGTTGGCAGAGGAGGAAGGTCAGCCAGGTGCTTGCTCTGTCTCTTTGAACTAACAGGTTTTCACCTCAGCATTTGGCTCCCAATTCTTTAAAATTAAACAATTAAAATTCAGTAAAAAACAACAAGGGGGTTTCCACCCGAATTGGGTGCTGGAGATCTGGCAGCCAGAGTGACCTCTGGTCTAGTTGGGGGTCCTCTGGGGTTCTGGTGCCTGTGTGGGCTCTGTGGACCTGGGTGCTAGAGTGGCCTCTGGTGGAACAAGGGGCTTTGGCTGGAGGTGTGGACATGATAAGGTGACAGGGAGAGAAGGGGTTGTGTTTTCAGGTTTAAGGTGTGGTTTGTGTCAGTTGATGGTTAAAGAGAAGTGTGTGAACTGCTGAAGGAGGGGGAGTTTTTCCTCGTCCAGTCACTCTAAAGCCACACTGAGTCTGTGACAAGGGTAAAGGGTGGTTTGTAGAGTTTCTACTGACATGTCTCAACAGCAACATATTAATGAGCTGAACATTCTAACCCGAACATTCAAAATTCTAAATACTCCAAAATCCAAAAATTCTTTGGCACCTAACACGATGCCATAAATGGAAACATTTACACCCAGCTTTCCCTGACTCGTTTTACCTTTCTGTGCACAGTCCATCACATCACCTCCAGGCTGTGTGAAGGACGAGTTAATTTTGCACTTATAGACTTGGGTTCAGATCCAAGATACCTTGTTATGGTTGTATAAATTCTTAGACTACCAGAGAAATGGGATTCTTTTGCCCACAAGGATTTTATATAAGGGATGAGCACATTAAGTTTGAGCCATCTGTATGCCAGCTCAGCTGTGGGTTTTTGATTCAAACATGTGTCAATTCATTGTTGGATGAAAAAAAAATTAGATGTAACTAAGTTTTCCAGAGTATTGGAGAATGCTAGTATTCAGGAAATGGCAAGATAAGGTGTCACAGATCTTTTTCTTGGAGAGATGAAACCTAGTGGGAGATACCAACAATCACTTAAGGAACAAGAAACAGAGACAATCTCAGTTTCTTCATAGAATCCTTAAATACTAAAACTACAATGTGCATTCAAAATATCAAAGACCATTTTAATTAGAAGAGAGGATGCTTTTATTTATCTGTTTTTATTTTCATAAAGATTTATTCATACATGTATTTGTATATTTATTTGTGTGTGCATGTGTGTGTGTAAATACATATGCAAATAGAGTAGTAGAGGTACTAGATTACTTGGAACTGGTGATACAAACATTTTTGAGATTCCCATTTTATTATCTAAATACTATAATCTGAACTCTGGTCCTTGTGATTAAACAGCAAGAACTCTTGATTGCTGAGCCCTCTCTCCAGCCCCCAGATGATGTTTATAATAAAGACAAGTGTGGATACAAATGACAGAGAAGGTAAAACAAGTTCAAGATGAAAGTATTTGTAACATTCAAGTTAGATAACACTGAAGACAGCGAGTATATTCTTCATCATACTTCTTAATACTCTTCCTAATATTTTCACCAATGAGATTGGCAATCTGACCAACATGCTGTTGTATGTTCCTGCTTTTGAACTCCCTGTTCCTAGAGGAGTGTGGTATTTTGTGCTCTTGAAAGGGGAAAATTAGTCTTCCTTTTTATGTTATGAATTTAATTTTATAAAGAGAGATCTCAAGGTAATATCAAAAGACAACTGAGTGGAGTCTGCTTCCTATTTCAACAAAGGAACATGATAAAAAAAAGACAACAGCTTAGTCAGGAATTGTTGCGCACACTTGCATCTTGGCACTTGGATGGAAGAGGCAGGAGAATATTTATGATTTCAACACAAGCCCGGTACATCCATCAAGTTCCAGGCTAGTCAATGCTGTATAGCAAGACTTTGTATCAACACAGAATGAAACAAAACAAAAAACAAAACAAAAGAAACAGAAATTGTCTAGTGTAATGTGTGAGGTAGTTAAATGAAGCGGATGTGACAGACACATGTACGATGTGAAAATATGATTGCTTTATAAAGAAAGGAATGAGCAGTCAGCTTTTACACTTCCATGCCTCGAGGCAAACTTGCATCAAGAGGAACATTACTCATTAGGAATAGGGTAAGCAGGAGGGCCCTGGAAGTCTACCACTTATGTTACAGACACTCACATCAATTACTCCTTGAGAACTCTGCAGCCTTCATACCACCTAAGCCCAGTTTGGGGGGGAAGGGGCTACAAGTGTACTAACATTGCTGTATTGCCCTGCTGTGGATGATTGATTGATAAATAAAACACCAATTGGCCAGTAGCCAGGCAGGAAGTATAGGTGGGACTAGCAGAGAGGAGAATTGAGAGAACAGGCGGAGAGGAGGAGACACCAGCCTGCCATCCAGGGAGCATCATGTAAAGGCAGCAGGTAAAGCCATGGAACACGTGGTGACATATAGATGAACAGAAATGGGCTGAGTATGAGAGTAAGAGCTAGAAAATGATAGGCCTGAGCTAATGGCCCAGCAGTTTAAATAATATAAGTGTCTGTATGTTTATTTTATAAGTGTGCTATGGACCTGCTGGGTCTTGGTGGGACCCGGAGAGAAAAATTCTAGCTACATTGCCCTGTAGAAAGAGCTCATACTTTGTCCTCTCCAACAAAGGCTCTTATTGCACAGGGCCACCTTAAGTCCTTGCCCTCTAACACAGGGTCCTGTGGAACAATTTTCAGTCCCTCCACCAGTTCAACCAACTAAGACCTATGATCTAGGAGGCCCTGACTGGCCTCCCATATCCCAGAAATCTCCTGGGTGTCTCATTCTAAGTGGCATGCCTCCACAGAAGTATTAAAAGAGTAGTTCTACTGCTCTACAGCCAGCTTGCCTTGTTCATTTTTCAAAGCTCTAATAATCAGAGTCTGTCCCCCAACTTTTGATCCTATGAAGCATCTTAGTGGCCTTTCTTGAATATCTCAGGCTGCTGACAGGCCTTCTGGAAGAAAGTAGGCAATTTAGCTAACTTTGTATGAACCCTCAAACTGGTTCAGTAGTCTTTCATCATAAGACTAGTTTATGAACCCCTGAGAATGAGACATGTGGCCCTATCACCCCATACTCAGCTATGGGAAGCATCTAGACAGAACTCTGAATAAGTTGCATCATGTAGTAGTCACATATTGATGGGTGACCATTTGGAGTGGCCCAGCTGCTGTGAAGCCCTCATACAATGGTATTAACCTCAACACACTATTTGTTGATGAGTATCAGCTGAGCTTACCAGATCAGGTACAACACTCAGAATATGATGGGGCCTCATGACTACACCAGAGCATGCTGCACTCAAGGACTGCCCGTGAATTGATTTTGTGGAGATGGCTCCCTTCTGGTTTGTGGTAGAAACCAACCCCCAGCTCTCATCTGGCCCAGACAGAAGAATGATTTTAAGGGATCATAACAAGAATAAAGAGAATATGGACAGTGTAGGAAAATTAAGAAGATGACTCATGATATAGATGAGAAAATCAGCAAAAACATAGAGGTCATAAATCAGAAATCTTGGAGCAAAACAACTCAATAAATGAAACAAACAAACAAACAATCCACATAAGAGCCTCAACAGCATTCTAGATTAAGGAGGATAAATCTTGTAAACAAGTATTTTGTAATAACTGAGTCAGATAAGAGTGAAAAGAAACATGTTAAAAGGATGAGGAGCACATTTGAAGTTTGTGGGGTACCATTAGACAAGCCCACATTTGTACTATTGACAATATAGAACATAAGAGAAAATGCACACACACACACACACACACACACACACACACACACACACACACACACCCCAAGACAAAGAATGACCTATATAAATAACAAATCTTTCTGCATATTGAGAGTCAGTAACAATATTATGAGGTTCTGGAAAATCTAAAAATACCATGAGAATAGCATATAATTCTGAATTTTGAACAGAATCATGAGTTCTTTAATCTGCTTTACTTAAATTTCCTGACTTATAGCCTGACATTCCTGATTTATTTATATCATTATAGAATATAGGGCTTCAGAAATTGGTGTTCCTCTTACTTATGTGAGGGGAAATCTAATTAGTTCTTTTTATAAACTGAAGTCTCTTGCTTTTTGGATATTTGTTGCTAGTCTCTCCCAAGAAATTACTGCAGGCTCTTTGCTGGTGTTCATTTTCTGCCCACAATGAGGCAATTTCACCATCAGTAAAAGGTACCACAATTTCTGTTGGATCTATTCCTGTTAATTGATGAAGTCTCAATTTTCCTTCCAGAATCAACTCAGAAACCTCTCTACATAGGTCTTTAATTTTTTCACTCTCTGTGTTAAAAATATCCACTATAAGATATTATCTTTTCTTTGCATAAGAATTCCTGTAGGAGAATGAGTAAAAGGTAGTATGACCAGGATACAATCAAGCTCTAGATCAACTGATTCACATGTACACCCTGAAATTTCTCTTCTACCAAAACCAATTCTTTCTCATCTTCAGCTAATAATTTTCTTGGACTATTTAGGTCATTATCACATTGCATAATTTGAAATAACTTAGTTTTTGAGTAATTATTCTGATTGTGGGTCATAACCAGTTAATATCTCCCAGGAATTTTTGAAAAGCATGAAGGGTTCATAATTGATCTCTCCTGATTTATACTTTCTGTGGTTGAAATTTTTGTAAACTTATCTTATATCCCAGGTAATTAAGAATATCTTCTTTGTATTTTTTCAGGAGCAATTTATAATCCCCAACAAGGCAAACTTCTTTATTTCTTCAAACATTTTTTCTAAGATATCTGTGTCTGAATTAGCTAGTAAGAAATCATCCATACAACAGTAAATTAATCATCCATACAACAGTAAATTATAGGTTGAGGAAACTGTTTACAAATTATTTCCAATGGCTGTTGTAGAAAATATTAATACAAGGTGGGGCTGTTTAACATCCCTTGTGGAAGTACTTTCCACTGATATCTTTTAACAGGCTGGGAATTATAAGAAGGCACTCCGAAGGCAATATTTTTCTCTATCCTGTTTTTGTAAAGATATAGAGAAAAAGTAGTCTTTTAAATAAAAAGAATGTAATAAACAATCCTTTAGGAAATAGAGAAGGCAGGGGAGTTCCAGGCTGTGAAGAGCCTGTTGGCTAGAATGCCCTATTAATAGCTCTTAGATCTGTTACTCTTCTCTATTTTCCAGATTTCTTTTACATTGCAAATATAGGAGAATTCCAAGGACTGGTCAATTCTTTAATATGTTGAACATTTAGTTGCTCATGTACCAGCTGTTCTAATGCATGCAATTTTTCTGGTGTCAAAGGTCATTGTTCCCCAAGACAGGTTGATCAGTTAACCATTTTAAAGGTATGGCTGTTGGTACCTTTGAAAGATCAATGGCTGTTGTATCCTGCTTATGTACAAACTTAATGGTCTGTGAGTGTTCTTGATAATACCTTTTAATATTTCTCTCAGAAGCATTCTTTATTTTATAGTTTGTTTCTGAGATGGGAGGAATGTTAATCTGGGTTTTCCATTGTTGTAACAGATCACATCCCCATAAATTCATTGCTATGTTAGCCACAAATGACCTTAATTTCCTTATCTGTCCTTGACCTACCTTGTACTTTGTTTTACCTAAGATAAAATTCCAATCCCTAGAAACTGAATATTTACCTCCTGAATAGGCCAATCTGGATGCCAAAACGTTGGTGAAATTATTATTCCATTCACACCTGTGTCTAGTAAACCTTCAATTATAATGCCATTTATTTGTATTTTCAGCTTTGGTCTTTGGTCATTTATAGAAGTTTGACAAAATACTTGTTTTATGGTCTCTCCTGAAAATACTATTTTATCTACTGAAGCTGTTCTGTCATCTGGAGTAGTGTGATTTTTAATAACAGGCATTAAGTATTTTAATTGCTCTGTGGAGGAATTTCCCCATTGGTGACAGGGAATGATTGAACCAAATTTGACAATGGGGTTGTGAGAGGCACCCTAAGGTGTTTCCCAGTGGAAAAGGGTTACCTTGCCTGTCCCATGTTGATTTGCATTCATTAGTCCAATACTGGCCTTTGCCACACCTTTTGCATATTCCAGAAAGCTGGGGCCTTCTGTTTGGATTATCTCCAGAAAAAAATATTATTTCTAGGAATGACTTGCCTGCAATCTCTTTTCTTTTCTTTCTTTCTTTTTTCAGTTTATTTTTTTCTCTTCTCCCATTTCTGCCCCCTGACTCCCATCTACTCCCCATCCCCATCCTCTCCTCCTTCATCTCCATTCAGAAAGGGAAAGGTCTTCCATAGGCTTAACAAAGCATGGAATATCAAGTTGAGGTAGGACCAAGCTCATCCCCCTGCATAAAGGCTGGTTGAAACAATCCAGCATGGGGAAGAGGTTCCCAAAAGCTGGCTAAGCACTAGGGACAGGTCCTGATCTCACTGCTAGGAGCCTTACAAACATACCAAGCTATACAAATGTTACACACATGCAGAGGGCCTAGGTCTATTGCAGTTTCAGAGCACCAGTTAATGTCTGCATAGCCTTGGGGTGCCTATCATCTAGTGGTCATTCTTGTATGGTAACTGGATAAATTAAGATTGGTCATCTAATAACCTTGGGCTGCTTCTTTTCAGTTTCATAATGCAATGGTGCAGTAGGTTCTGCTCTAAATTCCTCTCTCTCTCTCTCTCTCTCTCTTTCTCTCTCTCTCTGTGTGTGTGTGTGTGTATGTTTTTCTTAGTTTCATTAGTAGGTCTTTCTAAGTATTTTATCTTATCAGTCATTTTTTTCACATTTGGCATGAATATCAAACCACTTTTTTAAGGATAAAACACGAATTACCAAACTGATAATAATTACAATTGATGTTATATCAATCCCAACTTAGTTGATTATCCCTTCATTTAATTTTTCCATTTCCAAACCATTCATTGTGGAACCATATGGAGTCCTAACTCCCTGTATCATAATATTGTTCTCCATTCTTAATGTTGGGGAAAAACTTAAAAAAAAAAACCTAATTTCCCCCCTTAAGAATTCCCAGGTGTTTCTTGAGATATGCTGAGGACGACAGAGAAGGCCAAGCTGTGTGAGCTCAGCCAGCTGTGATGGCAGTGCTTGGCTGTGTGTGTGTGTGTGTGTGTGTGTGTGTGTGTGTGTGTGTGTGTGTGTGGCAGGGTGCCCAGGCAGCCAGGCTAGCACAGTGGGTCCTGTGATCACAGCAGTTACTCTGCTGGCTAGGCTGAGGGCACCTGCAGCTGCACCTGTAGCCCGGGGGTGGGGGGGGAGTGGGGCACTGAGGGTGTGTGCCAGTGGCAGTAGCTGTAGAAGACTAAGTAGGTGCAAGTGGGTGTTGAGGTGGTGGGCTGATACTATGGCGGCCCACGGATGGTGTCCAGGAAAGGTCCACAACCTGCAGGGATATGAAGGGTGTCACCTGAAAAGTGGACATGGGGACATACAGGAGAAACCCGCAAGGCGGGAATTAAGAGCACAGAGACACCTGGATGACAGAGCTGGCTTCCAGTGGTGATTCTGGAGGCTGCAAAGCTGGGGGCAAACAGCTGCCTTGTGAGCCTTTGCCCACACTGGACACCAGACGAGGCAAGTACTTACATTGTTCTATTAATAAATATAACTTGGCCAAGTGACCAGTGACCTTCTCTTTCTTTCCTTGATACAAAAGGGGCCTTATAAGTCGTTCTAAACCCCTTCCTACTACTTTCTGTGTCTGTCTATATGTCCTCGGTCCTCCAAAACCTCTATGGCTAATTCTGGTCAGCTAGTAGTTGGCTCTTCCCTCTGATTCAAGGTAAACTGTGTCAGTCTTGGGAGTGTCAGAGTGTGATCAAATATCCCGCAACAATATTTTTGATAAGAAACATCATGAAGATATGTGAAAATCCAAAACTCAATAATAGAGCAGGCTTTCAAGAGAGAGTCAAAATAAAGATCGTCAACAAGTGAGGGACAAATGAATAAAAGGCACATAGAACAATCAGAATTAACAAATTAACAAATTAACAAAATGGTGAATATTTATCAATAATAATTTTGAATCTAAAGGGATAAAATTTCCAAGTTAGAAGTCATATACTTGCTGAATAAACTAAAAAAAAATGTAGACCCAGTGATGTAGGAAATAATTCCTAATGTAAAGTGAGATAATTATGATGGGTAATAATTAATCACTTCAAAGAGCTATTAGAAAGTATTGCATTTGTTCTGAACAGAGATACCTGCAAGAAACTTACTCATCTAACACCTACATATAGAGAAAGAGAGAGAACAATGAAAAACTGTATAGCATGCAAAGAGAAACCCAAAGTAAGCAATCACAACTATAGATTTGATTAAAATCATAAAAAAGACAGAATGTCTTCTATTTGCAGCAACAGTGAAGGGCCCAGAAGCAATCATGTAAAATGGAACAGATGAGGCACCCACAGAAAAATACCAGTTGTTCTCATGTCAATGAAGAAGTTAAGTTTGTCTTAAGGAAATGGATAATGTAATAGTGGTTATGAGACTCTGGGAAGGTTATCCTGTAGGGAGGTATGGAGAAAAGATAGTTAATGTGTGCTATGGGATATAGTTATGGTAGGAGAAATAATTCCTAATGCAAAGTGAGATAATTATGATAGGTAATAATTAATCACTTCAAAGAGCTATTAGAAAGTACTGCAGTTGTTCCCAACAGAGTGAATCATGTATATCTGAAGTGATAGTGACACCTATTATCTTGATCTACTCATTACATATTACATATGTGGATTAAGGTATCCCAGAGCTCATGTATATGTATACATATGTATAATTACTCTGTGTCAAATAAAACACATATATTGATAATTTTATTTATTTTGCAGCAGATTTTCATGATTGGAATAATTTTTGGTCATCATAATTGTTTCATAGAACAGGAAAGACATGACAACCAGAAATAACTTGCCATTTCTAGACTCAATCATTTAGCTCTTTATCAACATCTCTAAAGACACAGACAGGAAAATGGTTGCTCAATATTCAGGAATCAACCCTCATCAACGGCAGAAATAAAACATCCACAAAGTGCACTTTCTTATACTAGATCTGTGTTTTCCTCAAAAAGGTATGCAATTTTTACTTTTTCCTAAAAATACTATGCATAATGTAGACCCTGAGTAAATAGTTTTTGAGAAATATGGAGCAGTGCAATGATAGCATCAATTTTTCTGATGTTTTAAATTAGTTTATCAATTTTCCTTATTGAAATATTTCATTTTCTACTTTCATGTGGTGTATAAGAAATTTGAGAAGACATCAGATGAATTAAATATTTTTCTTATGTTGCAAACATCTATTCCATCTCATTTTGTCCTTTCAAGATAATTATACTTTCATGTAATCAAATCAAATTTGGCTTTTAAGATATTTCAGCTGATTTTTATCTAATAAGAAGGCAGTCATGTTATTTTCCTTTATTTTCTAAGCTTTTTAAGTTTTGAAATTCTTTTTATTTTTCTTCAAGTCAATTAACAACACAACAGTTTATGATCTAAAATGATGTCTTTTCCTGCCCTCAAAATGTAAATTCAGTATCTCGGCACCATTTATTCCAGTCATGCTTTGCTCCCCTCTGTATTAGTAATTTCCCATTTGTCGTATATCAAACTCATAAATAAATGGCAGTGTATCTGTATTTTAACACTTATAAAGTTCCATGAAGCCACAATCCTTTCAATGCCTTCCTTTGATTTCCATCATTCTAATATTGTAATCCCAGTATAAATATGAAGATTTTGAACTAGATAACATATTATGCTGAGTCGAATGACTTTAAACCCACAGTAAAAGTCCCATTTCCCCCTTGTTCTCAGACCTTTTCTCCCAGGCGCTAGGCCACTGATGTAGTTTAGATAGTTTATGCTGAATTGCAGCTAGATCTCTAACTGATATGACATCCCTACACTTTTATATCCTATTATCTATTGACTCTTTACTTTGACAATAAAGATTTGGTCTCTTATGTGACCACATCAACAAAGTTCCTATTTTATGATCTTCCTGCCTGCTCCTCTTCTGTATATCGTACTGGTGTGACTCACCCTAAGTGGCAAAAATCTTTTGTTATTTATTATTTAATTCATATTTTAATTAGCATCTGTCTTTAAGACTATACAGATGTTTCGAAGAGCCAAGTACTAAAGTAGCCTACATGCTTTAACTGTTTTCTACCTTTCCACATTTCATTATATGCGACTTACATGCTTTGCCTTTATCATGTCTTGTTTTTTGTTTCCCTTTTATGAGAAACTGCCCTGGGTCCCAGTAATCCTCCTCCTTTTTGTTTTCTAATTTCTCCTCACAGTAAACTGGTTTAATTTCTATTTTCAGCTGTCACTCTCAGATTCCACTCTATTACTCTTCCTGGTTGGGCTTGTAGTTTGATTGATCCCACACCATTTTCTCATTTGATCAATATTTTGTTTTGCTGGAACAATTCTCAGAGTAATCCCTAAGGATACACAGGGCATAAAATTTGTGAACTCTCAGGTGGATGCATCTTATGCATTCGTATCTGAATGGAAGATATGGAACACTAAGTTCAAAGTAATTCTGTATCACAATATAGACAATTTTGCTCTCTCTTTGTGTCTTTGTAGGTGATCATTTTCCCCCTTCTTTCCTGGAAGCATGTAGGTACTCCTTTTATCATTGATATGAAATTCCACAGTGTGTATATAGGAGTTTCAGTTTTATAACATGGCTGCCAAGATCATTACTTCTCTTACTGAGGGGAGAAATCCATGTCCTATTTTTTTTTTGAGTGAAACTGGACTGTGACTTCTTGTCAGCTTAGAAACACAGTGCAGTGATTGTAGTTTTACATCACCAACTGTTAGGAGGCTGATGTAGCAACAGATCATTGAAACAACAAGTTAACATTTTTTTTTCTTATCCACCATTCATAACATTTGATGGGTCAGTTAGGTCAGAATATTCTGGAATCATCTTTTGTGTCTTCTTTTTCTTTTTTCTTCACTCCATTTTGGGAAATTCTTTTACATCTTTGATAAACTACATCACGTTATTACCTGTTTACAATAACATGATACTTTGAATGGCCCTGGATTCTTCTTCTATCATGTCCTAATTTCTTTCACGGATTTGGTGCTTTTCTATTTTGTTTTAACATGTGAAGAAACATTTTCCATTTTCTTTCCAAGTTTGCTGTCTTTGAGCTGCTCTGTGATGTTGGTAGAGTTGGCCTGGACTGTTATAACACAGTGCTACAGGTTATGGGGTTTTAATGAGAATCATTTATTTCTCATACTTCTGATTGCAGCACCACCAGAAGTCATGACTGGTGTGGGCTCACTTTCTAGATCACAAATAGGGTCATCTTACTGAGCTCTAACACAGTGTAAGGTGTTGCTTGTATTCTCTGTGGTCTTTTGTCCTAGTCACTGTTCTATTGCTATAAAGAGACAACATGATCCAAGCAGCTCTTTTAAAAGAAATCATTTAATTGGAGCTTGTTTATAGTTTCAGAGGTTCAGTCCATTGTCCTCATGGCAGGAAGCATGGCGGCATGCAGGCAGACGATATACTGGAAAGGTAGCTGAGACTTCTACATCTGGATCTGTACACAGCAAGAAGAGAGTGAGATTTTGGCCTTGGCTTTAGCTTTTGAAACCTCAAAGCTCACCCCCAGTGACACACTTCCTCCAACAAGGCCACACCTCCTAATCTTTTCAAATAGTGCCACTCCCTGGTGAGCAAACATTCAAATATTTGAGCCTATTGGGCCATTCTCATTCAAACCACTACACTTTTCTCATAATGGCAGTAATCCCATTTATAAAATAATCCCATTCATAATAACAGCTCCATAAATAAAACAGTCCTGTCATTAATAATAATGATAATCAAATTTAAAATTATCTCCCAAAGAATCCCCTTCTAGTACCTTCACACTGGGAGTCTGGAATTCAGTATATGTATTTTGGACAGACATAAACAAAGTATTTATCATTGTTCTCTAATTTCTGTCCTCACATGCTTAATAAATGGATTGCATCTCAATATTCTGAAAGTCTTAATGCATCTCAGCATCAACTCTGAAGGCTACCATCTAACCTTGCATCTAAATATCAGTAAGCTGGATGTGAGTGAGACTCAATATTCAGCTAATTCTGAGGCAGATTACTCTCCAGGTGTGAGTTTGTGTATCCACATAAGTTATACTTCCAAAACACAAGTGTGAGATTGACAGTCCCACTTAAACTGCAAGGAAAATTGCATTGGTTGAGACCTAGTTCTGTGAACCAGGCTTATGGGGGTTCACTGGGGCAGGGTTTCATCTTCTAGATGCTCTGTGAAGGCCTCAGTCTTACAGTACTACCTGAAAGGGGTTATGTGTCCAGGGTTCTGGTGAGTCACTCCATGCAAATGACTCTACCTTGATGGCTTTGGTCAGAGACATTCTGGCATGTTGAAAGCAAGGCATCGATCCCCCTTTTGAGAATTAGGAATCAACCCTGAAGATTCAGAGTCAAGTCTGAGGTTCCTCATTTCTTGGGGATCAGCACACAGTCTCAGCCAGCTAGAGCTTTGTTCCCCTTCCCTTAAAACTGACATCCAGCTGCCATGGCTGATTAAGGCCATGATTCATATTCATACTAATTTCTCTATGAAAGGAACATAACTATATCCTTAGTGATTTTTCTAGAACATGCTTCTCTCTCTCTCTCTTTCTGTAGTGTGATTAAGATTAGCATTTTTTTCAGAATCTGATTGGCTTCTCTTTGGAATAACAATCTGGTCCTTATGTAATTTCTCTTTTTTATCATATTTTGCCATGACTAGTCAGGGGGAACCAAGCTATACTTTATAACCTTGATTAGCAATAACATCAGCTAATTTCTAATTTCATTGTTCATAAGAATTATCTATCTTCCATAGAACACTGGAGCATGAACAAAATTCAGTTAAATTTTGTCACTTAATAGCCTTTTTTTTTTTTCATTGTCCAGTGACATAGGACCATATAAAAGGCCTTTACCATCTATGTTTCTGGTATCATTCTGTCTGGCCCTGTTCTAGTAACTGAAAAATTGACTCCCTATCTATGAAATTCACTAGCAAAATGGTGATACTAAGATATATAACAATGCTATTTACATGAGTGACAGTGACTGGTGCTTGTAGAATTTAACATGAGTTGGTACTGTTCTAAGAGGTTTTTACAGATTTATTAATTATAACTAATTATTATTATAATTATTTTTGTAGTGCTGGGGATAGAACCAAGAGCCTTGTGCATGCCAGGCAAGCTCTAAACCTCTGACCTTCAGTCTATATTAACGAATCGCCACCACAATCCTATAGAGAAAGTAATACTATTATTATCACTACTGCAAAGATATAAATTTACAAAGAGGACAAATAACTGCCCCAATTCACATAGCACAGTGAGTGGAGTAGAAAGTTTCAATTCAGAAACTCTAATGCCAGAGCCTAAGTTCTCAGCCACTTTGATGTATTGTTTATTATTTGTGCAATGCTTTATGGTATCTGGCTTATATAGATAAGAAATATGTGCAGCCAGGCGCCATTTTACCATATGTTGCAGTCAGATGTTAATTTGAAATTATTAGCGATAGGGGAAGACTTAAGTAGAGTGAGATATATGCCAAACATATTAAATAAATGCTAATAGGAGTTAATGAATAAGAATGCTTTAATGTTCTGAAATTACTCCAGTGAGGAATGAATTGCAAGTTCGCATCTGCCCTTTGGCTTTTAAAATGCAAATTTTACTGAAATAGAACACAAAAAACAAGATTGTGCACATGGGTACAGCAACACAATTTTCCCATAGACACATCCGTATAGCGCATACTCCCAGCATGTTCCCAAGAACGGAAAACTGACTAAGTCCCCAAAGATCTGTACCTTTTGGTTAGTACATATCACTCCTTAAAGGGACAGTCCTAATTTATCACAAGTGATTTGACTTCTAACATACTGTATATTCACATAAACCATTCTTACAAGTATGAACCTCTGGTAATTTGCATCTTCAAAGGGTTCATCTAATGCTTTCAACATGATAACCCAAACCTCTTCTGGGAGAGTCTATTCTGGTGTCTAGGATATGTTCTTTCTTTGGTTCTTCAGTATTTAGTCTTAATGCATGGGACTTCTTGTGTTTTTCTAACTATAGGTTTTTGAATTATTTTTCACAAGCTGTATGTAGTTTTGGATCTGGTGGCTTTAGTTCTAATGGTGTGTGGCCTTGGCTCAGTCAATCATAATTCTAGGGGAAAGAAAAAAGAAGACACAGAAGTGCTAACAAGGGGATTGTCTGGCTGGGGATTTGGCTCTGACATGGCAGTTATTGAATCATCATTTGAATCTGAGCCCACAGTGTCCACTGAATGCACATTGTAGATTCCAAGGATTACTGCTTTATGGAGATTGGCACTGTTGTTTTATACTTTCCTAGGCTTCCATAAATGACAAATTGTTTTCTTGTTCCTTTCAATGCAGAAATCACCATCTGTAGCTGTCAAAATTTCTTTATTTGCTTGAGGTTGAGCTTCATTTATTTTGATGAATGAGTTCACTTTTGTAGAAGGAAATCCTGAGGGTGCCACCTTAATTATTTCTGTGGTTCTTCCTTCTTAAGTGCTGTGACTTTGTGATCATGTCACTGCATATCCTGAGGTGACTCAGCACATTTCAGGTCAGTTTTAATAAAGAGAGAGTAAAATACATGATAAGGAGAAACAATTTCCAGCTATGACCATGATCATGTGCTCAGGCTTTCTCTGACCTTTGAGAAGACTTCAATGGGTTTATATAAGTTTCAGACTGTTGCCATAGCCAGATTAGGTAAGATGACCCAATGTTTGATTCTATCTGGAACTATTGTACAAGGAATAGAACCACCTGTAATTTTTGCTACAGGCCCAAGGAAGACAACGATGAATGATGGCTTGTCTTAGGTACCAATTCAGATTTGGGTTTTTCTATCAGTATATGGAGTTGACACTCCCCAGATGGATACAGGCAGCAATGGTTTCCCTTTTAGGCAAACACTTGCTTAGCATACATTTCAAGAGCTGCCAGAGGTCCTGGTGAAGGAGGCTCTTATTGCGTTTGTGTCAAAATCTTATGTACATGTTTTATGGTCAGTAGATTCAAATGTAAGAGGTCATCAATATTCATTTACATGTAGGTCACTGAGCACCATCAACAGCCTCTGTAATGTGGTGGACTTCATGACCACTTACTTTAAATGGAGATTTTGGAGTCAATACTATATTGAGTGTTTATAATAAGGTTTTTTTTTCATTTGTTTGAGTTTGCAATACCCACACACCCCCATTTTAAGCAGATTAAGACAAATTGTTTTGACTGAAGCACAGTATGACTTCTTTTCATAGTCTTCAGTTTTGGCTAAACCACAACTGATAAATCAATTGGATTTTACACTCCTTTTAAATTTCACCTCTCTGATCTAAAACTAAAGTCCAGTTTAAAAAGAACTTGCCAGGAAGCTCAAATCTGTGCTTGTTATCCAGGAACTTGGCTTCAGGAATCTGCCATCATCAGTTTACTGATTTCCATACCTCTTGCTTTCAAAATTATGTTTTAGGAGCTTTATAATGCATGTGTATGCTTATTGAAGTAAATTAGCCCACCAGTTCAAAAGTAAGTGTGGCTGTATATGTAAATATATAAATGTATAAATAAATAAATATATTGTCACAGGTCATTGTAGCTTGTGTTTTCCTGGTCCTGCCTGGCCCATGGTGAGGACAAATCTCTCTTACCTACCAGTCCCCCAGTCGCTCAGATCCAACCGAGTAAACACACAGAGACTTATATTGCTTATAAACTGTATGGCTGCAGCAGGCTTTTTGTTATCTAGTTCTTATATCTTAAATTAACCCATTTTTATTAATCTATAAGTTGCCACATGGCTTGTGGCTTACTGGTATCTTTTACATGTTGCTTGTCATGGCAGTGGCTGGCAGTGTTTCTGTTAGTAATGTAAATTACGATAGAAAGTGTATCAGGTACATTTTGGACTTACCAAAATAGGATAGATAATGGAATTATTTTCTCTGAATTTGTCAAATGCAAATGGACTAGACATTGTTTAGGTATTTATTGCTTGTATATGTGGTATATAGTTATTGTACTTTTGTATATAGTTTTTCTTATATTAGTTATAACTTTTTTCCTTTTTTCTTTTTATTAAAATAGAAAGGGGGAAATATGGTGATATTTTATTTGTACTGAAATGTGATTTTATTTGTATATTAATAAATAAAGTTGCCTGGGGGTCAGAGCTAATAGCAAGCCATAACAAGAGTCGGGCAGTGGTGGAGCATACCTTTAATCCAGATCACATGACAGACAGATCTCTATGTGTTCAAGGATACAGCCAGCATGGAGACACATGCCTTTAATCTCAGTACCAACCATAGAAGACCTGGAGGTCTGTATAGACAGGCAGTGATGAGGAGGTCATGTGGTTGGATTTACAACCAATGAGAAGGCAGAACAGAAAGTCAATAAAAGGACAGACAAACAGGAAGTAGGTCTCTTTCTGAGGGGAAGGACAATAGCAGCAACCAAGGGTAAGAAAGGGTTTTTAGGATCAGCTCTTAGCTACTACACTGACCTCTTGGGTTTTTAACTCTGCATTTGGCTCTGTGTTTCTTATTTAATAAGACTGTTACATCTACAGGTCATGACATAAATACAACAGATGACATTTAATAATTCAGATGAATAACTCTCTGATGGGGAAACCTCATCAAGCAAGGCTCATGGGACCACAGACTCTGAAAACCGGTTGCTTCTGTCTGTAATTTTTCTCATATGCCATTACATTTCTTCTCTAAAAAGAGCTATGGATATTTTACCCACTTCCAGTGTGTTTATCTCATTAATATATTCTATCTACTGGGCACATACATATCTGTGAATGGTCAGGAAGATGATTTCTTCTTACACTGTATAAATTTGAGGAACAGAAATAATACTAGGATGCTTTTCATAGCTCAGACTGATATAGAAAAATAACAGTATTTTCAATTACAAAGACAGCTTTGTATACCATTAGCTGATTTAAGACCTCGAAACAAATTCAAAACAAATTAGGTGCCCCTGCAAATGACTTGCACATGGACAGATTCCCAGGAGTCTGTTGAGCTAAGGCCAGGCATGAAGCAACTTTCGTGCCAGCTCTTCACTTGCAAAGGTCTGGCTGACAACATTAAAGACACAACTCCCTGCACAGATTCTCTCAGCAACCGACTCTACAAATACCCCTAACATCAGTTTTATGATGCAGGATCAAAGTTCAGCCAACTAACTGTTTATTGTTTAGGTCCTGAATTTCAATGTCTCTTTAGGTTGGGAAATGCTGAGTACTCAGCCTACATGCCTCCTGACTTTGCTTTACAGATTGTACATCAGGGAACTTAGCTGACAGCCAAGCATTGCCATGGTTCACTGTTCAGTCAGCATGACATCCTTAGCCTGAGAAAACTGTATGTCTCATGTGTTATCAGAATGTCTCTGCTTCTTATTGTTTACTCAAAAAATGTTATGTTACCCTCAAAATGTAACTCATATATTGCTCAGAGATTTTTTTCTGTGTGTGTGAGAGAGATGTGTGGAATAGAGATGTAGCTGTGTAAAGAGATGTAGCTGTGTGAAAAAGGAGAGATTTTCAAGAGAGATTTTTCACAGAGGGATGTTTTTTCAAGATAAAGTAAAAGAGAAAGTTACCATCAGAACATGTGTGTTTTTTTCCCTAATACCCCTCAGAAAATTTTAGCCCTCACCTACATTTGTGTATGTTTTTGCAAACCCTGGGTGTGGTCTTGAAGCAGGCTCCCCCAAAGATGTGATTATATATATATATATATATATATATATATATATATATATATATATGTGTGTGTGTGTGTGTGTGTGTGTGTGTGTGTGTGTGAGAGAGAGAGAGAGAGAGAGAGAGAGAGAGAGAGAGAGAGAGAGAGAGAGAAAGTGGGGAAGGGGGAGGAAGACAGAGATTTCAAAATTGAAAATAAAAAAAGTACTGTATAGGGTTATCAACCGGCAGAGAGTAATTCTTATATAGTACTATACATGCTTAATTTTTTTTTTTGATTTTTTAGACAGGGTTTCTCCGTGTAGTTTTGGTGCCTGTCCTGGATCTGTAGACCAGGCTGGCCATGAACTCACAGAGATCCACCTGGCTCTGCTCCTGAGTACTGGGATTAAAGGTGTGTGCCACTGCCGCCTTGGCTGTGTGCTTCATTTTTGTGTGTTTGTTTTAAAATTGATTCTCAGTTTTAGAGACACTTACATGGAAAATGTATCCTTTTACTGTAACCTCTAATTATGGATTGCTTTTCAGCTACCTGATTTAGATTTTTATATTCTTTAGTAATTCTTATAGTCATTTGAGCTTCTTATCATTGATTTAGACTTTTTAATGCAATCAGCAAACAGTTTTAATTTTCCAAATAATGTAGGGAGAATTTCACAATTCACTGTCTTTTATTTCATCTCCACTTGGCTGTGATCCATTCATCTCTAGGAGGAAGTAGGGAACCACCACTATTGTGCCCCCCACTTCCTTGAAAGTATTTCTCATGCATAGTTTCACAGTATAGACTTTTTCTACATTAGTCTTTCTCTACTGTGCTAATCATATGAATTTCATGACCCCTGCATGCTATGTGGAACATTTCCTGTGTACTTGCATGTTCATAAAGCTTTCTCATCATCTGACTTTGTCTTTTCTGTCATCTTCATGTTTTCTTTCCCAGAATTTTTATTTAACTGAATGACTTTGAGGTCACACTATGTGCATTCTCTGAAACATTTCCTTTTCTACAATCAGCTATTTTACCATGTCTTGCTTTCTTCTCTTGGGTGCCATGTTTCCTTTCTTTCACTGCAGAGACTTTCAGAGGCACCACAGCCATTTCATATGGTGGTAAAATTTCAGCAAAGTTGCTAGGGCCAGCTGTGGTTCTTCCAGCTATTTATATACTCATGCAGTAAATGCTTCCTCCTTAATTTAGTCAAGGGCTTGCCACATGTAACATCCCGTAATCCAAATTTTATTTATGTTGCAGAAAGATTTGCTCTATGTTAAGAAAGATTTTTTTTTTCTTTTTAAATTTAGTGTAGATATATTTTCTCTCTCCTTCTTCTTAAGTTCAGTGTATAATTCTGCTTTTCAAGTAAGAGGCTTAGTCAGACAATGCCAATGTAGATTTGCATCTCATGTGGTATTTTCATATAATTTGGGCAAAACTTATGCAGGTTTTAGAGTAAATAATTAATTACACCAACTTCCCTCACCACATCATCAAGAGCTAATTTCAGAAAAGAAACAGATTTCCAGCAGATGGTGATTGAAGCAAAAACATTGGCTTTGTTAATTATAAATTTAATTTTTAAATGCACCTTTTGCACAACCAAATTCTCACAATGTTCTCCACTTACTGGCAAATACTACATCAGAGATAAGTACTGGATAATGCAGGCCACTGCATCTGGAACAGGTGGAGAATCACACGGCAAAGGAGAAAGTGTAATTAACTCCTGCATCACAACTTAGAAGGAATTGATCCTAACCTGTGTGCAGTTTATTTCCCTCAGTCTCATCAGTCAGATAATCAAGAGAAATCAGTGAGGAAATGTTCTGACACTCATCACTCCCAAGAAATTATCATCTTACTGCTTTATAAGAAATGGGAAGACTAGTGGAGAATTCTTTTCTCTGAAGTACAATAGATTCTTCTTCTTCTTCTTCTTCTTCTTCTTCTTCTTCTTCTTCTTCTTCTTCTTCTTCTTCTTCTTCTTCTCTCCTCCTCCTCCTCCTCCTCCTCCTCCTCCTCCTCCTCCTCCTCCTCCTCCTTCTTTCTTCTTCTATTGCTTATATGTATATATTTATAGGGCTGACCACTTGGGATTGGAGCCTCCATTTAGGAGGCTCATTCTTAGGGGAGACTGATTTTCCATCTCTTAGAAGTTTTATTGTCTGTAGTTTTTTCATCTAGGTGTGGGGTCCCCCTTGGCATGTCACCTGGTGCTGCCATTGTTCAGGTCTTGTTTAGGCAGCCATATTGTTGAGATTTCATGGGTGTAGATTCTTTGTAACATCTAGAAGATACAGTTTTGCAGGAGACTTCCTGGTCCTCTGTCTCTTACAATCTTTCCATCCTTTTTCCTGCAATATTCTCCAAGTCTTAGGTATAGGGGTTGTGTTGTAGATGTATCTGTTGGACTCAGCAACCCTTAGTTAGTTGCTCTCTGAATTTTGACCAGTTGTGACTTTCTGTAATGGTCTCTATCTGCTGCTAAAAGAAGCTTCTTAGACAAGGGGTGAGAGTTACACTTACATGTTTGTATAAGGGTAAGTATTTAGAATGGGGTTAGGAATTATATTGGTTTAGGAAACTGGCAGTAGTAGGATATTGTTTAAGATCTGTGACTTTACTAACCATGAGTACTTGGCTAGGTTTATAATACCAGCCCTAATTTTTCTCCTTTTGAGTGGGCCTTCAGTCCAATCAGATAGACAGCTAGCTGTTGGTTACCACCAAGATGTAAGTGCCACCATTTTACCTTTAGGAATATTTTGCCATGCTGACCATTTTTGTTGGAGCATGTATTTTTAACAGCAGTGGGGATGTTGCCTAATACTCATCATCAGCAAAAGCCTACAAGAACCCTTTGTGTGCATCTTGGGAAAGGATGTTTATAGTGTCATAATGTGTCATGTGTGTTTCTGTGTATGATGGACTATTTTTTATGTATTTTAAGTTTAAGACAATTTCTCTGAGTCAATTTTTTTAACTCAAAAATATACTTTAATTCTTAAGTCATATAGTTAGGTAACAGCAATACAGCTAAGGACTTTGTAAAACCATGGGCATCTTTCAACTCTATATTTTAAATAGAACTGCAGAAGAAACAATGGTTTCAGAAACACACAATGTGCATTTGACAGACCATTTATAAAATGAGGCACAACTTTCTTTCTGACTCCATTTAATGCTGAAATCTTCTCAGCAGTCAGTGTCCAAGTAGCTGTCCATTCTTTAGTTTGATATCACTCACTATTCTCAGAAAACAGATGAGGTCTATTTGCCTGAAGCTGCTTGCAATTATGTCTAATTCTATTTTCTGGGAGTAATTATAATGGCTATTCAAATATTTGGAGATAACTGTTATTTCTTCCTTGTTTTTAAAAGCTAAGCTCAATAATCCAAGTTCCTTTAACCTCTATTCACATAAATGTGCTTTCAAGTATCCAAGCCTCCTGTGCCACATTAGTGTTCATTAATTTTCCTCTTAAGGCATAATTCTAAGATTTTTATCATAGCACTCTAGCCATTGTCTGGCAAAATCATAGTATAATTCTACACATTGTAATTCTCATAATAAAACCTAACATAAAGGAACAGTCGGGCCCTTAGAGACAATGTCTAAACTTTTGTACTTGCATTATAAATATTATTACAATTTTACTCATTGAATCAACTTTTATTTTTAAGATATAATTTGTAGGATACAAATGTTTAAAATTCTGAACTTTGGATAATTGATATCTAATTTAACATGGTAAAGTTTTATCAGAACGTGATTCCTTAGTGCATAACAGATCTTGTTTTCTTTTTTTTTTTTTTTTTTTTTAATTTTTATTTTGCAATACAATTCAGTTCTACATATCAGCCACAGATTCCCTTGTTCTCCCCCCTCCCGCCTCCCTCACCTTCCCCCCCCAGCCCGCCCCCATTCCAATCTCCTCCCGGGCAAAGCCTTCCCCACAGACTGAGATCAACCTGGTGGACTCAGTCCAGGTAGGTCCAGTCCCCTCCTCCCAGGCTGAGCCAAGGAACCCTGCATAGGCCCCAGGTTTCAACCAGCCGACTCATGCAATGAGCACAGGACCCGGTGCCACTGCCTGGATGCCTCCCAAACAGATCAGGCCAATCAACTGTCTCACCCACTCAGAAGGCCCGATCCAGTTGGTGACCCCCCAGCCATTGGTTCACACTCCATGTGTCTCCGTTCGTTCGGCTATTTGTCTCTGTGCTTAATCCGACCATGGTCTCAACAATTCTCGCTCATATAAACCCTCCTCATTCTCGCCAATTGGACTCCCAGAGATCCACCTGGGGCCTAGTCATGGATCTCTGCATCCAGATCCCTCAGTAGTTGGATGAGGTTTTTAGCACGACAATTAGGGTGTTTGGCCATCCCATCACCAGAGTAGGTCAGTTCGGACTGTCTCTCGACCATTGACAGCAGTCTGCTGTGGGGGTATCCCTGTGGATTTCTGTGGGCCTCTCCAGCACTTTGTTTCTTCCTATTCTCATGTGGTCTTCATTTACCATGGTCTCCTATTCCTTGTTCTCCCTCTCTGTTGTTGATCCATCTGGGATCTCCCACTCACCCAAGTTCTCTTTCCCTCGACCCTCGCCCTTCACTACCCCCACTCATGTCCAGGCTGTTCATGTAGATCTCATTCCATTTCTCTGTCATTGGGCGATCCCTGTGTCTTTCTTGGGGTCCTGTTTTCCAGGTAGCCTGCCTGGTGATGTGAGTAGCAGTCCAGTCATCCTTGTTCCACATCTAGTATCCTGTTATGAGTGAGTACATACCATGTTTGTCTTTCTGAGTCTGGGATACCTCACTCAGGATGATTTTTTCTAGATCCATCCATTTGTCTGCAAACCTCATGATGTCATTGTTTTTCTCTGCTGAGTAGTATTCCATTGTGTATATGTACCACATTTTGTTTATCCATTCTTCAGTTGAAGGGCATCTAGGTTGTTTCCATGTTCTGGCTATTACAAACAATGCTGATATGAACATAGCTGAACAAGTGCTCTTGTGGTGTGGTTGGGCATTCCTTGGGTATATGCCCAAGAGTGGTATAGCTGGATCTTGGGGGAGATGGATTCCCAATTTTCTAAGAAATCGCCATATTGATTTCCAAAGTGGTTGTACAAGCTTGCATTCCCACCAGCAGTGGAGGAGAGTTCCCCTAGCTCCACATCCTCTCCAGCATAAGGTGTCTTCAGTGTTTTTGATCTTAGCCATTCTGACAGGCGTAAGGTGGTATCTCAGAGTTGTTTTGATTTGCATTTCCCTGATGATTAGGGATGTTGAGCAATTCCTTAAATGTCTTTCAGCCATTTGAGTTTCCTCTGGTGAGAATTCTCTGTTTAGTTCTATAGCCCATTTCTTAATTGGACTGTTGGGCATTTTGGTGTCTAATTTCTTGAGTTCCTTATATATTCTGGATATCAGTCCTCTGTCAGATGTGGGATTGGTGAAGATCTTTTCCCATTCTGTAGGCTGTCGCTTTGCTTTGTTGACCGTATCCTTTGCCCTACAAAAGCTTCTCAGTTTCAAGAGGTCCCATTGATTGATTGTTTCTCTCAGTGTCTGTGCTACTGGTGTTCTATTTAGAAAGTGGTCTCCTGTGCCAATGCGTTCAAGACTACTTCCAACTTTCTCTTCTAGCAGGTTCAGAGTAGCTGGATTTATGTTGAGGTCCTTGATCCACTTGGACTTAAGTTTTGTGCACGGTGATAGATATGGATCTATTTGCAGCCTTCTACATGTTGATATCCAGTTTTGCCAGCACCATTTGTTGAAGATGCTTTCTTTTTTCCATTGTGCACTTTTGGCTTCTTTGTCAAAAATTATTTGTTCATAGGTGTGCGGATTAATGTCAGGGTCTTCAATTCGATTCCATTGGTCCACATGTCGGTTTTTATGCCAGTACCAAGCTGTTTTTATTACTGTAGCTCTATAGTACAGCTTGAAGTCAGGGATCGTGATGCCTCCAGAGGTTGTTTTATTGTACAGGATTCTTTTGGCTATCCTGGGTTTTTTGTTTTTCCATATGAAGTTGAGTATTATTCTTTCCAGGTCTGAGAAGAATTGTGTTGGTATTTTGATGGGGATTGCATTGAATCTGTAGATTGCTTTTGGTAAGATTGCCATTTTTACTATGTTAGTTCTGCCTATCCATGAGCATGGGAGATCTTTCCATTTTCTGACATCTTCTTCAATTTCTTTTTTCAGGGACTTAAAGTTCTTGTCATATAAGTCCTTCACTTGCTTGGTTAGTGTTACCCCAAGGTATTTTATGTCATTTGTGGCTATAGTAAAGGGTGATGTATCTCTGATTTCCTTCTCCGCTTTTTTGTCCATTGTATATAGGAGGGCTACTGATTTTTTTGAGTTGATCTTGTATCCTGCTATGTTGCTGAAGGTGTTTATAAGTTGTATCAGTTCCTTGGTGGAATCTTTGGGGTTGTCATCTGCAAATAGGGAAAGCTTGACTTCTTCCTTTCAATTTGTATCCCCTTAATCTCCTTATGTTGTCTTATTGCTCTGGCTAGAACTTCAAGTACTATATTGAATAAGTAAGGGGAGAGCGGACAGCCTTGCCTCGTTCCTGATTTTAGTGAAATTGCTTTGAGTTTCTCTCCATTTAATTTGATGTTGGCTGTTGGCTTGCTGTAAATTGCCTTTATTATGTTTAGGTATGTTCCCTGTATTCCTGATCGCTCCAAGACCTTTATCATGAAGGGGTGTTGGATTTTGTCAAATGCCTTTTCAGCATCTAGTGAGATGATCATGTGGTTTTTTTCTTTGAGTTTGTTTATATGGTGTATCACATTGACAGACTTTCGTATGTTGAACCATCCTTGCATCCCTGGAATGAATCCTACTTGATCATGGTGGATAATTGTTTTGATGTGTTCTTGGAGTCTGTTTGCCAGTATTTTATTGAGTATTTTTGCATCAATGTTCATGAGGGAGATCGGTCTGTAGTTCTCTTTCTTTGTTGTATCCTTGTTTGGTTTGGGAATCAGGGTAATTGTAGCCTCATAGAAGGAGTTTGGTAATGTTCCTTCTGTTTCTATTGTATGGAACAATTTAGAGAGTATTGGTATTAACTCTTCTTTGAAGATCTGGTAGAATTCTGCACTGAAACCATCTGGTCCTGGGCTTTTTTTGGTTGGGAGACTTTTAATGACTGTTTCTATTTCGTTAGGGGTTATTGGACTATTTAAATAGTTTATCTGGTCTTGATTTAATTTAGGTATGTGGTAACTATCCAGAAAATTATCCATTTCTTTTAGGTTTTCCAGTTTTGTGGAATAGAGGTTTTTGAAGTATGACCTGAGAGTGAAGATATTCTTTGTTTTGGTTCCCTCGGGGTTGAAATGCATAAAACAAGTGGAATTTTATTCCCTAGGTTATAAACCCACTGTAAGATGTAGGATTATTTGCATCAATTTTGAGTAATTGATAACAACAAATGGTGCTTTATTATTTGTTGGGCTATCATTTCATCCTTTTAATGTCATGTGTGTGTGTGTGTGTGTGTGTGTGTGTGTGTGTGTGTGTGTATGAGAGAGAGAGACAGACAGATAGACAGACAGACAGACAGAGAGTGTGCAACCACACACTTCTCTAAATTTTTGGAGCTATCTATCCTTTTCATCTATTTAAGGATTCTCTGTTTGGAGGAGTGAAGAGATGCCTCATCACTTAAGAGCCCATATCATTCTTGCCGAGGACCAGAGTTTGGTTCCCAATACTGATGTTGGGTGGCCTGTAACTCCAGGTCCAGGGGATCTGACACCCACTTCTGGACTCCATGGGTACCTACACTCAGACATGCACATATTCATCTGCACACAGAATTTTAAAAAATTAAAAAGTGAAACGTAAAATAAAATAAACATAGAAATAAAACAAAATAAAAAGCAAAAGATTAAACAATTCTGGTTTTGTTTTCTCATAAATAGTCACGGCTGATAGAACAACTATGACTTACCATCTTTTTCAGTTATTTGTATAGAGTCTGCAGGTCAACACCAGCTCTCTTCCTTTGTAGTTCTCCATGTTATTTTTAAACATTTATTTTGTTTATTACTATTATTACCTTTGTGAGTTTGTGTGTGTGTGTGTGTGTGTGTGTGTGTGTGTGTGTGTGTGTGTGTGTGATTTATATTGGAGGTACATATGTTCCACGGTAGGCATGGTGGTCATAGAACAACTTTGTGGAGTTCATTTCCTCGCCCACCTTTATGTTGTCCCAAGGATCAAACTCAGCTCTTCAGGCAATTGCCTTTACTGGCTGAGGCCTTTGACTGCCTCTCTTCCATCATGCCATTTATGCCCCAATAGTGATTCCATTACTCTTTTAACATCAGGGCTGTGCAAACAGTGGGTAGCAAGTGTCCAGGTGAGGGAGACATTTATCTCAGGTCATCTGAAGTCAGATCTTGAACTTTTCACTCATCCTGTTGTGACCAGTATAGATGTGGGTTTAAGTCTGTTAGTCAACTGTTAATGTCTTCAGTGGGATGTCAATGCTTCTAGCTGTTGGTCAGAGACCCTGGTCATTGTGGGGCTGTAGTGGAACTTGATGTCCTTGGGTGTCAGGTCATAGAAAAGCTGCTTCCAAGACTAATGTATATTTCTTGAACAGCATTTCCAAATTGACTTGTTCAGAGATAGACTTTTACTTAAGGTCCTGTTAGGATATCAGCTGCAAAAATAGCAACAGTTGCAAGAATGGAATCAGCTGATCATTATCCAGGAGTTGCCTCATTAATATTGAGTGGCCAAGGACATGCTTCTCTAGATTTTCAGAGATGTCTATTTATCTCTTTCCTCTATTTAAAGATTTTCTGTTTTTGTTTTCTAATAAGCAGTCACAGTTGGTAGCATGACCATGGCTTCCCATCTTTTCACTCTTTTAATTGCTTCAAGTAGTGTACCTGGGGCCTGCCATTTAAACACAGCTCAAGTTTTCCTATCTGTTTTCTTCAAAGCATCTCTTCTCAGATGACAATAATGAGCACCATGTGGAAGTTATGCTTTATGTAAATGACTGCTTTTGCAGAGATGACAGGGTGCATGTTAATTCTCCACTGCATTCAGGGAGATCAGTGGTTTATTGTCTCATGCTAAGTCTTAGTTTCAAGATTTTCAAACATCCACGTGTGGACAAGAGGCTGCTCTTTTAGATGTCAGCAATCTTCATCAGCCTAGTTAGTGACGGGGAGATGCAGTTTTTGCTGGCAGCTAAGGAAGAGGAGATGCATAGAGTATGCAGATTTCTCTCACACAGTGTGTGTTCGGCAGTGATGTCACTGAAGGAAGGATAGGACTAGGGGACTCTTAAAGTCCTCTGAACTGAAATTGCAACCAAATTTTTACTGTTCTCTGTAGTCAAAATTTCCCCAGTGAAAGACTGACAGCTATATAATAAGTGAATTTCTTAAAAGTCATATATTCATATTCTCCCACTTGATCTTCACTGCTGTGTCCTAAAAAGTCCAGTGCAGCCTACCTCAACACTCACAGACCTGGTATAGGCCAAATTCTGCAAAAGATGGTGCTGCCTGCTGCTCCGCAGTGAGATGGAACTCAGTCTGCAAACGCTAATTCATCCCTGAGCCCACGAGGCAGTGGTTGCCCCTCACGGAAGCCCAGTGGGCTTCCTCTGACAAGGGAATACTACAAACAAAATGCAAGTAGGGATGGAGAGTGAGCAAGGGGCAAGTCTCCAATGAGCTTGCTCAAACCCAGCCTTTCCAGAGACTGTATTCAAGGTGAAAGAGTGTGATTCTGGGACCCACTGGAACATTCGGTACCTGGGTTATCCAGTGTCAACTCTTATCCAGTCCTGATGTTAGCACCAGTTTTACAAGCTGCAAACAGATAAAATGACAACACAAACTTCAGTCAAAGCTGGATGGAGCTGTGGAGGGGAGGGACTATTTAGTTTGTCTCTCAGTGAATTCCCCTGAGTTCCTTCTTTTCTTCCATTTTTCACTCTTACATTTCTTTTCCAACTGGAATTATCAAATGATTTATTCTCCTTGCAAGCTTTTTATTTTGGGCAAAATTATGCATACATTAATGTAAAAACAGTCAACAAGTTTGGTAAAGATATAATGTAACTCTACATAAGTATTACCTCATGATGTAAGACAAGAATTATCATTAATGTCATGGAGCTACCATTGCTATTATAAAAGGCTCTCCTTGTATATCACTTTATTTTATTTTTAATTAAAATATATAATTTTTCTCCTTCTTCCCCTCCCTCTAATCCTTTCCATTTCCTCTCATATTCATAGCCTTTTTTCTATAATGATTATTCTTTTACACACACATAAACAACATACACATGCACACAAATACATATATAAATACAACCTGCTGAGTCAATTTAGTGTTGCTTATAGGTATGATTTTAGGACTGACAATTTGGCATTGGATAACCAGTTACGGAGCTCATTCCTGTGGAAGACGAATTCTCTTTCTCTCAGCAGTTGTTAACTGCCTGTAGCTCTTCATCCTGAGATGGGACTCAGTGAGGTTCCTTCCATTCATGTTGACATGTCAGTTGGTGTTGCCATTATTGAGGTCTTATTTAGGCAGCCATGTTGAGATTTCTGTAGCTCCACTGTAACATCTACACAAAACAGTCTCGAAGCTGACTTTCTGATCCTCTGGCTCTTACAATCTTCCTGCACCCTGTTCAGTGCGTTCCCGTGAACATTTTTAGACTTATTTTCTGAGTTGGGCTAGAGAATGAAGCCAGGACACTGCACATGCTGTGCAGGTGTTCTGCCATTGAACTGTACTCCTATCCCTACACTTCCCTTTAATAACACTTTTTATTCTTTTTTTTAAATTTTTATACATTTACTCACTGTATTTGATCATATCTACCCCTGATTACACCTCTCCAACTTTTCTTAATGCCCTTCACCCCATTGCCCTCCCAACTCTTCATGTTCTCCTTTTTTTTGACAACAACACCCCTAAGTCCAATCAATACTATATATATATATATATATGGGACCATCTACTAGAGCAAGGACATCCTACCACTTGCCATGTCCCCAAAGAAGAGGGCTCTCAATGCCAATAGATCCCCTTCAAGAGTAGAGTCTCTGGACCCTCCCTGCACTCATGTGCAAGTCTGACACTTGGCAGCCTTTCCACTCTTCCTGGCTACTTCACACCCTTTTCTCCAGTGCCTCCTTGCACCCCTCTGTAGTAGCCATGGCTACTCCAGCTTCTTCCCTCTGTAGCAGCAGCGGCGACTCCAGCTTTCCTCTGCTGCTTTCCTCTGTAACACATCCTGCTAAGGCAATGTCACTGATAATTTTTGTCAGTTTTTCAAGGTTTGACCACATACCTCAGCCATTTCATCGAAGCAGCCATCATTAATTAATTGAGAGGTAGATGGTTTTGTCCTCTGAAGACATGGTCTGTTTCCTTCCAGTTGCTTAACATTTTGTTGGAAGTTGGCAAAGCCACAGCTAGGGAAATCAAAGGAAAACATCTGTAAGCATCACTTTAAAGAGTTCATGATATAATTAGGGCCTGAAAAGGCATGAAGTGTACCTATGTTAGCACACTGGTTCAAAGAGCCACAGTTAGAATTCAGAGGTAGGAAAATCTCTTCCAATGGCTTCAAGTTACTGTCTTGAGTGACAATATTTATCCCAATCTCAAATTCAGAGATGGTTTGAGAGGACAGGACATTCTGTTAAGTGGGGTCAGTAGAATTTTAGAGTAGGAGATGGCAGTGTAAAAGTAGGACATGGTAATGATCTCAGTTATCTGGAGCACAGAACAGAAGAAGGTGGGGTGTTGTGCTCAGGAACATTTCCTGGGTCAGATTGCTGAAGGTTTTACCTGATGATGAAAAGTTCAGACTTCAATAGTGATGAGAGACCAATGAGAGAGAACAAAGGGAAATAAAATAGAGATGCTATGCTTTACAAAGGTTCATTGGAAAAACTGCAGGACAATCATGATGATGAGATTGAAAATAATTACTAGCTATTCTGAAACTGGAAGAAAAATGATTTCTAATCATTTTGCAAATCTATATTTGATATTTCTTCACCAAAAGTTAAAAAATAAAAATTTCATTTACTTACTTTTCTTGCACAGTGATTTAAAGACCACACATTTGGGGTTCCTGTTTGAACAGTTATGATGGTTCATTTATTAGCATGCCTTTCAAATTGGAGCATTTACATGGAAAATATTTTACAAGTTCCATATCATGCTGAAAGAAAGTTAAAGCATGAGACCCCTGCATTTTCTAGAACATTTAGAAAGTGAATGAATGACTAAAGAGTGTATAGAAAATCTATAAGCTTAATCAGCTTTCCCATTGAGATAACAGATGAAAGACTGATTCTGGGAATTATTGGAAAATGAAAACTGTTTGCTGTTTATTGAAATGTTACATTGCACAATGTCACACTGCTATGCCCTCTGAACTGTGTGGTATGTGTAGTGGATAGCTGCTCTGTCTATGACCTCGAAGCGCTGCCCCTAGATATGTAGCAGGTAACTGTCCTACATACCTATGACCTTGAAGTACCCGCCCCTGGAGCATGGCTCAGGGCAACCCTTAAGACCTGAGACACATGTAGGCTGCTTGCTTCTCTCCCTCATGGAACTCGGATGCTGGGACAGTCTCAGGCGGAAGAACAGCATGGGACTGTGCCTCATCTTTCCAGGACCTTTCGACAATTCCTCTGTTCTGTCTTGTGAGTTTTTCTTTCTTAATAAATCCCTTTGCCCTTTAAGCAAACTCTGTGGTTGCTTTAGGTATGTGTATGTGTAAGTGTTGCATGCATATACATGTGCTTGTGCATGTGTGGTGCAGGTCCACATGCATGTGTGTGTATACACACAGAAGCTAGAGAGAGGTCAATGCTGGCTGTCTTCCTCCATGGCTTTCCACTTGAGTGTTAGAGACGGGGTGTTTCCTGAAGCTCAGACATGATTGACTCAGTAACACTAGTTAACCAACAAGCTCAAGGGATCCTCCAGTCTCTGACTCTCCAGTGCTGGTTGCAGGCATGTGCCACCACGCCAGCCTTTTCATGTGGGTGCTGTGGACCTTCAAGTCTTTACACTTAAGTGGCAAGTGTTTTACTAACAGACCTGAAAATACGCAAAATGAGCTTTACAAGTTAAAGACTAGAATAACTCAGAAGGACTGCTATCAGATTAACTTCTGTTCACAAATATGCAAATAAGGGTGTTGCGAAATGAATGCTGCTAAGCATTTAAAAACTTCTCATGAGATTCCTTGCCCATTGTTGGTAGTGAATACAGGTTAAGGGAATATATCCTTTCATTTAGCAGGAAGCTACTGATTTGAGTTTCTCAGTCTACATAGATCAGCCTACTCTTTGGAACAATGGTTTAATTGCTCTTTCATATGTCATGAAACTTCTACTTTATCTTAGTCTTTCAAGGAGAAGGTATGGATGTGTTAAACTTGCTTATGACTTCATCTTTTTTAAATCTAATATCTAATATTATAATTTTCTTTTAGTAATGTTTGGGCATTTTTTTCTCTAAGTCATAAGTGTATAGCTCTTTAAATTCATTTTTAAAACTTTAATATCTAATTTATATTTGTCTTAGTTAAATATTGTTTTTCTGAATTCTAATTTTTAAACTTTCTTTGTATTTGTTCTTTGTGTCTTTTACATCATGCTCCATTTCCTGTCCCTCTGTATTTGTACTCTGTCATTGCGACCTACCCCTCAAAATAAAATAAAATAAATTTTTTTTTTTTGGTTTTTCGAGACAGGGTTTCTCTGTGTAGCTTTGCGCCTTTCCTGGAACTCACTTGGTAGTCCAGGCTGGCCTCGAACTCACAGAGATCCGCCTGGCTCTGCCTCCCGAGTGCTGGGATTAAAGGCGTGCGCCACCACCGCCCGGCAATAAAATAAAATTTGAGAGAAAAACAAGGAAGAAAAAAAGAAAAAAAAAAGGAAAAAAAAAATCTCCCCACGGAAGCTGTGGTGTGACATAGTGAGTCACACAGCAAACCCTTTTATCCATACATCTTTATGTGCAAATGTTCATTGGTCTGGTTCAAGGCCTCTGGTTTCTGCTTCAGTATTGATGCTGGGCCCTCACTGGTACTCCTCTTGTGTATCTTGTTGTTGTCATGGAGATCCTACAGCTATGGGTCTGGAGGACTGGCCTTTTCATGTGCTCCAGCAGATCATAGATGAGGTGGATGTTGCGCTGGGTCAACCCATGACCCTGGTTCCGGGCCTGGATAGTTAGTTGCAGGGTTGGTCAGCTGGCCATCTCTCCCTTTCTTCACCACCAGGGTGTGAGCTCTCCACCATTGCCTTGGCTAGCTCATTCCTTGCAGCACTGAGCAAGGGGCAGGGCCAGTTTTCCTGCTTTCACATCCTCAGGGGTCACTCTCCCACCACTACACCGTCAGGGCTAGCTTTACTGCGTTGCCCAGGCAAGGTATAGGGGACACTCTCCTGAGCGCTACAGCTGGTAAGGTGCAGGGACAGCTCTCCTGCTCTTATGACTTCAGGGTCAGCTTTCCCACCTGCTGCTGACAGTGAGGAGTGGGGAAGGGGAGGGCATTTCCCCCCCACCGACACCACCATATGGCAGATGAGGGGCAGGGCCAGATTTCCCATGCTCATGGTCTGAGGTCGGCTCACCTCTGTCTCCTTCCACAGGGTCAGCTACACTGTGTTGCCCACGCGAGGTGCAGGGCCCACTTTCCAGAGTCCTGCAGCTGGTAAAGGGAAAGGTCAGCTCCCTCGCCCACCACAGGAGGCAGAGGCAAGGCGGGGAGGGCATCTTTCCCTTGCCGTCACCACCACATGGCAGATGAAGGAGGTGTGGCCAGCTATCCCACTCTTACATCCTCAGGGCCAGCTCACTTGTACCTCTGCCACCAGGGTCAGCTCTACTGCGCTGCCCAGGAGAGGAGAAGGGCCCACTTTCCTGAGTGCTGCAGCTGGTAAGAGGGAGGGTCAGTTTTCTTGTCTGTCTCAGGTGGTGAGGGGTGAAGGGTAAATGGGTGGCATCTTTCCTGCACTCTCACTGCCCATGACAGACAGTAGTGAGGACAGCTCTCCCACATTCACAGCTCTTGGGCTGGCTCACCCACACCTTGGCCAACAGGGTTGGCTCTATTGTGCTGCCCAGGAGAGGCACAGGGCATACTCTTCTGAGTGCTGCAGCTAGTGGGGCCCAGAGGCAGCTCTCCTTCCCTTACGACTTCAGGGCCAGCTCTCCTACCTGCCTCAGACATGGAGGGGCAGAGGAGAGGGCATCTCTCCCCTACCCATGCTGCCATATGGCAGATGGGGGCAGGGCCAGATAGTTCACGATTGCATTCTGGGCTGCTCACCTTTGCTATTGTAAACAGGGTCAGCTCTACTGTGCTGCCCAGAGGAGGTGCAGGGCCTGTTTTCCTGAGTGTTGGAGCTGGTAAAGAGGAGGGTTAGCTCGCTTGCCAGTTGGAGGCGATAGGAGCAGGGGGAGGAAGCATCTTTTCCTTGTCCCCACCACCACATCACAGACAAGGGAGGTGGTACCAGCCATGCTCTGCTCATGCCTTTAGGGCTGGCTCACCAGTGCCCCTGTCTACAGGGTCAATTCTATTGTGCTGCCCAGGCAAGGCACAGAGCCCATTCTCCAGTTTGAATATTTTTAATAAAATAATCAAAAGTCCTTATTATAGCCAGATTCAAATTATGCATATAGCATAAAATATCAAAGTAGGAAAATTTTCCTCTATTATTTTAATGATAGAAGAGGTAACAAACACATGGGAAGTCAAAATACTGAGGGCAAGGAGAAGAAAGATATAGAATCAAAGAAATCAAGGATTCATTTTTATGAAAATATTTTATTTTTATTTAATTAGGTGTATATGTGTATGTCTGAGTGTAGGTTTGTACACAAGAATGCAGTGAGGGAAGACAGGTAAGACAGGAAAATGTTGATAAATTTTAAGGCTGTGAGGGACAAAAGTGTTTTATTATTGGCTTCTCCGGTTTTGTGTAAGTTTAAGATTTCTTATAATAGATTTTAATAAAAGCAACAACACTGCTTACTTAGCATTTTATTAAGAAGACTTGAAGACGGAAAGATGGATCAGTGGTTAAGAATGTGTACTTCTTTTGTAGGGGACCCAAGTTCAGTCTCAAGTACTCACATTGCACAGCTCCTAATGGCCTGTGACTCCAGCTCCAGAAGTCCTCACTTTTCATTTCTTATATATTTTAAAACAAACATAAAGCATTGAATCCATGTATCAGATGTTCCCATACAAATCCCGTGCATAGACCCAAGTGCCAGTGTAAGGCAGGAGGTTAGCTTTGGGAAGGACTGACCAATGGGCACCCACAAAAGCAGGTTGTAAAGAACAAATGTGGGTGATAGTTGACTCCAGCTAGGCCAGTTCCAGGTCCCCAAACAGCATATGACGGAACCTCAATGTAGGGACTTGGTAAGTTTCCAGCTGTTTAAAAAAATCTCTTATTCTTTTTTTTTCTCACCTCTCTTCCCTTCCTCCTTCCTTATTGTCCTCCCCCTTTCCCCCTCCCCCCACCAGCTAGTAGGTAACTCTGTGTACTGAATGTCACTCTAGCATCTGAAGGCACAGGCTGACTGACTTCTAGAAATGTTGAAACAGATTGTCAAATTCAAGTTCTGTCTGTTTGATCCCAGTCCTTGGGTGGCCACCGAGTCTCCAAACACAGGCAAAAGCCTCATCAATGTTGGAGGAATTCTTGTCCTCTCTGGATAGTGCACCATCAACCTTTGCCTAATTCTCTTAACATCTGTCGGAGAGCATTGCTACGGTACAGTTTTAGTAGATTTTTTCCTGTCGTTCTTTGTGTATTAATTAGCTAAAGTTGTTCTATGAAGATCATTAACTTTCACTGGTGAATTATTGGTGGTGTCTTAAACTGAGTTCATGTAAAGAAGATAAATGCCTTTTCAACTACTAGAAAAGTGATTTGGTGCCCTGGCCACCTGGAAATTGATTCACATGTCATTTAAAATTTGTGAAAATGAATTAATCACCTTTGATTTTTTTCAACCCATTTTTCTCATCTTTCTTTTTGGGTTCATACTGTCCAAAGGTTGCCTAGTGAGAATGCTTGAGGTGGCCATCTGGCTCTTTGCTCTGATCTGTGGTGTGGGGAACGGATGAAGTCTTGAGTGAATGTGTATGATGGACTTGAGCATAGCCATGTCGAGGATATCAACGCCTTAGACTCAGGAAAATGGCAGGGCCTTCTGCTGGACCAGATGTTGACAAACAGTTGACATTTACCTCAAACCAGCACCCTGCAGAAAGTAGTCTGCTCCTCGGTGACTGCAGCCTGAGACAGCTTCCCTACCAAGACTCCTAACCTAGATCAGCTAACCTGCCCCCTGTTCATGCTGTACGTCATAAACTTGTTGATTTTCTAGGCTACTGCTGGTGCCTCTCAGAGTGCATGGCTCCCCTGATCCCTGCTTAGAATTCATTGTGTCTGTCATTTTTTTCATCTCCCATTGCTCCAGTCAAGTCAAGTCCAAAGTCATGCTGGTGGCATCACTGTGATTCGACAGTTGGTCTACTTTTGTGTAAGGTCTCTATGGCTTGTTTGTGCTTGCCTTGCTCCAGATCTGGACCCATCCATCCCTCAGTTCCCCAAACAAAACTTTCCTTTTTATACAAAACAACATTAAGAGGCCTTGACTTGGGGTGCGATGCAGATCACTGCTTCTGAGCTGTCATGGCTGAGGTGTTTAATAGGCAAAGCTAGGAAATCTTAGTTCTTTTGAAAGGGGAAAAAAGCAATGATGTTCTCTTGATATTTATAAATCAAATTTAAGAGGTTTTACATAATCTGTTTGAACTCCTATGGTTTTTTATCATCTTTAAGCTGAAGGTTTTAGTTTTAATTTGCATTATCTTATATAATAACATAGTCTATGATAACTTCCAAGTAGCAATTTAATATTGTTATGAGCAGTTACTGAATAGGGCATAGTTTCCTTTACATTTCACTTTAGGGTACTGAGTCTGTAGGGACAGAGTCAAAATCTCATATTTTAGGGTAACTCAAAGTATCCTCTGAGCTAACACCATCAGGCCTGCAGCTACATTCATTTATTCCATATGGTTTTCAAATCATTTATCTTGGTTTTGTTTATCATGTTTTAAATAACTATGTCTTTATATATAATTTAAATTATATTATATAATACACAATATATGACATTATTTATATCCATCTATAATATAATTAAATATATAAATAATTATTTATTATATACACTATATGTAGTTTTATATATATATATACATATATATAATTAGTGGGGTTTAGAGTGGCATTTTTATTCACACACTGATCAAATAATCTGGTCTCCTTTTTATCCATCTTTCTCCTGGCAAACTGCCCAACATTGATCGTTCATTTTTACTTTAATTTTGTGTGTGTGTGTGTGTGTGTGTGTGTGTGTGTGTGTGCTGGTATGAGCATGTGGACTTCACAAGAAGATACCAGGCATCTTCTACAACTATCTACTTTATTCATATTTTTATTATAAAAATTTAATTAATATGTAATTGCATCACTGCTCCCTTCCCTGTCCTCCTTCTAACCACTCATACGTCCCTCCCTCCCTCCCTCCTTCCCTCCCTCCATTCTCCCCTCCCTCCTTCCCTCCCTCTCAAACTGACAGCCTCCTTTTGATCATTATTGCTGCATATATATATATATATATATATATATATATATATATATATGCTGAATCTGTTTATTGAGGCTGATATGATTTCAGGGCTGAGAACTTTATATTGGACGACCAGTTAGGGGGCTCATCCTCAGAAGGGGCTGATTCTCTGTCTCTCAGCATTAGATGTCTGTAGTTCTGATAATGCTCAATAGTAGAGCACTTGCCTAGTAAATTCAGGAGCCTGAGTTTGGGTCTCAGCTCCAAACACACAAACTCTCTCCTCTCTCTCTCTCTCTCTCTCTCTCTCTCTCTCTCTCTCTCTCTCTCTCTCTCTCTCTCACACACACACACACACACACACACACACACACACACACCACACCTGCTTTATTCCTTTATCCATTTAAACATGTTGCTTATTTATTCATTGAGAATTTCATACATGTATAGAGTGTGTCCCTGCTTCCCTGTTCTGAGTTCTCCTGGACTCCAGTCTCTCTTCCAATTTCATGTCCTCTTGTCTGAAACACAACTGAGCCTCATTAGGGCTTCCAGTATGGGTACAGGGGTAGGGCTATCCACCGAAGCATGGGCATCTACCAGGGAGACGTCCCTGAAGAAAGGAGACTCTCAGTCCTCCAGGAGCCGCCAAGTGTCGATAGCTCTCTGTTAGGGGGGGAGCTTTGTAAGCTCTGTCTGTGCTGGATTCTTGACTGACTTGACCTACCCACAACCACAACAGCTGTGAGTGCATGTGTGTGACAGGCCTGTCATGGATGGAAAACAGTGTTTTACTGCAGTCCTCCTCTGAAACAGGATTTCCAACTGAGCCCGAAACTTGCTGTTTCCGATCAAACTGGGCTGGTAAGCTCTCCAGATGCCAAGTGTCTCCACTCCCCCAGTGCTGGGACCCAGGCACGCCCAGCTTCTGTGTGGGTGCTGGAGATTCCGATTCAGTTCCTCATGCTTATCTCCTCAGCCTCCTCCTCCTAATCACGGTTCTACAGACAAGGGGTTTATATTTTCAGACTGAATTTTTTTTATTTAAAAAAGTATTATGTGATTCCAAAATAAATACTGAAAATGAGAGAGAGAGACACATTCTTTTTCGTGTTCTCAACCCTCACCACTGGGTTTTGATTTGTTACTCTCTTGTTGCTTCTTAAAAACTGTAGGAAAATATGAATTACCATTTTCATTTCAAACTCAAAACGTAGTGAAATGCAATCACCCAGTACAGGCCTTTTCATGGAGAAAATTCTGGTCGCAGCTCCCTGTTGTTACACAGAGAGCTTCCTTTATTCAGTTTAGTTGTTGGCTCTATGTGGAGTACCACAGTTTATTCAGCCAGTCTCTTACTGATGGGTATGTGGGCTGTTTGAATTTTCGCCTTCACACATAGCAATGTAGCTGAGAGCTGTGTGCATTGGGATGCTCCAGTTTCTGCCATCACATCTTTGGCAGATGCATTTAGCTGGAAACCTCTAAATCAAAATGTAAATGCATTTGTAATTTTGCTAGATTTGAAAATTGCCCTCAGAGAGAGTTAAGTTATTTTGCCTTTTGGGTATGGACAAGAGAGTAATTCGCAATGTTAAACAACTATGTCTACTCTTGAAGTTACACAACAGAAGAATTCTAGCTTCCTCTGGCCTGTATGCTTCCCTGACAGACAATTCAGTTGTCCCTGATATCATAATTTCCCACTTTAATTTTTTTTTTTTGATGGAGGTTAACATCTCAGCTATCATTATGTCCTTAATTTTTTATCCAAGACTCAGCCTAGAGATTCACCAGTCACTGGTGTCTCCATCATGAAGCATTGTTTTCTGCAAAACCAAACAATAATGAAATACATTGTAATAACGAAGTGGTTACTAGCTCACGTGACTGACTCAAGCCTTACCCTCTATTCAGTGATATTGGCAGACTTGTCTATTCTAATACGTACTGTCATTCAGGCTGCCTGCGCTCTGCTCCTTCTTCTCCATGTAAGGGTTGTGTGACTGTCTATGAGTTACTCCACCTCACTCTCCTCAGCCACAATGCATTACCAACAGTAGGCACCTCAAAACGAGTTCTCCAAGATCACAACAAAGAATGTACCCAGAGTCCTTAGAGAGATGCCAAGTATGTTGTCCTAGATGGGTTCCTTTGCTCCATTTGAATGGAAATCAAGAACAGGTAAGGTTAGCTTCTGTAGGATTGGTGACACCGTGCTGTTAGATGCCAGAAGCTGAGCGACTGGACTTTCGAATCCACAGACTTATAGTTCCAGGCTTAAAGACTTATAGTTCCATGCTTATAGACGCCTGGCTCCAGGCTTAAAGATTGATAGCTTGAAGCTGTGAGAAGCAGACATTCCTAGTCCTAAGCTTTCACAGCCAGAGACTTATGGCTCTACGCTCTCAAAGTGAGAGGCTTCTTGCTCTGGAATTGGCCAGTGGTTGCTTGGATAGTTCCTAAGCTTTGCGTGTTGAGAGTCTCGGCTCTTAACCACACACTAGGTGACCCCTTGGCAGCCAGAACTGATCATTCCCAATGACCCTCTGCAACTCCTCAGGTGGCTACTCTCTAAGACAGCTTTGGCTACAGTCAGGTAGAAGAGGCCATCAACTGTCAGTCAAAGGGTCCCAAAGCTTCCACACAGCCTTAGCCATTTAAAGACAGAGAGAATGAACAGTGCCAGAAATAAAGCCCTAATTTGAGGTTAACACTTTTTAATGCATACACATATAGGGGTGTGTGTGTGTGTGTGTGTGTGTGTGTGTGCATACATGCATATGCATGTGGGTGTGCGTGTGTGCCTGTGGAAGGCAGAGGACAACTTCAGGTGTCATCCTTAGGAATGTCATTTACCTCTTTTGAGACAGATTCTCTCCCTAGCCTGGACCTTAGCTATTTGGCTAGACTGGCTGGCCACTCCACCCCCAATCCTCCTATTGCTACCTCCTCAGCACCGAGATTGCATTACCATGAAAGAATTTGTACATGGTTTTTGGGGATTGAACTTCAGTCCTCATGTTTATAAGGCAAATTCTTCACCAGCCGAGCTCACGTTCTTTTTTTTATTAAGAATTTTTTTTATTCATTTTATATACCAATCAAAGATCCCCCTCTTCCCTCCTCCCACCCCTCCAGCCTCCCTCCCCCAACCCACCCCCAATTCCCTCCTACAAGATAAGGTCTCCCATGGGGAGTCACCAGAGCCTGGTACATTTATTAGAGGTGTCCCGTCATAGGTAGTGTGCTCCAAAAAGCCTGTTCATGCACCAGGGATGGATTCTGATCCTACTGCCAGGAGGCCCCTTAAGCAGATCAAGCTACACAACTGTCTCACTATGCAGAGGGCCTAGTCCAGTCCCATGTAGGCTCCACAGCTGTTGATCTAAATATCATGCCAGCTCACGTTGTTAACAGTACTTAATTCCCAGCCAAATAGCCTTAGAGAGGGTTGGGTCTCTCTGATCTGTTTAGTATTAAGTGCTCAATAAAAAAATACCTTTTATTTTTTATTGTTATTGCAGTAGGTATAAGATTATTGATCTGTCAATCAGGTCAGTCTTTTTTGGCTCTATAGCTATTCTACTGTTTGAAATACAATAGCAGGCATTACTGGTCTGAAGGAAAACTATGGTTTATGTTAATTGGAGCCTCGAGGAGGTTTTGATCTTGGCTAATGACCACAGTTAAAGCATCTTCACTTCTTTCCATTCTTCCCACCACTGGACTATAGATAAGTGAGAGTTTCGTTTCTTGCTTCAGGAAGTAATCTGAGTCTCATAGCTTCTTAACAAAGCCTCAGGCTTTCAAACAAACACCTTTTTTTTTTTTCCTTAAAAATAAAACTAGGCAACATTAAGGCTCTTGGTGTAGAAATGCTTCCACTCCCCATCTTTACCATGTGCAAGTACTCTAAAATGGTGAAATAGTCTATACCTGGAACACATAGGCACCTTGCCTAGAGCAAGCTAAAATTAAGCATGGTTCTATGATTGACAAGTCTGTTTGGGCCAACCTGGGAAGGCAGTTTGGTTATCTAGTTAATGTGGGTGAATTGTTTCTCTATGGGCTTGCTCATCAACTACCAATGATGTTGTAAAGATAACACTCGCCAGTGTTTATCACCATTGTCACTGTGACATTTTGCTTTGTGTTTAGCTTTATTTGTCATCTTGCCCCTTCCTCAGAGTCTCCCGAAATTGCTTCAGTGAGTATCAAGTCTCTAACCTGGCTCCCTACCACCCCACTCTGCACTCAGAACTGTGCTGTTTCTTCCCAATGACACTTTGTGTTCTTGGTATGAGCAGAATTCACATCCGTTTCCCTCTTCTCCCCCCCTCACCACATTCCTGTATCTGAAAGACCGTGTCTTTTAATTGTACACTCTCAGTAGTGATAAGGGTCATACTTTACCCATAAAGGATGCTGAACAGATGTTCATTGAGAATATACAGTTAATAAATATTCTTCTTTGGAGTGAGACTGGAACTTCAATAGTGATTTTAAAAATGATTATAATCCAGATATGATGTTTACTTGTTCAATACTATTTTTTGAGTTTGCTACAAAATTTTCTAATTCTCCCAACTTTGGGGTGTGTGTGTGTGTGTGTGTGTGTGTGTGTGTGTGTGTGTGTGTGTGAGAGAGAGAGAGAGAGAGAGAGAGAGAGAGAGAGAGAGAGAGAGAGAGAGAGAGAGAGACAAAGCTAGAAGAGGAAAATTACTGAACTTTTTGGGTGTAACGTCTGTGTACAGACGGAACAGTGATCTGCTGATTTGGACATGAAAGAGTGCATTGGATTTCATAACAGCCACCTTCAGGCTAGTTCCTGCTGTTTCCTGATATTTAGGATCCTTGATAACCTATTTCTAACATAACAGAAGCAGCAGCAGCAATAACAACAATGATGATGACATCTAACAAACAACACTCAGTTTCTGTGCTTGAGAAACTGGGGAAATACATTCTTGGACTTAACTGAGCCAACAGATGTCCCTAGGTTCGTCCTTAAGCTCCATGCCACGTTCTCCACTGATAAAACCAAGTAAAAGTACAGCAAAGACAGCAGGCTTTGCAAGAGACAGCATCCGGATAATTGTTCTGGGACAGTCTACTCTCACAAGAAACATAGCTGGATTGAATCTGAAGCATTTAGTAAAATGGTCTCATTATTTTAGGTACATTTTTCTGTGGCTACCATTGGCCTCTGTCAGTACATTCTCTGTGGAGATACTGCCTGACTCAAGCATGCTCTTCATTTACCAAGGCCACTAACTGGTGCCAGGTCGACGGCTCTGAGCACGCAGGTGATGGTGATGACCTACAGAGGGCAGCAGAGTTCCGTCCAAGAGTACATGTCTGTATTGTATGTTCGGTTGTTATTACAACAGCTACAACATTGAATTTACTCTGATTTTGTTAATCAATCTATCAATGTATCAAAATACTTATAGGAATCTACTGCATTCTGGGCTATATAATATCAGCGTCTCCGAGGCCACACATTGGATGCTTTTTTCTGGATCTTTTGCTTTGTGGTTCTCCAGATCTGTAGGTACTCCTTTGGTCACTCTTCTTGGCTCTCTTCTCTTCACCTTTACGAATCAGCTCACTTGTGCCCTAGTTCAGGAAACCTTCCAGAATGACCATGATCATTTTTAGCACCTGGTGTCTCTTATTTTCCTTCTCTGCACGGCTTTGTCTCTCTAAATCTCTTGGGGGAGGGGGGGATGGTTCCTGAGATGTATCTGTGCCTTGTTTCTGTTTAAAATGGCATCATTTACTCACACAGCTTAATGCTTGACGTCAAGAAGGACAAAGCCTCAGTATACAGGTTTGTACTGCCTTATAACTTATAGTATGAATGTTTGGAAATGCCATCATCTGTTCTTCATAAATGTAATTTATAGTGGTGCATAGTACTTACAAGAACTACTATAAAAAGTCCCTGCCAGACTTCAGTTACAGGAAAAATGTCTATAAATGGATTTTGGGGGAGGCAGCATAATATTTTGAAAATTGCCTTGGAAAGGATATTGTATCAAACTGTCAGGCTAAATACAGGCACCTACTTCCTACTCCTTTCCTCATGCCTAGAAATGATAGAAAAAGATGACATCTTTAAAAAAGAATAAATCACAACAACCCTGCAAAAATAAAGATTTGTGTCAGAGGAGAACAGATATGCGGACTCCCTGAAAGAGGGAAAGCAGTCAAGACTGAGCATGTGCAGAACAATGGGGCTGTTTGGAGAGTAAAGCGCAGAGGGAGGCTACTTGCTCTGGAACACCGTGGGAAGCTGACTGGCACCCCGTTTCCTGTGCTAAGCAATGTGTAGAGTAACGCAGTTTAAGTTCAGGCAGAGAGTGCAGGGCATCAGAATGCAACATCCTTTGGTGGCCAGCGCCAGCAGAGGTGGAGACACTTGCACGGATATGAGATAACGTTTTAAAATTACTGGTTTAGAGATGGAGCGTGTGTGTGTGTGTGTGTGTGTGTGTGTGTGTGTGTGTGTGTGTGTGTTTGTGTTTGTGCACGCGCGCGCGCGCACTAAATTACTTAATTACTGGGTAACCAGTATCACTTAGCAGTGTAAAAATAGCACCCTCTTATTATCTCAGTTTTTATCGGGTCAAGATTCTGGGAACTACTTTGTTATAGACTCTGTACTCTGTGTTAGGGTATCTGCTGGGGCTGCAGCCTCACCATGGTCTCACTCACTACCAAGTTCACACCATCACTGGCAGAATTCGGGGCCCTGTGGTCTTTTACATCAGTGGCTGGTTTTTGTTTTGTGTTTTTCACTCTTGGGATGAAAGTCCTTATTCCCCTCTTCCTCCTCTCCATTCTCTCTCTCCTCTTCTCCTTCCTCCATCTGCTACTCTTCTTCCTCCTTGCTTCTTCTTCTTCACTAGACACCATCATCTTGACAAATTCCAGTGGACACCCTCCCTCCTTCTCAGGTCTAGCACGACATTAGGTGGCGTGGCTGTATGCACGTGGCTTAATCTTCTTCAAGCCTTGTGCATAGAGTCGCAGCCATTAAGAATTCATGTGTGCAACTGGGCTATCATGTCCAGAAAATATGGTTTGGAGAGAGATATCCATTCCCTCTTGTTCTTAACACTCTTTCTACCTCATCTTCTGCAATGATCCCCGAGACTGAGGGAAAGGAATAATATATAGATGTTCCATCTAGAGCCAAGCACTTCACAGCCTCTTGTTCTCTGCACATTGGCTGGATGTTGGTCTCATTGCCATCTGCTGCTCCATCAGGGATAACACAAGACACAGGTGGATATGCAAGGGTGGAGAGCACAAGAATGATGCCTCCCGTGTGGATGAAGGACAGAAGGAAGGGAAGCATCCCGGAAAACGAGCAATGAGGAGTGAGGTTGGAAATAGGTCACGTTAAGACATTTAATCTTTATTTCCTCTAAGAATAGGGAGTCACTGAAGGCTTTTTAAGTAGGGTAAAGTAGTTTATCTTGAAAAGGTTGCAGTGGCTGAAGAGTCCTGTGGAGGAGGGAAAGAGGAAGCAGGAAAGCAGGAGGCAGGCTGTGGCAGGAAGCTAGGATAGGGTGCTGGTAGTCTGACCATGTGTCAACAGTGGGGATGGTAGGAGCTAGTGGAATTGAGATTCAGTTCTGAGGCATAACTGACTGGACTTGGTGACAGGCTGGATGAAGAAATTATGATGAAGAAGGAAACTGAGTTTCACTTCTGAGAAATGAGGTGACTGTTACTTACTGAGATGTGACAGATTGGAGTATATGTAGATATGTAGAAGAAAATGAAGACACCCAGTTTTCACATGGTACAACTCATCTGCACGTGAGTGCTCATAGTGTCAGTATTCATGCTAGGCCCCACATTATAAATAATTTAAATGTCGGTCAACTAATGAATCAAGAAGAATGTACAGTAGAGTGCTGCTTGGAATTAAAAAGGGTGAGTTACTAATGAAACCTACCGCATAGATAGACAAGGAGAGAGGAGCCAGGCGCTGCAAGCCATGTAATGTATGATTCCACTTGTGCTAAATGTCCAGAGTGGGAAAATCCATAGAGACAGAGTTTAGCTTAATGGTTGAGAATGGGAAATGAGTATCATTGATCATGAGGTTTCCTTCTGGAGTGATAAAAGTGGTAGCTGTACAACCCCAAGCACATTAAAGTTCAAAAAATTATATCCCTTAAAGGAACACACACACACACACACACACACACACACACACACACACACACTTTCATTTTTTTCTTTTATTTTTGAGGTTATAATACAGGTACAGGTACATAACTTCTCCCTTCCCTATTCTCCCTCTAAAATCTCACATATACCCCTCCTTGCTCTCTTTCAAGTTCGAAGCTTCTTTTAATTTTTTTTGTTAGATGTATAAATGTATATGCATATATATTGCTAAATATAACCTGCTTGATCTGAGTAATGTTACTCACATGTAACATTTATAACCAACTGGTATGCTCTTCCCTGGGGAAGACTTTCTCTCCTGCCTTCTGCATTCCTTACTCACCTGTGGTTCTTTGTGTAGGGGTGAGGCCTCCCGGGCTCTCCCCTGCCCACTTGGACATGCCTGTTGATGTCATCCTTGTTCAGCTCATGTTTAGGTAGTCTTGTTGGTGAGACATGGGCATAGCTTCTGTCATTACTAGGAGACGTATTCTGACAGCAAACTATGTCATGTGACTTATATTTCAATAGAGATAATATTAAACAGTGTCTGAGACGTATTTTGGTCTGGGTTTCCAGGAAGCAAGGTCTCAGAGGAAGGGCTGCCCTAACCAATTCTTCAGGAGCAGGAATGAAGGGAAAGGAGAGAAGCAGGAGGAGTGGGGATTTTAAATGAGGACTTCTGATCAAGTTGAGCACAGCCAAGCACTATGCCAGACTCCATAGGCTTATTCCCCAAGATGCCTTGCTTTTAGAGATTCATCCACGGGACATCACTCACCCCCTTCCTGGATTACCCAGTCAAACTCCTCAGGGTGGTGGGAACTGTCTGCTGAAGGAAGGAGGTGAGGGTTATAATTTCGTGCCTGCTTAAGGCAGATTAGAATTTAGAGCAAGACGAATCCTATATGGGCAGCTATATAGGTTGGAGAGGTGAAGTACTATGTAATTCATGTCAAGTAAAGATATTCACTAAAAATGATGGCATGGTAGGTAAGTGACAACCTTATGTTAACCTTTTCAGCCTTATCTCTTCCTTATAGGTACTAAATTATTGATTGTTTCTTTAAATAGTATATGCATATAAATAATGAAATAAAAACAGAAACAATAATTAAATTCTTATTTTTCCAGTAATCATTAAGGGGTTTTCTTTGAAAAACTAATATTATGGCAAACTTTTCCTCAGTTATATCACATGGTGATTGATTATGGAAGAAAGAAGGGAGAAAAAGCTACTGAACAATGTAAAACAATAGCTGATTAAATTTCTCAATATAAGAAATTTAAATCTATATATTTAAAATCTTTTCAAACAAAACATTTTTATATTGCTCTTCATCTTGTTATATGATCTTTTAGATTATTTATAAAACCAATATTGAAGTATGTTTGAAATTTTTATTTATTGACATGTAATAACTATTCACCCTTGTGAGGTACAATACAATAGTAACTTACATGCATAGATTGTTTAATGATTAAATTGGGATAATTAGCATACTTACCGTCTCTCAATTCCATTAGCTCTTTGTGGAAGAGAGCACCTAGAAACCTCTTTTCCAGGAATTTTGAAAGGCACAATGTCTTGTTGCTGACCTTGTTGCCGGACTTGGCAATAGCACACCATAACAGTTTTCTCCGCAGTGGTCAATCCTTTCCCAGGCTGGGGCTGGCTTTATAGTGAATTTTAGGGATTTTCTCCCCCATTCTCTTCCTCATCTTTCGTATGTTGTGTCTATTTTCAGTTGCATACAGGATTCTTTAAAAAAAAAATCCTACTGCATAGACTCACACGTTGTTGAGACCACGTTGTTCAATTTTTCTATATTCATAAAGTTTCCTAAGGGCCAGCCATAAATGATTTCTAGTGTTATACCACATGACCAGAAAAACCTAGAAATGATTTAAAGTGACTCACATTTGTTTTGGGGTCTGCTGTGTAAATTATCCTGGAGAGCGTTCAGCTTGTTCTTGAGGTGAGTGTGTGTTTTGCTGTGGCCAGATGGAATCTTCTGTGAAGCATTTATTCCTGTACTGTTGCCATTTTCTGATTGTTTTGTAGATATTTTGTTATTTTCCTACTCTATTGTTTGTGTTTGTAGTTCCCTGGGTTATTTTTTTTGTGATAAGCTCTTATTTTCAACTTTTATATGTGTTATGAGGCTTACATAAAAAAATCTTATAAAGTAAGAAAGTTATTTCAAGAGCTGCCTTTTAATATTCTTTATCATTTTGTTGTAGCTGTGGTTGTTATTCTGAATTTTTGTTTTTAATTTTCTTGCTAGAGACACAGAAATTCATGTGTCATTAAAGTAGTCTCCACTATTCAAATAATGGAGAATTCTGAAATTGATTATAAATTTTCACCTTCGTATTCTTGATGCAAGAAGCACAGCTTTCAACTGAATAAAAGATAGTTTATTCTAGAAGCGAATTAGAGTGAGCATGGCTGGGGATATAGATTTCCCTGGGTACCATGTCCCAACATGGGAGCAGTTTCCTGGAGCTTCTCTAGTAACAGAATAAAGAAATTTATAAATCAAGGCATTAAAAAAAATTCCTTAGTGAGAACATTAAGTGGGCAGTCACAGCGGGCAGAGGAATCCCAACTACCCACCTCAGATGCTCCCTGAGAGCAGTGTTAGCTCTTCCATTGGTGGAGAATAGGGTTTTGGTAAATTAATATAGTTCAAAAGTTTTTTTTTTTAAATCCCTTTGTCAAGGTGTTAGGTTCAGCTTTACTTGGTATTTACGGGGGCTAGCTGTGGCACAGAGCTAGACAAAGATTGACTATGCAGTGTGCTAAAGATCTCCTGAGATACATGATAACACAGCTCTGGACCAGCAGCATTCCAGTCTCTCCACATTCATTGAAGTTTTAATCATTCCATCAGCATTTGCACACACAGTGCTTCACTGTATTTTTATTCACTGTATTTTTATGTTATGTCTGGATCTTTCCCAAGACTTGGGGAAATTTGACTTGCGATCTCATTAAATTGTCTTTTTTTTTTCTCCCGGGGAACATCCACGTTATGGACGTTTGTTGGCTTGATGCCTCAGATGTCTTTGGTTTGTTTACTTTTTCATTCCTCTTTCCTTGTTTTCCCCTAACGAGTTTATTTCAAAACCCTCCCTTCGAATTTGAAAGTTCTCTTCCCTCTGCCTGGTCTCCTCTGCTACCAGTGCTCTCGAATATTCTTTTGACTCTGACAAGTAGAGTCTCCACCCCTGTACAATGAGGAAGTCAGTGGTCTCTAGTTCCCCGTTTGGATCTTTGTTCAGATCAGAACTGTTTTGTGGACCTTGCTGCCCTGTCTGTCTGTATTTGCTGCATCTCACTGAGCCTCTCTTGGGGGACGATTATTTTGAAATCCTCTTACAGCAAGTTTCTTTCTTTTTAGTCAGTTGTTGGAGAGTGAGCCTGCTTCTTTGGTGGCGTCGTGTTTCTTTGTGCTTTCACGTTTCTCACGTCCCTGTGGTCACACCTTTTTTTCCGGTTTTACAGAGATGCTTTCATAGGGAAAGGTCTCTAAGGATGGCTGTGCGTTAAGATGTTGCTTGTGTGGGACACGCTGGTTGTGGTTGCAGTCATGCAGGCCACACTTAGTTTCTGAGCTTCAGTGAGCTCATCAAGGTTTATGAATCCTTCAGTGGCCTCTTTTGAAGTCTGTGCTGCTGCCCCAATGGGTGGGTTAAGCACAGCCTCCTCATTGAGGTAGGGTTGCTCAAGGAAAGGCAGGAGCTACTCTCTACTGGGTCAAATGTAACTTTTGGTGGAGGGCCGGGTCGGGGCTGGCTACTCTCCAGTGAGTGTTGTGTGCTGCCACACTGAGATGGGATTGGCAGTCTCAAGAGCATACAGGCATTAACTAGATTTTGGGTCAAACATAATTCCTGGGCAGTAGGGTTTCATATAGGCTTTGGTAGGAGGTTATATTGTTTTAAAGCCTACACTTCTTGGGCTCAAATCATGACAGTGTGTTATTTATGTGGCACAGTGCTGTGGTGGTGTATCTCTTATTTTAAAGTATGTCTGAGTTGTTCAGTCTGTGTAAGGAATCTAAACCGTCTGTGGAGGTCACTGCTAATGATGGACACATTCTGAATGCTCCCCTGCCACGTATGAGGTAGTGCTGCCCTTCCTAACCTGGAAACTGGGGAGTGGCCAGACTTTCAGAAGTGAGAAGAGAAGGGAAACAATGCTTGTTGTCTGAAGAAACCCTCCAGGAATGAGTTAGTGCTGTTTGTGGCAGGATTCCCTGTCCATGATATTTCAGATCATGAAAGCGCTACTCCGCCTTAAGTCTTTGGATAATAATTACATGCACCTGAGACACTCACCATCCTGAGAAATGTGAGTGATGTAGATATGAAATTGTTTAGGTCTTTCAAAGCGTGACAGTTTGGGGTTGCTTGCTCCTGCAGCCAAAATGAGCCTTTACTGGCTGGTATATTCAAGAAAACAACACAATGGGTTATGTATCTGAAGCGCTTTACAAGCTGGCCCCTTTTAAAGTTTTAATGACGTTTTAAATGAAGCATAGTGAAGCAACTATGATTATGCGTGGAGCAGATCACATGGGCTTGAAGTTTGATTCTGCTGAGTTGTAAGTCTGTCACCTCAGGCAGCTTTCTTCAGCATTCTGGAAACAGTTTTCATATAAAATATCATAATACTCACATCATAAGATCATTATAAAAATTAAAGAAATTAGTGTTTGTCAAGTGCTTGGATGAATGCACAGTACATCTCATCTATTTATCATCTAGCATTCTATTTGGGAAATATGTGAATAAGTATTACATGTAGTGTTTATAGCAGAACTTAACACAGAATGAACTCCCCAGGAGTATTCATTATTACTAATATTAGAATAAAAATTTGAATAATAATAAAATATTTGTCTGAGAATTTGCTCCAGGGAAGTCTAACAGGACACAGAAAAACAAGCAAATGGGAGAAAATGAATCTTTTTCTTTTGACTTGGTTAACCCAAACAGAGGCCATTCGGGTGGACTTTTCTCTGGGGAGATGTCTGGACTCTTCTTAGCCTACCCTCCATTTCTGATCAGACAGGAAGCAGAGAGGAAAAGGGAACTGAAAAGACAAACAAGGCCTTTCTATTGTTTATCTCTATCACCCAGAGTAGCAGGGAACAAGATGCCTGCAATGCATGTGGAATACTCCTTACCATGTGAGACACACAGCTCAGGACTACCTCACACAGCGGCCAAGCAAGGACGCTTAGCATCCCTGGAAAGATTGACCCTAGGGTTTATGAGAATAGTTTTATTCATGAAAATCATCTGATGTACTAAGAGTAACAGCTTCCAAAATCTCATGTTTTTTGTTTGTTTGTTCGTTTTGTGTGTGTGTGAGATCCTGGAATCCTAAATTGCCAACACATTTGGAGACTCTCCACCTGGTTCCCCCTGGAGATCCCCATCCCAAGTGCAGACTCTGTAAATGAAATATGATTGTCGGGCCGGGCGGTGGTGGCACACGCCTTTAATCCCAGCACTCGGGAGGCAGAGCCAGGCGGATCTCTGTGAGTTTGAGGCCAGCCTGGGCTACCAAGTGAGTCCCAGGAAAGGCGCAAAGCTACACAGAGAAACCCTGTCTCGAAAAAAACCAAAAAAAAAAAAAAAAAAAAAAGAAATACGATTGTCATCTTGTGGCAGCATATCTGAATTGCAGGTTCCAATGATCTCAGCAGTCACCACTCAGCAGTAACAGTTCATTTTAAATCACTACTTCTTTTGCCTTTAATCCCAGCACCCAGGAGGCAGAGGCAGGCAGATCTTGGTGAGCTCGAGGTCAGCCTGGTCTACAAAGTGAGTTCCAGGACAGCCAGAGCTCTTACACAAAGAAATCCTGTCTTCAAAAATCAAAAAAATAAACAGTCAGAAGAAAAGAAAACAAACAAACAAACAAAAAAGCAAAAGGAAAAGTAAGAGAAACACATACACACAAGACACACAGACACACAGACACACACAGACACACACATACACACACACACCCCAACAAACACACCATAACAACACAAAATCAGAAGCCAGGATATATAATCAAAAGACTAATAAGGTAAAAAATGCCCAGACAAAGCGTTATGAGACACAGAAACTTCCAAAAATACCATTGAGTTCATTTTGTATTGACCTTCTCTTGCTGGGTGTGGGCCTGCCCTTAAGTGTGGTTTGTCTACCCAGTGTGAATCCATTGGAGAAACTATTTTTTTTCCTCTGTAAGCCGTTGTCAATTGGAGATCCTCTTGGTTAGGAATGGGGGCTTGTGTTCACCTCTCTCTCTCAGTGCTGGCACCTCATCTGGTTTGGATCTGCTCAGGCTCTGTGCACACTGCCCCAGTCTCTCTGGGTTCATATGTGTATCAGTTCTGTTGATTTAGAGGGTCTTGCTTTCTTGGTGTTCTCCAGGCCCTCTGGCTCTTACGCTCTTTCTACCTCCTCTTCTGCAGAGTTCCCTGAACCCTGATGGGACAGGTTTAATGAAGACATCCCATTTAGTACTGAGTGTCCCAAAGTCTCGTACTCTCTGCACTTGTCCATTTGTGGGCCTCTGTATTAGTTCCCATCTGCTGCAGGAGGAAGCTTCTCTTATGGTGGCTGAGTGAGACACTGATTTATGGATATAACAGAATGTCATTAGGAGTCATTTTATTGCTTTGTTCCTTTAGCAGAACAATAGGATTTGGTTTTCCTCTAGGTCTATGTGAGTTAACACACACACACACACACACACACACACACACACACACACACACGTGTGTGTGTATTGCATGTGTATACATACACACATATATGATATACATCTATATATGTATCAGTAAATGAATTAAAATGGTAATATATATTATTAATTCATTTTTTCCCTAAAAATGAATTAGAAGATGGTTTCTTTATCTCCTATAAATACACTCATAACATATAATAATTTTATGAAGTGATAACCACTTACAATATGTTCTATAGACAGCTCTTCTTCTATTTTCACAGTAAATCAGTTCTGGTGGGAATAATTCATTTTGCCTAATGGATCCCATGGTTTTACAATAAATAAATCAATCTATATCCGCACAACACTGTTTTTGTAAAGTGTCTCACTCTGCAGCTAAAGCTGGCTTTGAACTCTGAGGCACTAGGATTGCAGTCATGCACCATATGGCCTGGCTATATCCAGCAACTTTGTTACTTTTTCTTTCAATGGATACAGATTTTCACTCACATGGGAGTATGGCTATTTATTAAATGCTTAAATTGGTACACATTTAGCATTTTAAATTCACATTTGGTATGAGTCCCCTTATCACAGGGACAATTGCACAGGAATAACACAGTGAGGAGCAGAAGAGAGCATCCTGCATTCTGAAATAGAACTCACATTTTTTAACTGGGTCATGGCACCCAGGCTTGGTTTACCAGCAGCCACCGAGAACCAAATGTGATACAACATGACTTTGAAATGGGCATCATTCCACTCAGTGCCAGCATACCACCACCACTACGAGATAGTTTGGCAACATTTAAGATGACTTACAAGTAAAGGTTGTATGTTCTCCATAAAAAATAAAGTATGTGTTAACAAGGAAGATGCTCATAAAGGAGAGAGATGAAAATTACTGGTAGATTTTCCTGAGCCATCTTATTATGCAGTGCCCTTACAGCTATTATGAAAAGATCTGTTCATTTTTAACTAAAAACTCATATGTGGATACAATATCTTTCCCTCTAGCTCCTCAGTCCTCCCACCAATGTACTTCCTATTTCCCCCTCAACTTCATGTCTGTTTTTTAAAAAAATTGTTCAGATGATTTTTATAATAATGCTCTTGAAAATTAAAATATTGAGATGAATTTATATAAAACAAAACAAGTTACTTTAAAGCCAGCCATTCAGTGGTATCTAATATATTCACAGCATTCTTCAGCCACAACTTTTACCTAGTTTGAATCATGTTCTCCACCATCAAAAAACCAAAAAAAAAAAAACAAAACCAAAACAAAAAAACCCCTCTGTTTCCAAGTACCAATGTTTTGGAATGATACAGGAAGTGAGTTTCATGAGATTTATAGTGTTTCTGTATACTGTTTCAGAATGATTTTACCCAGGAGTTAAAGATCTCAGAGGGTGGTCATGTCTTGGTGTGAGTGTTTATTTTATTGCCAAAGCTTTTTCAGCCTAGTTATGTCAACTGGGAGGAGTTCGTAAGCAGAAGACTTAGAGCCTCACATGATGCAATCAGGATAGTAGTTAAACTGATGAAAAGAGTTCAGTGGTGTGTCGAGGATGGTCATTGGCTTTGAAGATATCACACATTCCTTTGTAAACAGAAAAGCCAACAAAAATGTGGCCAAAGAGTCTGTGGGTTTCTTTATGCCCATTTTATTAGAAAAATAATAGGTTTATTTATGCAAATTTGTGGGAAGGTGTGCAGTGACTGGTGTGTCATGTCCACCAACTCAAGGTATAAAAAGTCCCGTGTGGGAGAGATGCTTCATTCACACTTGGGTAACTTGTTCTTCACAGTCTCTCCAAATCTCTCTCCACATCTGCTACCATGACTCGCTATTTCTGCTGTGGAAACTATTTCCCAGGTTACCCTTGCTATGGAACCAACTTCCACGGGACCTACAGAGCCACCCCCCTGAACTGTGTTGTGCCTCTGGGTTCTCCCCTGAACCACGGCTGTGGAACCATCTACAGCTCCCGCAACTTCTGTTATGGCGGCCTTAGTAACTACCAAAATCCAGGCTGTTGCTATGGCAGCAGCTTCTACAGGCCATGGGGCTCTGGCTCTGGCTTTGGCTACAGCACCTACTGATGGACCAATGGCTCTGAAGACTACAGGACCCTCAGCCAGTTATCTTCACAAGGAACAACCTGAAAAACAATGTCTGTCGTCCAGCCTCCCATGTGCTTGGAAGATATAGACAATTTACAAAGATATGGCTCTTCAGTGATGCTGAACAGGATGCCAGTGCCACACTGAAACTCATCTACAGCTAAGGAAAGCAAGACACAGCTTTTTACAAAAGACTGAAATCTAGCAGTGCAGGAGGTAGCTTACCTCCCAGGCTGTTCTGCTCATATATTAAACTGCATCAACCTAAACGTATTTCTAATTGGAGTGTTTGGGCAGGGTCTTACTGTTAGTCTCTCAATAAATCTGTTTCATTCAGCATTCATACTTTTGTTCTGGCCTTTTATTTGACTGTGCTTTGTATGTTCTTAAATTCATCAACCATTTCAATCTCTAATGGCTGATTTTAACTAAAGTTTATGGGTGGGTATGACTGATGGTCACTTTTCTCCTCCAGTAGTGTGCATAGTACCTTTCAGGGATGTGAAAGCTATCCAGTAGTAGTGAAGCTTCCAGGTCAGTCCCAGCTTGATTTTTTCATGTTCTATGACCCAAGTATACAGTGTCTTCAGCATTAGGGTCTTACCATCAAATAAGTACTGGAGGGTAACCAAGAGCAATGGCAACACGCTGAGATGTTTGTGGGTCTGTAAGTCCTTGCTGGCCAAAAACTCCAAAGAAAGTAACCCATTAATACAAAAGTGGTACGAACATCAAGGGAGCAAGAGCCACTTTCTGATTGGATGGAAGTTCCACTCCACAAGATGAAACTCACACCTGGCACTGTTATTGGGCCAAAATCTTGGTGTGGGGGGAGGAGAGAACCTACTATCATTTTACTAAATGGATTTAGTATTAAACTGAATCCTAATGATATTGTTATACTCACAGATCAATGCATCTCTCAATACCCATCAGAGAAGCTTCTACTTGCAGTAGATGGTGATTAATACAAAGACTTAAAAACTGGCCAAGGGGCAGAGAATAAAAGACCCTAGAATGCTTAGCCTAAATGGGACATATATACTGAATATTCTCTGACTAAACTTCAGGGACCACTGTGGAAGAGCAGACAGAATGAGTACAAGATCCAGAGGCAGGTGAGGACTATAAGGAAACAGTGTTTTTTGGACACAACAAGGCAGCTGTGCTTATGAACTCACAGTGGTTGTGACAGCATGCACAATACTTTTTCAAGCCCAAGACAGAGAAAATCTCATCATGTAAGTGGGAGCTGGGCATAAAATCCCACCCAAAATGTAAGGATAGTGACAATGTTAGCTTCTGGGAGAGGGAGAGAAAGTTTAAGAGTGTCGCCCCTGGTCAGTTGAGCACACAATAGAAGAAGACAACACATCCAAGAACATTTGGGAATCTCTAACTGGCCTTGTAGTAGTCAAAACAAAACAAAACAAAACAAAACAACATAACTAAAACAAACAAAAACAAAAAACCAAAAATATTGGGTGGGTAAGGAAAGAGATATGGAGTTGGGGGAGGGGGCATGAATATGATTAAAACAAATTGTATGAAACTTTCAAAGAATTAATAAAAATACATGTAAAAGAGAGAAGGGAAATGTCCCAGACTTAGTCCAAACATACTGCAGTTGTTATTTCTCTGTGTCGATCATGAACATAGACAAAATATTGCATACTAAAAAAGTAAAAACAAAATGCTTCCTTTAATTACTGAAATAGTTCAGTTTGGATTCATTATTCTCCTAGTATCTATAATCTTTGCTTTTGTGAGACCTAAATACCACAGACTGGTGGGTGAATTATAATTAAATGGATTGAGCTAAGAAACTCTGTATTTAGGGACCCATAAGATGCTATCAATAAAGCAAAGCCAACTGCTGAAATCATATGGTATATTTTTAATTTTTAATAAATGGGCTTTGTTTTCTTCACCTCTGATTATACATCTATCTAGTAATAAAAATGAAGCTTTTACTCTCTGGAATGATAGTTACCATCAAGAGCACCTGAGATGGTGTATGGTCCGATTATGTTCTGAATTAAGGTCATTCATTCATAAGTCAAGTATTTATTATACTCTTACTCTAAGAATATACTCAATTAATTGTTCATAGACTTGTTAAATTTTTGCTTTAGAAGAGTAAATATGATAAGTCCATTATAAATTTCATATATTCATGCATTAAAAAGCATTGGCTGTGGCCACTGTGTTTAGCACTTTGAGACTATGGAAACATTCAAGCAGGTAGAGTCTGACTTGGAAGCTGACCGTCTTCAAGAGGGCATTCACTCATTTGGTAGACACTCACCATGCCATGACAGCACTGAGCAGCACTCTTAGTTCTAAGGGCACAGATAAAACACAGTCCTTCCCCTCAGATGTTCACTAATTAGCATATGAAAGGCATTGAAAGGATGTTAAATCCACCATCTAATATATAAAGGGCATTAATAGTTTCCTTAAAAACAAACAATTACTCTATACAATTTGTATTGAGGCAAGGTCCTTTTGTAAAGCCATTGCTTTCCCTCCAACCCTCTGCCCACACTCGCTGTTCAGAATTTACTCAGTTGTCTGGCACTGTCTCTGGTAGCTCCCTTTCCCCTCAGGACCCAACCCTGTATAATGTAGATCTCTTTAGTGTTCTTCAGTCTGGACCAGTTCTCAGCCTTTGTGTTTCTTGGCATCTACCAATTTGAAGACCGTGGACTAAAGGTTTTGTTGAATGTTCTTGACTTTCCTTCTTATTTACTCAAATGGTGCGTCTTGCAGAACCACCATAGACACGAAGCTGTATCTTTCTCCGTGCTTCTCACCAGAGCTTTACTGTGTTGTGTGCTTACACAGTTCCAGTTGATATTGTCAGTTCATCACATGTGAACAGGTTTTCTTCAAGTTTCTCCACTATAAAGTTATTTCCCCATTTAGACTTAATAATTTTAAGCCTTATTGCATTCGTTAATTGATGTTATACTATAAAAGTGCTTTTCTTCTCTTCATTTATTGTGTTTGCTTATTTTTTAAATTTCAATCAATATTGCCACTGGCTCACGGTTTCTTATTTTATTCAATTATTTACATTAATTAATATTGTTGTTAAATTTGATATTCAAAGTATTCTGGACATGGAGGATTAAATGCCATTCATGCTTGCTCCTATGTGCTTGCTCCTTATGGAAATGGCCCACACCACTCTTGAACTATTTTTCCGCTTCTTTGTGGTTCAACAGAATAGTCCAAAGGCTCATCTTGGACTTTTCTATTCTGGTTGTGGATATAAGGATTTTCCCAGAATCCCTGAGTTCTTTTAGCAGGGATGAATTTAGAAAATATCTATGTTAAGTGTTTCCATTGCTGTGTTATTATTGTTGATATTCTCATTGATAATGAGAATATGCTAAAACAATATAATAATAACATGCTACAATAATCGTCCTTACAATTGTACATAATCGTCTCTTATTTAAGAATGACAGGCTCTTAAGATGCACTGGAAGTCTATGCATAGGAACAGAGCTCACTGATGAGCAAGATTCATTTTATTGTGAAAGACACCAACCTTCAGCCTGGAAGAGGTAGTGTTCTCCAAACAACAGACTGTAAAGCACAGGTCACTAGTGACTCTGTTAATTTTCATTCCCAGTCTTTTGCTGGATTTTCTTTTTTACTACCTTGTTTTTGTTTCTGCTCTAATTTTAGCATTTTTAGTGTTGTCTCAGAATTTGAAGGGAATATTTGTTTACTCTTCATCTTTGGATTCTCCCCCTCTCTCTGTGAGTCTTTTAAAAATGTTTAATATAATTAATTTTTATATGTATATGCATATTTGGGGCTGACAGCTTGGTACTAGATAACTGATTAGAGGTTGGTTTCCAGAGAAACTGGTTCTCTGTCTCAGCAGCCATTAACTGCCTTATAGCTTTTCATCTAGGGATGGAGCATTGTGAGATTTCCCCCATCCATACTGGAGTATGCACAGGTCTTTTCTGTGTAACCATATTGTTGATATTTCCTGGGTATGGCTTCTCTGTAACATATAGAAGACACTATCTTGTCGCAGAGACTCTGGTTCTCTGACTCTTAAGATCTTTTTGATGTTCCCTGAGACTTAGGTGTATCAATTGGAGTTGTATACTCATGGTCCATTATTCTCTCATTTTAACCAGTTGTGGATTTCTTTAGTAATCTCCATCTGCTACCCCAGTTAAAGTCTCCCATTTTCCTATTTTTCCCTTCATAGCATCTGTGTCCTCCTACAGTTTCTCTTGAGGTCTTCCATCCCAACAGGGTCCCCTTTTATTTTCCTGGTTTCTTTGTTTACTCCAGGTTATGTATTTAAATCTAAAGATTCAGAGATAAAATCCACAAAGAACACATGACATTTGATTTTTGGGTCTGGGCTAACTCATTCAATACATTTTCTAGTTCCATAATGCTCTTTCCAAAGTCATAGAGTATTTAACAAAAATACCAGTGCCAGACATGGGAATCCTCTCTTTGAGTTGTTGGTCAAGGGGGGATCCACAGTCCCACAATTCCAGAATCAATAAAGGCATTGCCTTTGGCTTCCTTCTAGAACTTAAAGTCAAGTCTCCAATTGCTGAGGACAGTGTGCACTTCAGAAACAGGACTTGGAGGAATCAAGCTGGAACTGACCTAGGACCCTCCTCCCTGAGGCTGAGCGCTCATGGTATCTGAAGATGTCAGGCAAGTGCTAAGGGAAAAGAGCCATGCTGCCCTATTTCTTTTCTGTTTTCCCTTCTTCCCATCATACAGAAATTTATTCCTTCCTGATTGATACTGTCACGACCATTCTTTCTGGTCAATAACAGTATCATGCATTATACAATATGGTTTATAGCTTATAAATTGTGTGAATAGAATTGTATTTAAATCTGACAAATATCTTAGGAAACTGGCTTCATTTGAAGAAATTGCTAGTGATTAATGTGTCCCAATGGCTAAATATTAAGCAAATGGGAAAACAAGTCTTGAACTAACATACCAAAATGAAGTCACCTGATGCCCCACATGCCCACTATTTTGTCATTAATTAGAGAAAAAAAACATTAGTTATATACTTGCCAATTGGCCCCTAACTGACACTATCAATATCTTTTCAAGATGGTCATATGCTTGAAAAAATTTCTATCTATCTATCTATCTATCTATCTATCTATCTATCTATCTATCTATTTTTATTTCATTCATTAATTTATTTTACATCCTCTCCTCCCACTCCCTACCTCCACCTCCCTTCTGCCTCCCCTCAATCCACGCCTCCTCATGTTCCCTCAGAAAGGGGCAATTTAAATAATTATTCATCTCCGTTGTTAATCTCAGTGCCAACTCCTACGGTAATTCCTTTTCATTATGTCTAAGAAGTGGTGTCCGATTTTTGTTTCTAATGTTTCTGTTCCATTAACACTTCACCATTTCTTGCATAGATCCTTACTCCAGCTGTAGATCTATTCTGCCTGGAAGTTCTAATACCTCTTCAATAGATACATATAATAAGTTAAATATATAAAGAAAATCATGTAGTTAGTTCTCATAAGTTGTTTGTGTTTTTTAGATTTTCCTTATAGTTTTAAGGAAAAAGAGCAATCAGAAGCACACAAAAGCCCAATCTTTTCTCTAGGCTAAAGATTCTAGATAAAGGTTCCATACTCCCCATCCTGAAATGGGGAGTTTCATAATTCTTTGTTCTCTTATACCCTCTTCTAGAAAATTCCTACAGAGCCTTCAGAAGGTCTTACTCAACCTCTAGTAACTTCCTCTGTTTCAGTTTAGAAGTTAGAGCTCAGTTTATTATTATTGTTTTTATTGTACCAAGTCAGTCTCCCAGCTACAGGAACATACTTTTTTTCAGATGAAATTGAATGTATTAACTTGTTGCTACAGTAGGAGACCACACAACATAAGAACTGCAGGATGTCTTGATGGGAAGATGTCTTCAGGGGATTGTTATAGAGTTTGGACTTGGATTAGGTGGTCTGGAGGATGTTAAATTAAGAGGGGTACCACTTGGATTAGAAAATAGTTTTATATTTCCCTTGTAACTACCACAAATTTAACAGCTTAAGACAACACAGGTTCATTTTCTCACAGCTCTCGAGGTCAGGAGTTGAAAATGGTTCTTCCTTGACTCAGAGATCAAGTCACTGAAAAGTTAACATTCATTTCAGAGTTCCTAGAAGATAGTTGATTCCTTGATTTTCCAGTTTGTGTAGGGCGTCTACATTCTCAGCTTGTGCATCTCCACCCTTTTTAAAAGAGAGCTGTAAATCACTCCAAGATTCTAACACTGGACTCTCTGTCTTCTTACACTTACAAATATTCTTGTTATTCCATCTGGAGCAACCCAGATAAAGTACAATAACATCCCCATCTCAAGACCAGCCTGTTGCCAACCTTAATTCTCCTGGGTGATAAGCGTATTTGTAGGGATTAGAGTCCTTGCTCCCTTGAGAAACCATTACTCTGCCTACCTCAGGTACTGTCAGGAAGTGAACTTGAGCCTGTAATTGGTTTTGTTAATAATTTTTTTAAGAGATATAACAAAGCTCACACCAAAGTGGTGTAATCATTGCTGTGTTTGACATAGTGTTCTTGCTTTTCTTTATTTTTAGGAATGATTATAGAAAGGTCTTTACAAGGTTTGTGTTACTCTCTCATTGTTTCATACTGACCTCATCTGACCTGGAGTTCTAAAGGCTGCTTATGGGAAGAAGGGGACTATTACTCCCATTCCCACTGTCTCAGGGTGACCTTGTCTCATTTGAGCTCTGAAGGTTGTGCATGGATAGAAGGGAATGGAAACACTGATTTTAATTGTGTAAGAGTGGCCTCATTTGATTTGGAGTCTTCAAGTTTGTGCATGGGAAGAAAGGAATGGATGATCTATTTGACCATCAGTGTTGTAGGGCTCTTAGTGACTTTTCCCCTACCAGTGCCTCCATTAACCGACAACTCTGATTCTCTCAATGTGATGTGCACTTTGTAAATTCCTCCAGGACAAGCATCGTGTAATACTCATAATCATTTTATGCCCTTGCTAAATGTTAGTTGAAGCAATTTAATTATTTAAAAACTTTATAGAAAAAGTCAAATCCATTGCTACTTACAATTTAGTCTAGTGACAAGGCAAACAGACATCACACTTGTCCAGTGCAGCATCTTGGGAGCTTCTGCTGTAAAATTGGACTTTCCACTTTAACAAGATTCTCAGGTGATTTATGTGCACATAAAATTTGAGCACTGGCCCTGTCTTATTAATTTTTCATTCCAAAGGCAGGAGAGAGGAAGACACATCTCACTGTTGATTCTTAAAGTACTGGTGTATGCATTACCATGTTCATCAAAAAGATAATTTTCTTCTCAGAAATTATTTTTATTATACTTTTGTTCTGTTTTTGTTGCTATTACAGGAAAAACTAGATCATGTTATTCATTTCCATGGAGAGTATAGGAGTGCCACTTGTAGCCAGAGCAGGAGAGCCACGTATTAAATAAAAGAAAACATTTCTTGGTTCTAAGTCTTGCTAGGCAGGAGGCTCTTTGGGTATTCTATAAGACCTCTAAGCTTATTAAGTACTGTTGTCTCTGAAAATATGCTGTTGTTTCTTAGACAACAATTTCATTTTAGTGCGTTGTCTCTCAGCCTTCTGACATTATCTTTGAGAATGCCATTTGCTCTGTTATATACAGTTTATTTTTTTCTGTCTTTCTAACCATGCTCCTATCTTGGGAATCTTTTCTCCATGCATAACTTATTATTTCCAGTTGGAAGCTTCTATGTTTAAGACACTAGAATGCAACTTCAGTACTGTCAAATCTTTTCTTATGAACAGTTCAAAAGTGTGTGTGTGTGTGTGTGTGTGTGTGTGTGTGTGTGTATGTACAGGTGTGTGTGTGTACAGATGTGTGTGTATAGACGTGTGTGTGTGTGTGTGTGTGTGTGTGTGTATAGGTGTGTGTATGTGTACAGGTATGTGAAGGCCAGAAGTCGACCTCAGTTGCCAGTCCTCAGGAGCATTCATTACCTTGTGTTGTAAGACAAAGTCTCACTGGAATTAGTCAGGTCGTGTATGGTGGCTATAGAACGAGCTCTGGGATCCATCTGTCTCCGTGCTTCCTCTGTTCTGTGATGACAAGCACAAGCGACCCTGCCCAGCTCTTTCGCATGGGTTTTGGAGCTAACCTCAGCTAGTCATGCTTGCACGGCAACACTTTACTAACCCAACGCTCTCCCAACCACGGCAATCTTAAATTGTAAGAGAAGCTTTGGCATACTAGTTACGGTCTTAGTTTTCAGAGTTAGATTGTAAATTTATTTCCATGATGCATTTTGGCCAGTGCAGGTTATGAAGGAATGATGCTGGCAGTTGACAGAGCTTGCCATTGTACTTGCTGTTTGCTGAGTATATGGCCATTGTCTGAAGAATCCTGAGAGGGATAATTCAGATGCTTTCCAGAGGCCAATGAATGGTTAATTAATGTCAAACTCCATTCAAAAGTGAGCCTGTCTTAGAACATTTCAAACAACCTTACTAACTAACTCAGCTTGTGGGTCTAGCTTTACATTCATTTTCAGTGTCTGGCTCAAGTACCACATTTATCCCGTAGAAGAAGACCTTAGCTCTCCCAGTTCCATCTAAGAATAAGATGGATGTAAAGAGAGACAATCTTAAGTTACTCATGATAAAAAGCTTGCAGCCAAAAAAGAAATACCTTTTTCATGTTCGTATGAATCACATGTGAGGTTTTCCCCCCCGCAGGAGTCAGGGAGTCTTATTTCACACCCAGGCATTGTTGTGGTGTTGTGTTATTTCTTAAGAAAACCACAGGACTTCTACATCAAATAGTAAGCTTTACTAATGAAGCTCTTGCTTAATAATTAATGAACTAGCCTCACCAATGTGGTTAGCTCCCAAAGCGCTGAGGTATGGAAATGGTCTCTCAAATTAGCATCTAGTTTTGGTCAGCAGTTTCTGATCCTATCAAGTCACCTGACACATTTTTGGCATATGGCCCAGTAATCATAGTCTCATGTAGCACACATAGACACACAGACACAGACACAGACACACACAGATAGAGAGGAGAAAGAGAGAGAGAGAGAGAGAGAGAGACAGAGAGAGAGACAGAGAGAGACAGAGAGAGACAGAGACAGAGAGACAGAGACAGAGAGAGATACACACAAAGACAGAGAGTCTCATGTAGCCCAAACTGGCCTTGAATTGCTATAAACCGAAGGATGCCTTTAGCCTCCTGGTCCTCCTGCTTCCGCCTCCCAGTGCTGGGATCACAGGAGTGTAGCATCATTCCCGATTTGACAGTTATATTTGCCTTGATGGCACTTTGACTTCAGTTCTATTGACAGTTGAGCCAGATAAGCCTTGTTGAAGAGAGTGGCCCTGCACATTTCAGGACAGTTTGAAGGAGCTATAGCTTCTACACATTGTACACTAAGTAACACACTCCTTTCTCCCAGTCTTGACCAAAATGCCTCTAGACATTGTAAACATCTTGAGGAGAGCAAACTTGCTGTAAATCAGATCACCTCTCCTTAATAAGCCTGGTATGACTATATTTCTTTTTAGTACTTCACTATTTTACATTTTGTTAGAGAGGGTGTCTTCAGATGCCTTACCACAGGGAGCTGTGACTCGCTCTAGGTATAACTAAATCCACCTTGGTGAGAATCACCTGGTTGTCCCATAAGAAGGAAGCTTTCTTGGTTTTACTCCACACCCATAGAAGCAGAATACACAGAAATAGAACTGAGAAACATTCATTTCTAAACAGCATCTTGGGAGATGCTTCTGCAGGCTAGCATTTTAAAACTATGGTGGTGCTCTTGTGCTATAGTATGCATGATATGGTTTCAGCAATTCTTCTCTGCTCTTCACATCACTGCTTTCTCTGTTAAAGGAATGGGAGGTGGGAGTTCATTAGTTGGTCTTCGCAGGATCGTAATGAAGTGAGCTAAAGCACATCCCACAGTGACATGCCTAAGTGAACAACTTATAATGACAGAAGGTTGAATTGTAATCTTGGCTGGTCTGTGACTGTGATGGGAGACTCATACAGTGCATAAAGTGAGAAGTCCCAGGAGGTCAGCTCATCTCATTTTTCAGTTGAGAAACTTGAGCCCTAAAAAGTAATTTGCCTACATTCTCACAGCAAGTGAACGGCCCACTTAGGCCTAGCCTATTCTTTCACGAATTAATTCAATTAATATTTACTGAAAAACCTGCATTGAGGCCAGTAGAGATCCAGACACGAGGAAATCCATAGTAATTAAAAACATTACTTTTGTTCCAATTGAAATAAGCAGGTAGATGTTAGGCCCACCAGTAATGCTTAAGTGGTGGCTGTGATAAGTAACTCATGTGTGAGAAAGATGGAAGTCTGATGTGAGACTATATGTAAATGCTAGCTGAGGGGGCTGGAAAAGCATATCAAAGGAAGTGGCCGAGTTGGTATTTGAAGGTTGCAGAGATAAAAACAGTTCCTCACAGAGCAAACACCATGTGCCAAATCTTTAGAATGAGCAGATGCATGGTAGGTCTGAAGGACTAAAACATAGGGAAAGTTTTGTTTCTCTCTCTCTCTCTCTCTCTCTCTCTCTCTCTCTCTCTCTCTCTCTCTCTCTCTCTCTCTCTCTATCTCTCTCTCTATCTCTATCTCTATCTCTATCTCTGGATGAGCGAGATCACTATGCAGGCCTGGCTGGCTGGAACTAACTATGTAGACCAGATGGCTTCCAACTCCCAGAGACTAGCCTGTCTCTGCCTCTGTGAATGCTGGGATTAAAGATGCATACCTCCATGCCTTGCCCAAACACAAGACATCTTAAGTAGTATAAATTAGAGACTTTTCTATAACCATAAACATGAAGTTATAATTTTTATTCTATGAGTAGTAGATATTACTGAAATACTTTTTGTTTTCTAAGAGTGCTATTAACTTATTTTTCTGTTTTATTCAAGTGTATTCCTTCTCTAAGTTGTTAGGAGTTTATTTATTTATGATTTTACCATGAAAAGCTGTTGAACATTGTCAGATTTATTTTCAACATCTGTTTTGATGGTCAAGTGACCTGCATCCTTCACTCCACTAATGGCATATACCACATGTATTTGTGTAATGGAACCAATTTTGTTCTCTGGTATATGGTGTTTGTATAAAGCTGTTGAACTGAATTTTCTAGGACTTTACTTAGTAGTTACACTTCTGTGAACATTGGTTTATAATTTTCATGGCATATGGAACCTTTCCTGGCTTCCCTGTTGGGGTGACATTGGCTTTGATAAATGAGTGTGGAAGCGTTCCTTCCACTTCAGTTTGGGGGAGAGTTTGAGAGATTTGGAGAGAGTTTGAGAAGCATTGCTGTCCACTGTTCTTCAAGAGTGAAGTCATCTTCTTCTGTATTTCATTTTTTGGGGGAGATATTTTACTATGATTTGCTCTTATTTTTCATTATTGAAGCATTCATGTTTTGTCTTTCTTTCCTATTTTTGTTAGATTACGTGCCATAGGAATTAACCTACTCCTTCTAGATTATCCAATCTTTTGACCTATAATTGTTCATAGCAGATTTTAGGATTGTATATTTCTGTGTTATCAGTCATAATAACTTTTCTTGCATTTCTCATTTTATGTAAATCTTCTCTTTTATTGTCGAGACAAAGATCTTTCAGTTTTATCTTGCAAAAATATTTCATTGATGTTTCTAGATGACTTCATTTACTTATACTTCAAACATTATTTCCTTTTTTCTACCAGCTTTGTACTTAGTTTGATTTTCTCATTCCTTGACATAGTAGTTGATTTGTGTTTTTTAATGTAGAGTTTATTTCTATAAACTTTTCTCTTACTAATCTGTTTGTTGTATCCCACATTTTTATTGTTTCTAATGTCACTGTCTCAGTGGAAGCGGGCATACTTAATTTTCACCTATTTGTGATTGTTTTTATCTCAGTTTTCTTCCATCATCAATTTCTAATTGTATACTACTGGTAATGGAAAATTAATTAATATAATTTGAGTCATCCCAAGGTTGCTAAAACTTGCTTTGAGTTCTAACAGTTGATTTGTTCCAGAGAATGCCCTGTGTGTGCTTGCGAGCAAATTCTATTCTGCTGCTGCTAAATGGAGTTCAGCATATGCCTGTTAGTCCATTTGGTCTAAAGAAGAGTTTAGATCTGATGGTTCCTCATTGGTTTCCCAATCAAATGGTCTGCTCACTGTTGAAATGGGATATTAAAAGTCTTCTACTGTGATTATATTGACACCTATTTCTCCCTTTGGATCTGTTAATATTTCCTTTATATATTTAAGAGCTCTTATGGTGTGTATAGATGTATTAATGAGGGCTAAATATCTTAATTTTAACACAGCTGAACTTCCTTTCATGTCACAGTTCTTAGCATAAACAATGTTCATTGTGATAGAACTGAGCCTGTTTCTATTCCCTGTGTTTTCCACTTGCTTATTTTCATCTCTTATTTTCAGTCCAACTGTGTTCCTAGAAGTAAAGAGACTCTCTTATAGATAGTAAATACTTGGGTCTTGCTTGGTGTTCATTCAGCTTTGCTGTGTCTTTCGGCTGGAGTTTAATCCCTTTACATTTAACACAATTGTTACAATTGCCTAGGCACTGCTTTCTGTCTGTTTTATAGGTTCTTCGTTCATTTCTGGCTCTCTTTGTTACCTAATGTTTGTTTTCTTGCTTTGATTCTTCCTTCCTTCTTTTTCTATAAGTACACTTTTCTGTAGGTACTCTTTTGTGTTAGGAGGGTTACATAAAACAATATTTTAACTGGCATTAAAACTTTGATCTTACACAAATGCTTGGCATCTTTCCTCTCCTTTTATGTTTTTGATGTAAATATTTACAACTTTTCATATTGCATAACCACTGCAAATTATGTGGCTAAAGTTCTTTTTAACATTTTTATATTTTAACCTCTATCTCAGAGTTATAATACCATTACCACACTTGTAATACTAGAGTGCTCTGAATTAAACAGTGTGCTATGTTTTACCAGGTAGTCTTATACTTTCATATGTTTTCATATTTATAATTAATATCCTTTGATTTATGCTGGAAAAACTCCCTTTAGCATTTCTTGTAAGTATTTCTTGGCAACAGATCATTTGAAATTATCCCATTGGTGAAGGCTGCTAAGGTCATTGAAAAGCAGGTCATTGGAAGCCTCAGTAGATTGTGCCAAGTCACCGATTTTGACAGTTCCTGGCTCCCTTAGTTCCCAGCTGTTTCTCCCTAGTGATGTAGTGAGTCAGCACTACAGCAAGCCCTTTGAGGGGCTGTGGCCTCAGAATTTATTTCATCTGTCTTCCCATGACAGGACCCCAGAGGCTTGGAAGTTGTCTCCTGGTCTTAAATTGTGCAAGTTGAGGGGATGGGATGCGATGAACAAAACAAAACTATTGCTTCTACTCTTTTATTTTTCAGTATTGGTTTTCATTTTTTAATTTATTTTCATTTAATTTTTTTAAACTTTTGAGATTATAACATAATTACATAATTTCTTCCTTCCTTTCTTTCCCTCCAGACTTTCTTATATACCCTCCCTTGTTCTCTTTCTAATTTATAGCCCTGTTTTCTTTGTTGTAAGTATATACATACATATACATGTATGTATTAAAATATATACATACAATCTGCTCAGTCTGTTTAATGTTACTGATTTATATACATTTTCATGGCCGACCACTTGGTATGGAATTACCAATTGGTGTACTCTTCCCTGGGGAAGACTATTTCTGTCATTCCCAGTATTCTGTAGTTCCCTGTAGTTCTTTGTGTACTATTGGGGCCTCATGGGCTTCTTCCTTCCATGCTAGCTCATCTATTGGTGGTGTCCTGTTCAGTTCATGTTTAAGAAACTATGTTGATGAAACTTTATGGGTGTAGCTTCTGAAACTGCTAGGAGACACAATCTCACAGCAAGCTCCCTGGTCCTCTGGCTTTTACAGTCTTTCCACTTCAGCTTCCAAAATGATTCCTGAGCCTTAGGTTCGGGAATTGTGTTGAGGAAGGTATCACTTGGGCTGGGCTCCACAACTCTGCATTTTGATTGGTTGCATTTTCCTATAATGGTCTCTGTTGCAAAGAGAAGTTCCTTTGATAAAGGGTTAGGAGTACACTTATTTCTGGGCATAATGACAAATATTTAGAATGTAATTAGAAACCATGCTGGTTTAATAAAGTGATGGGTGTTTCTAATCTTTTTACCTCATTACCCTCAGGGTTTTGTCTCTAACATGTTGCCAAAGGTTCTTAAATAGTCTCCTGAGTTATTCTAATACAATTTGTAGATAGCTAATTTTGGTTGGTGTATGTATATGTGTGTGTGGTGATGGGGAAAAGACAGGGATATAATACTCTGCTATTTATTCTCACGTTACTGTATTGAAATCTTTTGAAGTGTGTGTGTGTGTGTGTGTGTGTGTGTGTGTGTGTGTGTGTATGTGTGCCTGTGCCTAACATAATAAAACTTCTTTGTTGTCTAAACATTTTGGCTGTAGGTAGCAGATTAAGAAAGTAACTTTATGTCTTCTTTTAAAAACTGTTATTAATATATTTTTATAACCCATTGAATGCAATGCTATAACCCATTGAATGCTGCCTATATATTTATCTGTGTAGATCCATCTGTTGGAGCATGGCCAACTTGGCCAGGTCGGTGACCAAATCCTCCCTCAAAAAACCCAAACAAACAAAACCCCAAAGCCCTGACTCTCTTTCCCCTAGCAGCCACTAACTGTCAGTAGCTCCTGGACTGGGGATAGGGACTTGTGAACACCACCATGTTGGGGTGTTTATTGGCCTCATCTTGTGCAATCAATCACCATGAGTGCAATGGCCCTGTTATGTCCAGATGACATTCAAAGCAGTTCTTTCTGACTGCCTCTTCAGCACTGGCCTTCATTTATCCTTCGTCTACACCTCAGAGTCTGTTGAACTGTTAGTGACTTCCAGAAGGCACCTCCTTATCATTAGTTTACATCATCTTAGGGAATTTTTTTATTAAGAAATTTTTTATTCATTTTACATACCAATCACAGATCCCCCTCTTCTCTCCTCCTGCCCCTCCAGCATTCTCCCCCTAAATCAATCCCCATCTCCTCCTCCAACAAGGTATGGCCTCCCATGGGAAGTCAGCAGAGCCTGATACACTCAGTAGAGGCAGGTCCAAGCCCCTCCCCCTGCCTCAAGTCTGTGAGGTGTCCCACCATAGGTAGTAGGCTCCAAAAAGCCAGCTCATGCACCAGAGATGGATTCTTATCCTACCGCCGGGGGGCCCTTAAGCAGATCAAGCTACACAACTGTGAATTTGCTTTCAACTGTTTATTTTTTTGGAATGTTACCTAGATCCAACTATTTCCCTTATCTGTGTTCACTAGTAAAATACCAGTTTCAAGACAAAGTTAATGCATTTATTCTTCCATGATGGAACTTTCCTGGTCGGTCTCCACTACTTTAGCTAGAATTCTCTCCTTTTGTCCTTTTAGAGTAGGATATATAACACGAATTTCATTTATTGATCATTTCCAGTGTAGTTACCATTTCTCACCCTTTTTTTTTCTTTTTTACAATTTCTAGCATTTAACAATTACCGGGAATTCAAGAGATGTTCAGTTTTTGTCTTTTTAAATACATGTTTGCTTATTGAAAGATAAATTTTGTATTCTAGGATGACCACTGTCCTATATACTAAAGCTCATTTAGTAGACTGAGAATGTTCTCCAGTAGTAAAACATTTGTCTAACATGGTCAAGGTCCTAAGTTTGATTCCCAGTACCAGAAAAACAGCAAACCCCAAAACATTACCTTCTAATTGTATCATATTTTTAAGGAACTAATATACTGACTAGAACCATTACATTTGAAGGTGATGATACTTAGACATATTTGAACTGCTTCCTCCTCTGAAAATCATGTATATATATTTTTCCTTTGGAGAAGAGCAAGGAACAGGATTTCCTCCTCATCTTTATTCAGATTAAACTTTATTTTAAATCAAAGAAGAGGACTAAAAATGAAATAAAGCTATTGATTACACATAGTTTTAGGAATGCCATTAAATGAGAAAAACATCCTGAGCTTTATGCAAATGACAACCCAGCATATGTGAATATATTTTTCTCTTCCTAAGACCCCCGTATGGAATGAGTCTGTTGAGGAGGAGGTTGAGGGGTGACATTTGAGCTGAGCTTGGGTTGGATTAGTGCTGATTAGTGTGGATTAGTTTGAATTAGTTCAGATTCCTTCTTGAGTTTCCTACAACTCATTGGAAGGCACTAGGAAGTCCAAAGAGATTTCTTTCGGGGTCTGACTAAGGAGAAGTGAAAGAGAAGTAAACTTAACTGGGACTGGAAGGATGGATTGCTGTGGTTCTCAGCCACTTACGTGTCCATCAAAGCTACTTCATGTAGGAATAGCATTCTCCTCTCAGCAGCTCTGCCAGCTGGCCTGGAGCATGTGTTGTGAGCATTCATGGCTAAAGATTATATCTTGGGATGTATCTTTTCCATGACATCAAGTCCAGGAAGATAGAGGGAAGAGCTTGAAGTGATAGAGCCAGAAGCTCATTTATGGAGAAGAAAAATAGAGACATTTGTTAGGCAGCTCAGTAGTAAAAACAGTATTTGCTCCTGAATTTTCTAACATTTGTCGTTTTTGTTGGCATTTAAATTCTTTGTGGTGATTTACCTTTGCACTGATTTTGTATTTATATTGTTTTCCTGTTCACAAGGAAGGCTCTCAATATGTACAAAGTTCAGGCTCTGTGAAACATGGATTCTCCTTGAAAATCACATATCAGAACAAAGCTTTTATATATTCAATTAGGTTGAGTTGCCTATTATTTTAAAAAAAAATGACTTGTTGAGAAACAATGTTATTTCCCTAAAGTTTTCTCTTTACATTATTTTCTGTATAAATTGTGGATAGAATTCAAGCTGTGTTTTCTAAGCAGGGCATATGGTTCTTTAAAAAGACAGCAAATATAAATTCTTTATTCACCATTATTACGCATATACAAAGCTATATATTATACCATCAAGGGCAAAAATCAGCATGTGTCAGATTGGGTAGGTGGGTGGTGGGGGAGAGGAATGTATTTAATTAGGCTTTTATGATTGAACCTTGGCATTGATTCAAATATTTTTTCTTGTTATACAATGTATTTTTGTTTAATTCTTTCCCCAATGTTACCTACATTTTTGTTATTAAATGCAGCAATATGATAAAGGTTGCAGTATAATATAACTCGTTCTAAGGTCTTTAGGGAATGCTTTTCTGTCTAGTATCTTTACATGTAGCAATGAAACTAATTGTAATTTTCTGGCCCTTTTTAGTTGTACATCACATGAAGGATTTGATTTTAAGTTCTGAATCACCATAGGCAGCCCCTTGCTTTATGAAGTAGGGTGGTGGGGCAACTCTGTGGGTGTTTTCAAAATTGCCTCTGCTGTAATTAAACAATTAGTGGTTAGAACACTGGCATGGCTTTGAGTTTCTCTAAGAGTCTCATTTTGTCCTTGGAATGAATGTATGCCCCCTTACTGCTGATAGAATGGAGTCACTTCTGGGATATTAAGTAAAGTCTAGGGGCTGGTGTATAACACATGTCTGCTTTGTACCATCTAGGTTGACTCTGCTCTGTTTTCTGTTTCATGCTATGTGCCCTCATCTGTGATACTTTCTTTAAGTCCCATACAAAGTTCTATGAAGGGAAATTTCCATGCAAGCATTGGGGGAATGATTTACCAGGTCATGTTCAGTCCAAAACAGTTTTGATAAATCTGATCCTGCCTCCAGTTCTTATTTGTAGGCTATATCTCTATTTAAAGGGGAATGGTCTAGGTTCCCCATCCTAGAATACATAATCATTCTAAAACTGAAGCAACAGTGAGTTCATATTATCACTTGACACTTTATAAAATCATCATTTTTTTTCAAGTAAAATGCTTTTATTGGATCTAGTAGAATAATAGTCTTTATTTTAGGACAAAAATTTCCATTTTCCCCTGTTTTTGCCATGTTACTTCTTTTAATATTTACCTGAAATAGTGTATCAGATCAGCAAATCACTGGTTTGACATTTAGTATTAGGATTAATCAACAAATTATACTTTGATGTTACCAATTTTTAATTGCAGAGGTGGTATAGACATGTACTACTAGATACAATTCTGATGGGATCTATAAAATTAACTTTTCTGCAGAGTTTAGTTTCCTGTACCGATTGGCTATAGATGAAGGAAGGTCTGTGGTGGGTGGAGAGAGAGAGAGAGAGAGAGAGAGAGAGAGAGAGAGAGAGAGAGAGAGAGAGAGAGAGAGAGAGAGAGAATTATTGAAACCAGCAAACGCTAAGAGATTCTCTGATTTTTTTTTATTTTGAGACAAACTCATGAATTATTATTTGACTTCAAATGTCCAACACCTATCTACTGAAAACCAGCCCTGGTATAAGTTCAGAGCACAAGATGACTGCGTTAGAGTTAACAACATTGGAATCTTTCTTGGCGTTACAAAGCCTGCTTACTGAAATTACATATAGGGTCGGTAAGACCAAGGGCTTTGAAGTCCCGCAATAACCCCCTTTGGAAGGCACGTAATTTGTTTGATGGAATCGTCTCCTTGCGTTATATCACACAAAAGCTTTCGTAAAGACTCTTAAGCAAGAGCACAGCAAATTAACGAGCTTTGTGTCATGCAAATTGATGTCAAGAATGAAAATGAAGGCCTTGTATTTTTTCAAGCCCCACCCCTTAGTCAGGGTATATAAAGACGGTCTGAGACTAGAGAATCCATCACACTCACTCCCCTCCTACCTAAGCCTTCCACTCCTCACATCATGTACTACACCGACTTTGAAGGCTCTGTCTTCCCAGGGTGCTACTGGGGCAGCTATGGCTACCCTCTGGGGTACAGTGTTGGCTGTGGCTATGGTAGCACCTACTCTCCAGTGGGCTATGGCCTTGGCTATGGCTACAATGGCTGTGGAGCTTACAGAAGATACTGGCCATATGCTCTCTACTGATGTGCCGTGATCTCCCTGGCGTAGACTCATCTCTCTTCGTGAAGGCTGAGTGGCACCTCCAGGCTCCAGCTTTACCTTCTTCTTTCATCCTCACTTGCTCATCCACCTCTTCCCAGAAGCTGTTTTTCAGATCTTACAACTGAGTCTCAAGCAAAGGAACTGAAAATCTAGATGATGCCTCAAGCTGCCTTCTCTGGATCCTGTTTCTTGGGACTTTTTCAGAAGCTTGGCAATCATCATGGCATGCTTTGCTTTTGAATTTTTCAGGACTCTCCTGATTCCCTGTCATGGTGAACTTGAGGAAGTGTCTGTCAAATTCTCAATAAATTTGTCTCAGCTTGCATAATGTTTCCATCCTTGAGTGGAGTTTACTTCTTGGGTATGTGCATATTTTCTGGTACGTTGAGTGGGGGAGGAAAGCAGGTTTATTTTTAATCACTTAGCCTTAGGAGTTGTGAAGAGGCAAATCATCCTTGATCCTGTGGGGAAAATTGACAAGAGGGTAGGTACTGATCCTGAAAAAAGTTGCTTATCTGATCCTTCCCCATGCCATGAGTTAATGAGGGAGGACGGATGGTGGACTGGAATAAGACAACAAAGAAGGATTTTTATGAGTCTGACATCTCTCATGCCAAGGATGCATCCAGTGTTATTTGGCATCTCTCCCATCTCACTATTCCTGCCTGTCCCTAGGGAAACCAACACAGGAGCAACTTTCACAGTTGTTCCAGGTTAGTGTTGATGAAACTCACCGTGATCTCTCTCCCAGGGAATAATGCTTACAGAATTTAGCACTATGTCCCCTCTTTAAGGACTCTGGAGCATTAAGTAATAGAGAAGGTACATACATCCTTTGGGAGTCTGAGATTCTGTTAAGTGAAGTGATAAATCCCCTGTATCAAATCATCTTAGATGTCTACTTCATAGCTTAGAGGCACACAGGTTAGAGACAACGATGGGAAGCTTCTTAATCTTTGGAGAATCAATACCAGGTAGTGAGCTCCACTATTAAAAGATATGAGCTATAACAAATGAGTATCTCCAGAGATATATCAGCCTTTCTTTCTATTCCTGTAGAGAAGAGAGCAATAGCTCTTTTATAAGACATGTCAAAAATGTCTCAATCCTCCTGTTGACAGCATTTTGTGTATGGTACAAATATTTCCAGCAATGGGCAATTTGAGTTCTGCATTTTTACTGAATATCTGCAAATGGTTTTACTGCACATCATTAACCTGAGCATGTAAAGACTGGAGAAATCACTTCAGAAGAGAATTATCTTCACCACATTTTACTCAATGGATGTCTTTCAGCAAACATTAATGTCAAGAATACCTAGTAGCATATAATTTTCTTTTGAACAACAATGGACATTATCACAGCCAATACAACCTCCACTTCATTCTAGTAGGCACAATGTTAACTCATGCTGAGAAGTATGAATTATATAAACCCACAAGTAAGAGAGATTAAAAAAATAGACCAATTAATTGGAATAAGGAAATATATTGATTGGAATGATGGTTGACTGCTATAAGGTCTTGGGCTTCAACAGATACCAGAGAGCCTGTAAGCCAGAAGTATGCAGGAGAGTAGTCTGCATAGTTGGTGTGAACTATAAAAATCTCACACCCCACCCCCAGGCATTCTGACTTGATGCACATCTGAATAAAGTCCAGGGATTCTGAAGCTTTTAGTTAATGTTTCAGGGATACTAGAGGGGACTTGACACCCACAGTTTAAGGAAACACTATTTTTGGGCTACTCTACACACACACACACACACACACACACACACACACATGCACACATGAATGCACACACATAAATATGCATATATACATACATAAATATGCATATATATACACATAAATATACAAACACATACACACAATATCACCAATCATCCATCCATCCATCTATCTATCTATCTATCTATCTATCTATCTATCTATCTATCTATCATCTACATGTCTGTCTGTCTGGATAGACATATAGATATGTCTGCCTATCACCTTTTCCTATTTTTACCCACCTTATCATGTCAACACAGAACAAAGCTTGCACCTCAAAGGTAATAAGAAATATTTTTTTTCTTTCACCAAGTAGGAGTGACTGTGGCCCCAAAACAGATTCATGTTGCCCAAAATAACACATTTCAACACTGAAAGAGTTTATGAAGCTTTTTAGCTGAAGGATAAGAAAAAAAAGTCATAAATCAAGGCATGCTTTGAACACATTGGTGGGGATATCTGGGAGATGGTTTTCTGCTGTAAGTTTCCGATACTATCCGGTGGCATCTTTAGCTTTTGGGATGATGGAAGCTAGTGGTCTGCTAAAAATGCTCTCCAAAGGTTTTATGTGATAGTTAAAATAATGTTAGATCAGACACAGAGCTGGGCATTCAGTGGCTATTAAGAGGACTAAATATACTTTGGCTCTGAATCTGCAACTTTCTCTCTCTGATCGTGAAGACCTAATCAGCTAATCAGAAAACAGGTATGGCTTTACTGATTCTTCTGGGAACACCAAGTTCAGGGTTATCTGTAAAACTGAGCCTTGGTAAAGGAAAATCATTTACTTAGAGTTTTCTACCACATCCAGCAAGACAAAGGCTGAGGAAGGATGACTGTCACACCCAGGAAACAGAGTGCATGCATTAAGTGCCACATGTGTGATGGGTACCTTTCAATCTCAGTTCAAAGGTGGCTGCTGGAATATTTCAAACTAGAGACTCTTTTTGGATATAATGTCTACAAGTGTTCAAAAAAGAATTGTATATCAGAGATTCAATAGACCAGTGTTTTGAAGCCAGATGCCATGATATGCTATGTATTTATGAGGTTTTCAAGTTCACATTTTGTTATGCAATAGGACTATGTTCTGCACTATTTGAAGTAATTTGACTTTCTTTTCAGTTCTAAGGATGAATTGCAGGTCCCCAGGGATACAAGGCAAGACTACCACTGTGACACATTTTTGGGTCACAGTTGGTAATCTTTTTAAGACTGAATTTCACTTTGCTCACTCGTGGATCTTTATAAAATACACATATCAAGAGATAATACTTGGGAAAGCTAATGAGGAAAAAAGAACTTCTATTGTGCTTGAGAATCTGAATTGAAAATATTCAAGTAATTTGTAATACCAGTTCAGAAAAATTATAGATTTATATTAAAATCTTTTCACTTATTGTCTTTTTCAGGTTCCTCTGTTAAGTATGAATAGAGGAACTAAGATGACTCATCTATACTGATAGAGACATCATAAATTAAAACAAGTACATTTTTATAAGTACATTTACAGAAAGAATAGAAAGAATATTTTGTGCTACACATGGGCTCAGTGGTGCTCTTCATGGAATGTAGCTAGCTTGGTTTTTCTAGTGGCAGGTCTACTTGGCTTTGAGTTAGATTCAATACTCTGTATACAGTGTGGGGACTCACTGTAGACAACTGGATTACCTTGAAGTTTGATCAACAAACATACAAAAGATGGTAAGCATCCATTTGCCAATGTCTTATAAGTCATCCTGAATCCAAGTCATTGGTGGGTTGCAAGCCTCATGCATGTGTGGTTTATGATGTAAGGTCTTCTCTCAAAGTCACACAAATTGATTTCTTTCTCTCATAGCTTAACATTTGATTCTTCTAATTGTATAGCCATGATATGCTTAGTTGAGATTTCCCTCTGGATGAAGGTTGTAGAACTGGAAAATATTATTTTTATTTAAATATTGAAATCCTCTTATTTTCAGAAGATTATCTATCTATCTATCTATCTATCTATCTATCTATCTATCTATCTATCATCTATCTATCATCTATCTATCTATCTATCTATCTATCTATCTATCTATCTATCTATCTATCATCTATCTGTCTGTATATATAGAGAGAGAAGGAAAAGGAGAGAGAGGTTATTCTTGGATGAATTCTGGCATTTTAGAATTCTCTGCTGAGTTATGAGCTGAAGAATTGTACTCTTCAATTTTCTCCTAAACCTCGAACAGTGAGATTTCCATTCTGTTTATGGTTTTCTTACTGACTTCTTTTCACGGCCACCTTCTTTCCATAAAAGGAAAGGTTTTTGAATGCTTCAGTGTTCTTTAGAGGTTATTTTTTTTAACATGTCCACAATCTACATATCAAAAAACATCTCCAATGTCTTTGATTATCTGTGTCTCATTTTTAGGCTTTCTATCCATCTTAGGAAACCCCTCTACACTGGTCATTAGACTTTGAAACTCCTTGCTTACTTAGCAGAAATAACTCACCAGTGGCAACTGAATATGAAGATAATATCTATTTACCCACCTGGATTCAATGTGGTGTTTTAAAGTTCCTATGAAATCTGCTGAGCTGATTTTAACAGAATATCTACTGCTCTGTGTCTCAACAAACATTTCCCAAGTGGTCTCTAAAGGTTGTTTTGAAGGTATGTATCATCTGTCCTTTTCCCAAGGTTGAAGAAGTATTCTCTGAGTGGCATTCTGTATGTGAGTTGTGCATCTGGTCATACCTACCTGTAAATGTGTTTCCCACAAAAGAAGACAGTCAGGAGTCTGAAGACAGCAGAGTCTGTTAGATGTAAGGCATCACATAACCACATTTTATTGTTCATGCATATAAGAAAAATAATAAAATGATTTTCCCTCCCACTCACTTTACTCACTTGTGTTTTCACCTTTCATGGTATAGCTTTGTTGCCAAGTTTCTTATTTCCTAGAGAAGCAGAGGACTCAAGCTTGCAAGGCAAAGTCAGTTCCTAATTGGATGTGTGAACAGTGTCTCAGTACAGAGGTCAAGAGAGATCCTCCACAGCACAGGGAAACTTAAAGCCCCAGAATTCATCCTTCTCAAAGATTCCAGATCCATTTCCACCTTTCATTGTCATTTTTTTCTGACACCAGTGAATATCTAAGGAAGACGATCAAACACTTTATGAAATCAACTTCTATTTACTCAATAAAAACGTCTGGATCATGAATACTTGCATAAGTCACCTTTTTACTCCTATGACAAAATGCCAGACAAAAGCAACTTTAGGGTGGAGGGGTTTGTTTTGGCCCTTGGTTTCAGGAGGCATAGTACATCATAGTGGGGGAAGGCATGGCACCAGGGTTCCATTTTTAGTAGAGGAAGCATGAATCGGCAGCCATTCACATATTAGCAGATGAAGAAGCAGAAAGGAGATCCAGGAGCGGGTTAAACCCTTCAGCGACATGACCTTTGTGGACGACTCCTGCTATCTAGGCTGCAATTTCCAAGGTTCCATAACCTCTCAAAAACAACAAGGTGGGTACCAAGTGTTTAAACACAGGGGCCTGCTCAGAACATTTCACATTCAAATTCTAACAATCTCAAACATGGAAGAATAAATGTATAATATTTAAATTAGATAATTTTTCTCAAATGTAATTATTTTCTCATCTAAAGAAGGTTTATCATTGCACTTCTTTTGACAACTTCAAACACAAGAAGTGAACTTGAACCTGAAAATGCTTCATCCTTAATGTGATTCTATCCGATTTCCTAGAATCTCCTTCCACCAAATGGTGACCCTTCTCAGAGATTCAAACTATGATTGATTTTGAATAATGGACATGTTCTGAGGGCATATATGAAAATAAATTATACTTTGAAACTAACTAACTAACCATCTAACCATCCATCCATCCATCCATCCACCTATTCAACCAACCAATCAACCATACAACTTGTCAGGTCTCAGATGAAGGTTGGTGTATGTCCTTAGTGTAGCATAGTTACATTTGAGCTGAGTGCTTGATTAGAACAAGTTTTTATACTATTGATTTCTTATGACACTTCTAATCTTTATTTTAGATATTTACACCATTATTTCAAGATTAAAAATAAGTAGGAAAGAGGCAAGAGAATTAAGATTTAATTGATTTCTAGGTTTGTGGCAGGTCATTATTGCTCTTTATAATCACATATGGTTGGTTTCATTCTAGGTTCCATTGTTCTAATTTCACCCATGCATTTATTGAAATTGAGAGAGTCCTAGTGACACATTCGCAGTTTCATGAGTTTAGAGTTGCAGAGTGGGACTTCCTATTGGCGTGTGTTTATTGGAAGCTTTTTAATGTCTCCCTATGAAGAGAATAGATTTCCATTGCTTCCAAAAGAACTAAAAACTATTAGCCACAAAGATGTCTCATCTGTGTTTGTCACCACCGCACTCTTAAAATACAACATCCTACTTTCACACATTATATTGGGTCTTTAGTGAAAAGTAATATGAATGGGAAGTGAATAAATTCTTAAATCTCTAATCATAGTAATGATATTTTCAAAAAATCATTTATTCAAACCTGGAAATGATACTATTTAACTATTTTTTGTGGCATCCAAGAGAAATCCTATGAATACATAGACCTTGAGCTCCAAACATCCTTCTGACAATGAAGAGATGATTACAGATGATATTTCTCCAGAGTCCACTGAGAGGCTGGAGCAAAATCATTTCACGCCCCTCCCCCAGATCTTTCTGAGACATTCATTTAACTGTCCCTTAGAATTTTAGAAACATCAAATAGAGAGGACTTTTCAGCACTTTTCTTCATAAATGTCAAAAATGATTTCCTGCCCTGCCTTAGAATGATAAGATGAGCGCACGCTCTCCAAAGTTGCCCAGTTCAGAAACAGAACAGCAGCCAAGAGAGAAGAGAGGGAGGCTTCCTGAGTATCAGAGCTTTCTTGGTTGCTTCAGGTTTTTGCTTTTTTGTTGCAGTTTATAACGCAATGAGACAGAACCCTTTGCTGAACATTGTGCTATACCCACACTGGTCCTGAAATCAGAACTTCAGCATCATTCACCTACCACTTTCCACGTATTTAATCTGTTACTATAATTGTTCTCCCATTGTACCCACTCCACGTTTTCTAACTATGACATGTGGATGCATTTTCTTGTAGGCTTGTCTGCTTTACCTTGGCTTCTAGTTTGAAATGTTTGCTGTGTTGCACAGTCTTTGATGTCTACCTCTCAAATCCTGAGTTTCCTGAAGCATGAGGGTGTTCAATAAATTCCTGGGGACCAAAACGTGGTCTGGAATTGCAGCTGTCATATTTTCTTGTTGTCCAGAAGTCAGATAATTGGAGGATTGAATTTGGAGTCTGGTTTGATGGGACACTTTGAAGACACTACAGTACCTTCTCATTATAGGTACAAAACCCATAAAGTAGAATCTCTCATTGACTAGCAGTTAGTGGAGCTTAAACTTCTTTCATGAATAATGAGGATCTATTTCTTTTTTTCAATGAGACCTAGAAAATTAATGAGGATATTATTTTCCTTCATCTAAAGAATGTATGGTACATGTCAAAAGGAAATGAATCAAGTATGTCATGTAAGACTATTAGTAATAGCCAAGAAATGAAATTAACCTAAGTGCATACCAATGGGTAGGATAGGTGAATTAAAAATGTGGTATACATACAAAAATGGAATACTATCCAGCTGTAAATAGATGAAATCCTATTTTTTCCAACAATAGAGATGAGAATGGAATACTTTGTATTAAGTGAAATAAGCCAAGTACATCATGATAAGGATGGCATGATTTCATTCATATGTGAAATCTGAAAGAGCTGGCCTCAGAGAGGCAAGAAGTAGAATGGTGGTTACCACAGACAGGTGGGATGTGGAGATGGGGAGGGATGGGAAACATTCACCAGTAGGTGGTCAGCAACTCTTAGGATAAATGAGTTTTAGAACTGATTACACAGTAGAACACTTATAGATAAATTTCAGTAAAGGTTTCAAAGAAAGGATTTTGAGTGTTGTCACTACAAAGAAGTGACACCCATGTCAAGGATATAGTCACACTTGCCTTGATTTAAATATTCATTATTTTGGTACACATGTCCATCACATGCCATGGGTATGTATAGATCCTATATATCAATTTAAAAAGGAGTAGAGGAGATATGTTTCTCATCACAGGCGCTGTTGAAGTTATATGGGAGTCTCAAGGGAGGAGGGAGCATATTTCATGATATAGCCATGGACCTAGCTTAGTGGTCACATTCTCTCCCCTTGGGTCATGTGCTATGATATCTTCCATTAGAAGTACCATGGGAAGGGTACAGAGTCTCAGGCACCATCCAGGCTGAGGGTGGGTGAAGTTTCTCTTTCTTTCTCACTATCACTGCAGTACATATTGAGCAAGGAAGTCTTTCTTTTTTTTCATTATAAAGAAATTTTCTATTCACTTTACATAACAACCACAGATTCCCCCTTCTCCCTCTTCCCACCCCCGGCCTCCTCCCTTCCCCCAGGCAAATGGATAGAACTAGAAAATATCATCCTGAGTGAGGTAACCCAGACTCAGAAGGACAAACATGGCATGTACTCACTCATAAGTGGATACTAGAAGTAAAGCAAAGGATAACCAGACTACAAACTCACAGCTCCAGATAAGCTAACTAATAAGGAAGACCCTAAGAGGGATGTGTAGATAGCTCAGGGAAGGAGAAATAGATGAGATCTACATGAGCAAACGGGAAGTTTTTCTAATTGCTCTGTATAGCTTAGCCCTTGGCACTTCCTGGGTATTCGGTTTTTCTGTGTCTGGTCTGGTGACGATCTTTCTGGAGCCCAAAGATGCTGCTTGGCCAAATGCAGCCTCTCCTTAGATGTTGGGCAACTCATGTGAGATGTGAACCTTACTCTTTCTGTCTCCAGACTCTGCTAGAGTTTGTCCTTAGGACCAGGGCTCTCAAGTGAGCTGTGCTTGCTTCTCATATGTTTGTCAGGGTTGACATCTTGAGGTTATGTCTAAATTTTTTGGTTTTTTCAAAAACTACCCTGAGTGGACATGGGATATGTTATTCTAATTTTTTTGTTTAAATATATTTATAGTGCTTTTACTTTCAGGTACTCTCTCTCAAAAACACCATAAAATGTAAAACATCAAGATAATATTTTACATAGAATAGTAAAATGAAGACTGAATTTTTGGACTGCTGAAAGACATTTGTTCTAATATTTAGGATAACTAAAAGGGGTTTGGATTAATTAGATTTATTAAAACAATTTGACTGGTATTTGAAATAAAAAAAATACTGTACCTATTCAAGCGTATAGCACATACTAGATCAATTTAAAATTCACTAAAATATGACCTAATATATTAACCCATATGGGTATGTATGCTTATTTCTCTCTTATTCACTTCTTAATTTAAATTTAAATTTTTTTATTAAGAAAAAATTTTCATTCATTTTACACACCAATCAAAGATCCTCCTCTTTCCTCCTTCCACCCCCCAGCCTCCCCCTCCCAATCCACCCCCCACTCCCACCTACAAGAAGACAAGGCCTCCTATGGGGAGGCACATTCAGTAGAGGCAAGTCCAAGCCCTTCCCCCTGCCTCAAGGCTGCACAAGGTGTCTCTTCATAGGTAGTTGGCTCCACAAAGCCCGCTCATGCACCAGAGATGGATTCTGATCCTACTGCCAGGGAGTCTCCCAAGCAGATCAGGCTACACAACTTTCTCACCATGCAAAGGGCCTAGTCCAGTCCCATATAGGCTCCACAGCCATTGGTTCAACTTTCATGAGTTCCCTCTAGTTTGGTTTGATCATCCCTGCATGTTTCCCCATCATGATCCTGATGTACTTGCTCATAGGATCCTTCTTCTCTCTCTTTGACTGGACTCTTGGAGCTCTGTCTAGTGATTGGCCGTGGATCTCTGCAACTGCTTCCATCAGTCATTGGAGAAAAGTTCTATGATGACAGGTAGGGTATTCACCGGCTTGATCTCTGTTCAGTTCAGGCACCCTCTCTACTATTGCTAGTAACCCAGGCTGGAATCATCCTTGGGGATTCCTGGCAACCTCCCTAGCACTAGATTTCTCTCTATCCCCATGATATCTCCCTCCATCATGGTATCTCTTTCATTGCATTCCCCTCCCTCCTTGTTCCAGCTCAACCATCCCATTCCCTTATGTTCTCATCCCCATCCCCTACCCTCCATTGCCCACCACTCATCCCCAGTTTTTATTTTTTGAGAATTTTTAAATGTGTTCTATATTTTTATCATTTCCACCCCTTCCTCTTCCCCTTCTAATTCCTCGCTTGCCCTCCCAACTACTTCTTAAATCCATGACCTTTTCTTTAATTAATTACACACATGAACACATGCACATGCATATGCACACACATCTTATTTGAATGCATTTAGTGTTGCTTGAATGTACGTGTGCTTAGCACTGACCACTTGAGATTGGATTACCTGTCAGGGAGCTTGTCTGCAGAGAAAACTGATTTTCTCTTTCTCAGAAGCCATTGATTGCCTGTAGCTCTCCATCAAGGGTAGGGCAGTTTTTCACTGTGTGATCTCAGGACTAGCAGCATTGACATTAATTTGGAAGTTTCTAGAAAGACAAATTCTTCAGCTTCCGCATTGCTCCTTTTCTTTTTCATCCAAATGTGTAGTGTTAGCAACATGTGCTTTTAATATAAAATATACTTTTCACTGAAAGATCCTAATTGTGTCATGTCTGAGAAATACAGTACAGAACAGGATGTGAACTGGTTTACCAAATGAATATCAAATAGTTTTAATTTGTGACTCTTTGTTAGATTTGGGATGAGCAGAAGACAAGACACTTCACATGTGTTTATACTGCTTCCTATGATCTCACCCTGCTTTCATCTACCCTTTACTGTGATGTCATTGAGCATTGAGCTATGATCTAAGAGCGTCACAAGAACCTCATGAATAGGGCAAGCTAGTTACCTCCGGTTTACACCTCTGCACCTAGGCAATGACAAGGTGTCATTGTTGAAGATCAGAAACTTAACAGAGCTGCTCTCAGTCTGGCTTGCAATCTGCTTTCCCCTACTGTGGTCCTTTGTGTATTGCCTACAGACCAAGTTATACTCTCCTGAGTGACAAAGCCAGGAACTCAGCAGGTGCACGTGAGTTGCGGAGTTATTCTCGAGCACCATATGCAGCTTCTGAAGAGAACAAGGAACATTTCCGAGCATTTTCAATTTTTAAGGCCTGTATTTTGTCTCTCAAGCCACTGTTAGATTAAGTGCACAGGTGTCCCTTTTTATGATTGAAATCCCTGTACAGCAGTTATTTAAACACTACAAACCTAGAAAACAACAGAACTGTGACTATATTCTTTTCATTAATTCTCCTTTTTTAATTTATGAGATTATAATTTCATTATTACATTTCTCCCTGCTCTTTACTTGCTCCATATCTTCCCATATACTCCTCCCTGCTTACTTCAAATTTACTGCCTCTTTTTTTAAGACCAATTTTTATTGTATGTGTATGTGTATGTGCACACATATGTTTCTAAATATAACCTGTTTAATGCTACTTATATGTCTGTTTTCAGGCATTATCATTCATTAATTCTCTCAAAATACACACCAAGCTCCAGGCCATCTTCTACTGTGCTTTCCTATGCAACAGTGTATTTTTTTTTTTTAGTTTTTTGAGACAGGGTTTTTCTGTGTAGCTTTGCGCCTTTCCTAGAACTCACTCTGTAGTCCAGGCTGGCATTGAACTCACAGAGATCCACCTGCCTCTGCCTCCCAAGTGCTGGGATTAAAGGCGTGCACCACCACCGCCCGGCTCAATAGTGTATTTTAAGGAATTCAGTAACTTTGAAAAACTACTCATATAACTACTACTTATTTAATTTGGATCATGATGCTGTAACACACTCCTTTTCTATGTAAATAAACTCACTGGATCTTTTCTTAGCAATGTGGGTAACACCCCAGGTAAAAGTTAAGAGATTGAAAAATTAGTAAGCATAGTGATTTAAATATATGCAATAATTAGAATGTGTTCACAGATTTTTTTTTTAACCTGTTTAAAGGTTAATATGTATTTTTATGTTTCTGAGTGTTGTGGACAGTCAGGTAGTGAGTAAAACCTGAAGGAGTAAGAGTGTCCTATGAAGTGGGGAAACTGAGTGCATATTTTATATCAACTATGGACCCTGTGAAAATGTCCTCTCTTGTTTCTCACAATCTTGTCTAACTCCAATGATGACTTAACAAACCCCAGCTTTAAACTGTGTTAGGTCAGTCCCATAAAGATTATATGACATATTCGCTTTTCTAATTTATGGATCTTACACATTATAGATGAAAAATATCCATGTGGGGGCTAGAGTGGTTAAGAAGTTTTCAATTGTTGCCGAGGACCTGGTTTCAGTTCTCAGCTCCCACATGGTGGCTTTTCTAACTTCTTCTGGCACCAGACACACATGGAAACACAATATGTATATAGATGACTTGAAAACAGAAGCAAAATTCTAGTAGAACAAAGGAGACCAACAAAAGGAGAATAAAAAAGGGACAGTAGCGGGTGTGTGGGGATATGCACATATACTTTATATGCTACTTGCAAGAACATGGCCTTCTGTAACTCTGTATTTTAATATAAAATATCAAATCATTTTATGATTTAAGAAGCCATTCTAACAAAGTTCTCAGGAGAAATAACTTTGCAAATATTCAACCTCAGGCAACACAGTGCTAATAATTCCTTTTGGATGCTTCAAAGATGTTAGTAATCTACAATTCTGAGCAATTGTAGATAACACAGTGGGGGCACTCTGGCTTATTTAGAAGGCTGATTTCTGGTGGTAAATTGGGGTCTACTTTAACTAAGATCTTGACGCCATTCACAATGACCTGTCATTGTAAGAACTAAACTCATTAAGAGGACATTAGGCATATAAGACTATTTTGAAAGAGCATTGAGGATGTCAACCACCAGGATGGGGAAAGACCCCAGAAGGACAGTGCAAACTATTCTTAGGAAACATGCCTCCTCTACTAAAGTCCAACTCATAGCAAAGTGTTCATGTGAGAGCCTCTGTCCAGATCATCCTGGAGCGGCTGTGCTCTTCTGGGCTGCACATGGTGCTGGCTCTGGGTCTGGCAGCCTCTCTTTGCTGTGGGCTGTGCATTTAGATATGAATAGAGTGGCTTCCAGCTACTGGGTTGCAGACTGTTTTTGACATTCAATTTACATTAACCTTTGAATATGTGAACTATATCTCACTGTATCTCAGAAATAAAACTTGAAGCAATAGTATGCGAGAAAAATCCAAGTGATAAAATTCATGTTTATTTTCTCAATATATTGAACTGGAAAGAGTAGAGTTGTTATAGATTTTGTGTGCTGAACTTTACTTATTTATTGTCTTTTTGAGTCAGGAGCTCACTCTGTAAACTAGCCCAACCTAGCACTCACCATTTAGTCTCAGGTGGCCTCAAACTTGTTATAAGCTTCCTGCCTCAGCCTCTCAAGTGCTGAGATTACAGGCTTGAGCCATCTTATTTGTCTGTGTACAGAACTTTAATATAAGTCTTAGTTTTCATTCTAAAACACTGTACCTTATTGTAAATGACTCCCAATGTAGTTGGCATCTGTTGTTTTCTCAAACCTTTATGTGTTTCTCATTGGTGCTCTGATTCTAATAAACGCGTTTAACTCAGCGCTATGTGTGTGATTTCACTTTTTTTCTTTTCTCCCAATTCATTCTCTGTGGATATATTTTCCTACTGCACTTGGCAGCGAGGTAATGGTACTCTACTCTCTCTTTCTATTAATGGAGTATTGATTTAAGGAAGGAGTAAATAGACTATGGTGAGTTTTTCAAGGGGTGCCTCCCTCCCTACTTTTGTTTATATTATTCCCTTGAGTAAGACATTTTGAGTTAAAGATTAGTCACAACCTAATCTCCTGTGTATTATGAGCTGGGTTCTAGAGAATATTTTTCAGTTTTCTTTTGTCTTTATTTTGGCTCAACATTTACAGTGCTAATTAGAATTGGTACATAGATACTGTGATCAAATTTAAGAACCTTTTTACTTGCTATTGGGAACAATCTGCATGAATCTGGAAGATGTTATGCTATGTAAACTATGCTGCAGAAAGAATATTGTGTGGTCTCCCTTATACATGGCAGTAAAAACAATTGAATTTTAGGATACCGAATAAAAAGACAGACAGAAGGATGAAATGGAAATCTGGGTCAAAGGACATAATGCTAACTTAGGTAAGATAAATGGTCCTGGAGACCTAGTCTGTAAGACAAAAGTTATAGTTAATAATATTGCAGTATGCACTGAGATACTTCCTGAGTCAGTAGATTTTCAATACTCTGACTGTATAACAACACAAACAACAGCAGTGGATGGTGGTGGATATGGACAATAGCTGGATTATAATAATCACGTCATGATGGACATTAAAACAAAAATACTGTACCTGTTAATGGGAAACTAAATATACAATGTTTAAAATTAAACTCTTATCTGACCCTCACATTCTGTTTTTGTTTATATGGCCAATTTTTTGAGTGTTCTGTATGAGTTCACTAGCTAAACCAATAAAAGAGAAGCTGTGAATTCAAGACAAACTACAATGAGTTCAAGCAGTATTTACATTCCACAGCAAGCTAAGAAAAGGCTATTGAGTGTTCTAAATGGAATGTGAAAGGAAGATGAAAAATACATTTTAAAATTCTTTAAATATAAAATGTCAATAAAGATGACAATTTTTTTTGGTGGCACTGGGAATTTAATCCAGGATTTTGAGTTTGCCAGACAAAGGGTTTTATCACTGAGCTACACCTCCAGCCCAAAAGTTGTACTTTGTTAGAGTGAGTCTCACTGTGCTTTCTGATTGTCTTCTTCCTCTCCTTTCTCTTTTCTTTTCTTTTCTTTTCTTTCTTTTCTTTTCTTTTCTTTCCTCTTTCTTTCTTTCTTTCTTTCTTTCTTTCTTTCTTTCTTTCTTTCTTTCTTCCTTCCTTCCTTCCTTCCTTCCTTTCTTTCTTTCTTTCTTTCTTTCTTTCTTTCTTTCTTTCTTTCTTTCTTTCTTTCTCTCTTTCTTTTCTTTTTTTTTGAGACTGTTTTTTTCTGTGTAACAGCTCTGGCTGTCCTAGAACTTGCTCTGTAGACCAGGCTGGCCTTGAACTCACAGAGATCTGCCTGCCTCTGTCTCCTGAGTGCTTCTGATTTATTTCTGAATCACTGAGATTGACATCTTAAAAGTAAATGTTTTGGTTATGTTTCTACTGCTATGAAGAGACACCATGACTACAGCAATTCTTATAAAGTAAAACATTTAATTGGGGTGACTTGCTTATGATTTCAAAGGTTCAGTCCATTATCATGTTTGGGAGCATGGCAACATGCAGGCATATGCAGTACTGGAGAGGTAGCTAAGAGTCCTACATCTTGCAGGCAATAGGAAGTCAACTAAGACACTGGGTGGTATTCTGAGCACAAGAAACCTCAAAGCCTTCCCCCCCATAGTGACACACTTCCTCCAACAAGGCCACACCCACTCCAACAAAGTCAAACCTCCTAATGATGCCACTCCTTATGAGATTATGGGGGCCAATTACATTCAGACTACCACAGTAAACATGAAAAACCAATGGCAAAGGAATTCATTCCAAACCACAGCTGGACCCTGAGACCCAGAATCACACATTACTCTTCTGTGCCCAGCTTTGTGATCTTGAGAACTTCCACCAGAAATTGTCTTTTTAAAAAAATATTTTCATAATTATTTGCCTTATTTTTTATTCAGTATGATTTGTGTTTATTTGAGCACAGTGCACATGCCTGGCTGGAAAATGAATATTCTACAGACTTAGTACTCTCTGAAAAGTATTACACTGTCCAAAGGCATAACCAGCTGTCTAAGTAAGTAGTTCCCCAAAACCCACTGTTGAGTTGAGCTAAAACTTGTCTGGCTACTGTTAATAAATTTTCCATCACAATGGCTTTGTCCTTCCTTCTGACAAGGTGATGTAAATGGGATCCCACGCTATCCAGCTGTGTGAAATCTATCTCATGGGTTTATACTATATACATTTTGCTAACTGTGAATTTGTCTTTGAAGTAGAGCATGCTAAGAACAGAGTTCCCTCCAGAAACTCAGGTAGGAAAAAACTTCCTGGTTGATTGTTCTAGATTTGGGGGGAAAAAAATGGAAGGTTGAAGTAGGGAATTCACAATTTCTAAAAGTGTGTTAATATTTACTTATATGTAAAAAACATGGGGTTATTTTCATAAACATTTGAATTCTTTGTTTTATAAATCCGAGTTTGCATAAAGACTCAATCTCAAATTTTAAAGATGCATTTTTTGGGGTCCTGCCAGTTCAGTAGTTTGGAGAAAGATGATTCATCTGCATTTAAACAAGTACCAAGTGATTACCAGATAGTATCAGAATCACCTTTTGAAAAACATGTATCTAGATGAAAAAGAAGTCGGGTATGCTTATCACATTTTCTCCAGTGTTGCTAAAGGGAATATGCTCACCAAACCTTACATGAGGGAACAGGTTCTCATAGGCAACTTAAAAAATATATGCAGAAACCATGAAATTTGGCAGTAGAGGGAGAGAGAGGGTCAGGTGGGGCCAGGGTAATGATGGAGAAATACTGGCTTGGAAAGATATTGCAGAAATCAAACCAGTTAGCCACTAGGAATGAATCAGCAATGTATTGTATAGAATTAATTTAATTAGTTAGGAACCTGACAAAAATGGGTGTTAATAGGAGAAGAGCACATCTGAGGTCACCTTTACTTCTTTTGCCACATGGCATGTCCAACCCCTCTTCTACTTTGTCATCTGCATTTCACTCAGGATTTAAGAAACTGAGGAAGAGCCTAGAGAGAAACACATGAGGAACTAGAAAGGGGAAGGAATTGAGTCCTTCTGGAAAATATAGGAATTGGATTGAGTTCACATCTCTAGGAAATTACAAATCTATTCTCTTTTATTCCATCCACAACTGAGTGTTGCAGACAATATAGAAAACTCAATTAGGAAGAAAATGTGTTATTCACTACTTAGGAATAATTATGTTGTTTTATAGAGAAATGATTATCAAAAATGAAAGATTATAAAAGTGTTTATTACATTGTAATTATTTTGAATACTCTCCTGTATAATTTTACATTATTGGAAAACACAATTTTAGGATGACTGTATAATATTATTCCATATAAATATGGCCTATTTATTTGATATCAGGTTTTACATAGTTAGAATGTTTCAATTACTGATCATTAAAACTTTTTTTTAATGAATTGTACATCACTAAATAACCAGTTCTCAAATTTGATTATTTATGTGGTTTAAATTTCAGTTATAGTCAAGATATTAAATCAAAGTTAAGCAATATTTTAACAATATTTTAAGGCTCAAAATGCATATACCCCTTTAATATCAATCATTACAATTAAATTCATTCACAAAGTCATGGAGATAACTGTTCATAAATTTCCATTCCCCAGACTTACTTTTTAACATTTGTCTCTAATTACAATTATCTTTTATAGTTATTAGTTGATTTTGAAAATGATCAAAGTCTTTAAAAAGAACTGCTTAGTGACTTGTGTAAAAAGGAGATATCACCAATTTCCCTACTTTTCTATGTAGTAACAACTACTTTCAAGTATTTTAGTTTTTCATACTTAATCATATCATTGTAATAATTTTTTGTTTTCTCAAATTTATACATGATTTATTGACTTCTTGTTATGCAAGATGAAGATCTTCACCTTGATAGTTTAGACTTAACTACTTTTTTTGATTACAAATAATTTACTTGCATTTTTTTGCTTTATTTTCTTCTATCTTTTATATTTACTTTTGAGACAAAAAATAAAACAAATTTCCATTCTTTCTGCCTCCTGTTCTGTGTAGATTCCCAAGACTTGATGGGAAGGATTTGCTAATAAAGTCCAATTTACAGCTGAATGGTCCAAAGTTTCTTACTCTCTGCACATTGCTCATGTGTGGATCTTTTTGTTAATTCCCATTTACTGTAAGAAGAAGCTTATCTAATGAGGTTTGAAAGATGATAGAGGTTGGAGTGGGCCTTACATACAATAAAAAGGGATTGGTTACTCCTATAACATTTGCACCAGCATCATACCATTATGTATTACAGGCAGGATGGTCTTAGTTGTATGTTGTAGCTGGTGATTTTGGTATAGCTGGGTGACACTGATAATTACTTTTCTCCTCTGGAAGTGTGTAAAGTACCTTCTAACACCACGGACATTATTAAGTAGGGTTGAAGTTTCTAGTTAACATGAACTTGATTTCTCAACTAGGCATTCAATACTATTGCAGTCTTGAGTCCTTTGAGTGCACACCACACTCTTCTACCAGTGAAAACTTTTAGGATTCACTTTATACTGGTACTGGACTGAGGGTAATTTTTGAGATGAGATTCTTCTAATAAGTGTATGAGCAAAAATGACTTTCCATGATTTTGTTCTAGAACATCCTATTTATGGACATATTACTTTACTCTTTTAAATACCTATGTTTTGATAGTGAACCTATTTCTATGGAGATTAATTGCTTGGTTTATGAGATTGTCACTAATATCTCATGGATTGAAAGAAAACAAAAGAAGTATTGCCAACAGGTTGAAAAGAAGCAGTAACAAGATGGTATAACCTTTCTCCTCCAAATTGACTGTTTGGCTGAGCTAAACATATTTTTGTCAGTAAAATGGTGAGGGCAGCATTCAGGGCAACAAGACATGCAGGTTAAACACACTGTATTGGAAACAAGCAGCAATAAATGCTTTTTCACAGACTGGTCAGCAGATGTGATCAGGCATAAAACAATAAGTGCTGGCATTGAGAAAGATCATGTTCAGACTTTTTATAATACTTTGTTTTTTGTGATATAAAAACTGTATAGTACTTTGTAATTATTTACAATGTTCACTATTAGATACCATAGTATTTAAATATTGTGGTACTTTGAATTTGGAATTCCCGCACAAAGACATGTGCTGTAGCTCAGTCCACAACCCTTTCTGCTATTGGATGGAGTCTTTAGAAGGTGCAACCTAACAGGAGGGCTTAAGTTATTGAGATTGTACCCTAAAAGGAGATTTTAAGACACGATGTCTTCATCATTTTTTAAAATGATGTCCTGGCCACGAAGTGTGGTCACCATATGCTGTTGCCATGAGGTACTGCTTTAGTACAGGCCCCAAAGCAATGGAGTCAAACTGTCATGTATTAAACATCCCCAAAGCTGTGAACTTCTCTCAGTGAGATAATATTAGGCAATAGAGATTTTTTTTTTTTTTTTTTTTGGTTTTTCAAGACAGGGTTCTCTGTGTACTTTGTGCCTTTCCTGGAACTCACTTGGTAGTCCAGGCTGGCCTCGAACTCACAGAGATCTGCCTGGCTCTGCCTCCCGAGTGCTGGAATTAAAGGCGTGTGCCACCACCGCCCGGCGAGATCTTTTAAAACTACAGTTTTACCTAAAGATACATTTGAGCAGTGTTCTTGTTCTTTAGGGCATACTTATAAGTTACCAGAAGACAAGACAGAAAGTAAACACAGAGTTATTATGCAATCAATCATAGATTTCTAATTTTATTTAATATTAGATCATGGCTATATTTATACTTTTGAATTTCATAGAAATGAAATTCAACCAGTAACTAAGGGGTAGAATTCATTGTGGCTGAGAGACACAGCATGTTCTAGGTTGTGCTTAGGGAATTGTCCCGGACATGAGCATAAGTAGATTTCTAAGACTGAATTGGCAGAGTCAAAAGAGGAGCAAATATTAGTTAGTTACCCAGAAAATAAATCTCAATTTTGCTTTGGCTTCAGCCTCAGTTCAATGCCACCTTCAATCTCATTCTTCATATCTCTAAATTTTCATCATTTCTGATATGTGATTGTTATCGATGACAATGCCAGTTGTACACAAAATACATGTTAAGATTTACGATTATTGGATTATTGTGTGAATATTAACTTTTACATGTAGGCAAGCAATAGATGATAAATTTAACTGCTAATGGTGTATATGTTGTAAATGTCATCTGCTAATTGAAGAATTTACAATCGTAAGAGTAATATGCCTTTTAGTGGTGATTATGAATACTCTTGATTTTGGGAGTCCAAAGTATTAAGAATTACAATACATTTAAACAAAGAGGAAAAATACACCAATGATTCATTTAAATATTTTGAGACTGTATTAGATCAATATTTCTGAAACTTTAAGCTAGCGTCAAATCATAGAGGTTTCTTTTAGAAATCAAACTCGGTGTGGTGGGCTGGGTTGTGGGTAGGTACTTCCTTTAAGAGTCCTCTAGAATTTTTCCAAAGTATAATCCTAAATAGTCCCTCATTCAGTGACTTCGACCCCAAAGTACAGATTTTCTTCAAGATAATACTTAAATTTTAACTACTTAAAAAAATCTAGGTTGTATTTTTTTTGTTGGCCAAAGAGCTTATGATATAACACAATATACTATTCCTATAGTGAGTGTATCTGACATTTGGACATGCAGAAAAGATGTTGAATTAAGGATGCAGTTACTGTGATTCTATCTTTGTCTTCATCTGAGAGATTTCTGGGCCATATACAATTATCAACATTATGAATCTGTTCAGAAAAATCTCTTTGTAAAAAGTATAATTAAAAGTGATCACAGTTGCCTTCGTCATTGCCAACAAGATGGAGTGTCTGAGAGATTTAGCAATTATTTACATTGTGAGTTTTGTTCTTACCCTTTAGATTTTTGTTCAGGTCATAGTTACAGTCCATACTAGAATAAAAGAATCATTTGCTATAATCAGAGAAATAGCAATTTAATTAAGTCAATATTCTTAACCAAGGACAAAAGGAATTTTGGAACTTTTGTGTCATGCTTGAATATGGCGATTTAAACTAGACTCAACAGCATTTTTCACAACTAAATGGTGTTTAAAATACTGATGTTGCACTTGATAGACAATACTAATTGAATAGATATCTGGTATCTAATCTACTTGTGGGAATCATCTATTAAAATAACCAAACTCAAGAATGCAGGCCATTGAATGTATTGCTTTCTCTGTTCTAGAGAAGATTCTGAGTTTGGTATGCAAGTATGGAAATTGAGATATGGATAGTTTATTCGAAAGTCACCTTGAAAGTCAAGATAAGGTTTCTTCTTATCATGCAAGGCTCAAAGAAAAGAGTTCTGAAATGACCAAACAAAGCTTTATGTACAGGCAAATGCACTAATCATGTTTTTTACTTTATGCATTGTGACTGGTTGACTCTTAGATTCTTTCTGACCTTGGATGTAATGCTCCTCCCAGACTGTGGTGGATTGAATGAAAATGATCCCCATGGGCTCATATATTTGCATATGTAGCCTCCAGTTGGTAAGTTGCTTGGAAAGCATTAGGAGATGTGGGCTTGTTGGGGTAGGTGTGTCTTTATTGGAGATAAATGGGCTTTGAGATTTCAAAAGCCCATGATAGGCCTTAGTCTCTCCCTGCCCCCAATCCCCTGCCTGCTGCCTTTCTTTTAGATTTTCACATTCTGCCTACTGAACACCTGTTCAAATAGTCCCATGACTAGACACTAGACATGTTTCCTGTGCCACAGAGCTCAGTGAAATTGTTCAAAGCAGCTGAAGAAGAGCACCATCACGAGATTAACTAACCCGATGTTGCCTTTCTCTGGTTCTGTATTTGTCTTCTAAACTCTTCCTCTTGAATTACCTTGAATTACAAGAGCAACAGGACTGATGGATAAACATCTTTGTTATATGAAACCCAAACTAATCACAAGCAACTGGAAACTGGAATCCCAAACTGGTGAAATTATCTATTCTGAAGCATAAGTAATCTTTTTTTTTTTTTTTTTTTTTAAGACAAGGTTTCTCTGTGTAGTTTTGCTGCCTGTCTTGGTTCTCTCTCTGTAAACCAGGCTGGCCTTGAACTCACAGAGATCCACCTGGCTCTGCCTTCCGAGTGCTGGGATTAAAGGCTTGTGCCACCACTGCCTGGCAACATATGTAACTTATGAGAATCAAATTGTCCCCTCAATCACTGATAGTGATAGTAACAACTTCTGAGACAATGACTAAGGGGATCACAAGTTTATCAGAGCAGTTGCATCATGCATGCCTTTTGTTTCCCTCCTGAAATTTTCTCTCAATATTAAAAGCCAAGCCAATGTCCTGAAGATGGATGTGAAGGTCTCTGGACTTGTGTTATTTCCTCTTGTTGATGCATGCATTGGTTAAATCCCCTCTTCTGGCTTCTTACTTTCATTCACTTATATTAAATTGGTGTGTGAAGATGGGCAGTATCACTACCCTATTGGGATTGCCAGGGTCATAGCTTAGGCTTTTCCCTTTAAAAATCTCAGTTATGTAGTCAATCTCTAACATGTTTATCCAGACTTTTCTATCATTTCCCATAGGACTTATGGTAATGATTCTTTCCTATGTCCTCCAACTCTCCTTTCCTTGTCTTGATCCCAGAGGTTCATTATATGGCCATGGGTGGTGTGGCATGCCTGTTTATCTGGCAACCTGTGAAAATAATGAACTGCCTTTTTAATGTCATTTGTTTTCCGATCTGTTGGTCTTACCTTGGCCTAACTAAATAAAGCCCATGATTTTGAACAGCAAAGATGTTATAATTAATTTAATAGTACCTCAAGACAGGGAATTCTAAGTCCACATCTAAAACTCTTTAGATGGCATCATCATAAGGTTCAGTTTCTTAGATGGGTTCAAAGAAAATTCAGCTATGGCAATGATCATATTTCAACAACTACAGAGACAATGCTCTTTCATGATGTTCTCTTAGAAAAGGGAGGCTTAATCATTTGGAAATCTTTAGTATGTTTCTTTGTCAGAATTTGCCGAACAATAGTTTGGTTTTTTCCAACATGGGTTTACAGTGAACACTTACTTAACTTTACAATTTGTGCTCTATAAGCAATCTTTTTTTTTATAGACTATGTTAGGCTTACTTAAATGTAACACAAATATGATAAGTTTGAATAAATGCATACAAAATAAGTGAGCAAACAAGCATGTAGAAGATCTGTACCCAAATAAAAACAATATGGATATCAGCAAGATGATAGAACAGCAGTGAAGTGATTGTATTCCTCACTAAACTTCAACATCAACCAACCAACCAACCATTTATGTCAGGAATACTTTTTTGGAACATAAGTGGGGGAGTTTCAGAGAAATTCTGGAATAGATACATTGAAAAGAGTAATAAGGGCAACTTCACTCTATTCAGATGTACACAGAAAAGAGTCCAGAAAGAAGCCTATAGATACATAGTTAACCAATCTTCAACAAGAATGCCAAGAGTACCCAATGGGAAAAGATGTTCTCTTCAATAATTACTGATGGGAGGCATAGATATCTATAAACATTAGTATGAAATGACATCCTTATCTTACTTTATATATATAACATATATACTCAAAATGGATTAAAGACTTAAATGTCAAACCTAAAACTATAACATGCCAGGCAGGAAACACAGGGAAAAATCTACTTGACATTGGTTTTGATGATGAACATTTGGTCACAAAAACCACAGGGAACAAATATAAAAAGTAACATATAGAACTGCATCAAAAAGGCTTTCATATAGCAAAGGAAACTGTCAATAGAGTGAAAACAGCATATGGGAACAGAGAAAACATCTATAAATCATGTGGCTAAAAAGGACCCTGCATTCAAAATATGTAGAGTCACAAGTCAAGAGCAAGTCCTCCCAATAACCCAACTTGAAAATAGATAAAAGACCTAACTGCATTTTCCAAAGAAGTTAGTCAAGCGGTTAATAGATTATGAAAAGATGCAAAAATCAATAATTATTAGGGAAAGGAAAATTAAGGCCACAATGAGATATTATTAGGGAGTCTATACTTCAAAAGATAAGAGTCACCAAGAAGGTGAAAAAAGGAAGGAATCCCTTGTGTGCAGTGAATGGGAATGCAATTTGTAAAGATATTATGGGAAGCAGTGTGAAGTTTCCTCTCAAATTTGAAATTAAGGTTACCAAATGACCTGGATTTTCCACGTCTTAGTATTTATTCAAAGGAATTGAAATAGAAATGTTTGCACCAAGAGGAATGTTTGCATTGCTGTGTTCATTGTAGCAACAGGTACAGAACAGGCAATGCACGCATAAAATGGATATTGCTTAATTAAAATGGAAAGAAAAAATCTATTATTTATGACAAGATATACGAACTTGGCGGGTATTGTACTTAAAGAAACAAACCAGAAACACTCAGACAAATTTATGATATCACTGATGTGTGGAGTTGAAAGTAGTTCAACTCAGCACTAGAGAATAGAAAAACAGTAATCTGGAGTGAGATGGAGATATGTGTCAGGGTTGGTCAAATGAATATTAAGATTTTGTAGTTTAAGATAAATTTTGGAGAATATTTGCCATGGTGACTGTAGCTAGTATTGTATTTTAAAGTAGACATCTACAGACAGAATGTAGAAAGCGACAGAGGGACCAGGGACCAGGTGTTAATCTTCAATAACATTCTCTCAGTGTAGTTGATTTTTTTCATCTTAGCTTTTTGGGGGCCCATCCACCCAGCTCCCAGATAAATACACAGGGACTTTTTTTTACTTATGAATGCCCAGTCTTAGTTAGGCATATTTCTAGCTAGCTCTTCTTAACTTAAATTAACTCATCTACCTTTTGCCTCTGGGCTTTTACCTTTCTCTATTCTCCATTCCTTTTTTTCCTTCTTACTCCATGGCTGGTTGTGTACCGGGGTAGCTGGCCCCTGGCATCCTCTCTCCTCCTCTTTTTTTGCACTCCCCCCTCTTCTTGATCTTACTGTATTTATTCTCTCTGCCTGGCAGCCCTGCCTATGCCTCTCCTGCCTTGCTATTGGACATTCAGCTCTTTATTAGACCAATCAAGTGTTCTAGACAGGCACAGTAACACAGCTTCACAGAGTTAAACAAATGCAACACATTTTTGCATCATTAAACTCCACAGCATAAACCGATGTAACACATCTTCAACTAATATTCCACAGCATCCGTATTTCATCAAACTAGATGAGGAAGCAGAATGAGACAGAGGTGTCCAGCATGTGATAATACCTTCAAAAACACTCTCTTGGGGACCTATATTCTGTAGGAAGGCCTTGTTTCCTGAAGTTTCTACAGCTTAGTAAAATATAGTGTCACCAGTTGTAAATGGGGGACCCTGGGAGACTTACCATATTTAAACCATAACAGAAATTTGCAATGAGTTAGTAAAATATATTATGTCAGATAATACAAAAATATTTGAAGATAAACATGGGGAATTAATGATACAGAGATTACTAGAAATAGCAGTTGAAATTTTAAACAAGATGATCAGAAAAAAATCATTTTCAGAAGAGAATGTTCAAGAATACCAGGAAAGGGGATAAAATATGAGTCATATTTATCTGGGGAGAACTCTTGAGGCAGAGTAAGCAGAAGTCCAGCGGGTGGTCCCTGATTATCGCATTGTAGAAAGAGCCACAGCGTAGTCCTCAGGCAGTGAAGATGATGAGTGTGTTATGGGACATGAGGCCAGAGAACTACAGCTAAGGGCTTATATCTGTTATGTTTTCCTCTTTACTATGACAAAATGCCTGCACCAGATAACATAAGAAAGAGGGATTTGCTTTGGTCCATGGTTTGAAAGGATACAGTCCATCACTGTGGAGAAGACACAGTGGTGGGAGAAAGTCATAACAGTGATTCCATACTGGAGAAGCAGAGAAAAAAAATTCTAATGCTTAGCCTGATTTATCTTTTGTATCTGGTCCAAGAGCTCAGCCCTTGGCATAGGGCTGCCCACATTCACAGTACATCTTCCTACATCAGTGAAACCTTTCTGGAAGCACCCCATGGACATGTCTAGAGGTGTGTCTTCTAGGTAATTGTAAATCTTATCTAGATGATAATCAAGAATAACTCATGGGTTTTTGCTTTTTTTCCTACATACATATTGTAACAGAGTCTCTCCGGCTACTATGTTGAAAAGATCCTTCTAAGTCAATGGTTCTCAACCATTCTAATGCTGAGACCCTTTAATACAGTTGTGATAACTCCAACTATAAAATTATTTTTGTTGTTACTTCATAACTGTAATTTTGGTACTATTATAAATCCTCATGTAAATATCTGTGTTTTCCAATGGTCTAAGGAGACCCCTGTGAAAGGGTCATTTGTCCCCTAAAGGGGTAGTGACCCACAGGTTGAGAACCACTGGCTTACGTGGTATCAACAGGCAATGTAGAACTAGGAAGAACAGTTAGAAGGCTACTTGCAGTTAATTGGTTGTTGGTGATCACGATGGAAATGATGACATACTTCAAAAGCAGAATTTACTGTTTTCATTGAATGATTGATTGTGAAGTAAAAATGTAGGAGAGATGCTAAAGGATTTAACTCTGAGATTTAGGCTGAATAATAAGAAAGGCAAGTCAGTCTTAAATTGAGATAACTAGACTGCAAGAGGCATGGAGGGCAAATAAGGAGGTCAATTTTGGGCTTTTCCTGGTCAAGACACATCAAATATTCAAGTGGAAATGTCACTTGGGCAATGAGTTGGACATGAGCCTGGGAAGTGATGCAGATAAGAGTTAAACATCTGGTAGTTGTTGGAAGCATAAAATATTTAAAGCCACAGGACTAGATGAAGTGACTAAGGAAGGAGGTACAGGTGGAAATCCAAAGACAGAGTCTGGGTTTTCTATATCAAACATCTGCTGCATCCTGAGCATCCCTGACTCTTGAGTTCTTACTTCTTTATACATTTTCTTTCCTTTGCCCTGGACCAGTTTCCTTTGCTCATAGTGCATTTCATCCCCTCGGAGCTTTCACAATGTCTAGCCCATCTCTATGCTTTTGTAATCACTTTTCTACTGCTTTGGAAGTTACTGTTTGGGGCTTGAATGCCACCCACAGTCTCATGTGTTGGACACTTTATCTCTAAGATCTTGCCACTGTGGTAGATGGCAGAGACTTGAGGATCTGGGTCCCAGATGAAGAATTTGGGTCGTTGGATGGGTTGGATGGATATTGGGATGACAGCTTCTTATTCTCTGTCCTTGCTTTTCAATCTTTCTCCCATCCAGCATGAAGTGGGCAGCCTTTCTAGTTGAGAGGTTTCCTGCTTTGTTGCTCTGCCTTGCCCAAAGCAATGTAGCTGACTGAAGTTGTGAGCCACAGTAAACGGTTCCTTCTTTTAACTTAATTATTTTAAGTATTTTGTCACAGCAGCAGAAAACTGACTAACCTAGAATTGGTTACCTATTATTTATTGTATGTATGATTCTTGAGGGTAGGGGCTACTTTCCATTTCAATAAATATTTGCCACATGAGTGGGAGTATAGATTATAAAAATGAATCTACTTATCTATCCTGTCATAATTAAAGGCCAGGACACAGATTTTGATTCTATAATTTGTTCTTATGATACCTATTAAAACAATATAGTATATACTATAGAATGGTGACTATGGAAAAAGCCCTGTAGAACAAGGAAGTTTTAGTTGTCGGCTAGCCCTGTATTTACCATTTGATTAACCATCTGGAGGTTGTTTAATATCGTCAAGCCTTGGTTTGCTTTCCTGTGAAATAGAATTCACATTTTTTTATTGCCATCCTAGATTATGTGCATGAAAACACTTTGTAAGCTTTAAAACACTGTAAAGTCTGAAATACTGTTATTATTTGTCTCTCCAGAAAGACATACATCGTGAACCTGCCTTTGCCCCAGGTGCTGAGCACGAAGATAAGGTGTGTTTATGATCAGAGTGTGCCGTGTTTCAACATGCACTTAGAGTCCGTGTAGCATATGGCAACTGAGCTGCTGTTGAGGCGAATCTCCTTTCATTTTTGGAACAGTAAGGCTGCCTGCTATTACGTTTTATATGTTGTCAGTTACAGCCTTCAGAGAGAAGTAGCGCAGTGATGTCAGATGTAGATTAAAAGGAAGTAGCACTGGCCCCAAATGAAAGCGGTTGTGGTGCTCTGGCGAGGTGGATTCTTGAGTTGGACCGTGTTTGCTTTCCTCCCTGGTGGCTTACCAGCACACATTCTCACTCAGCTGGCTTGGGCCTTGGAACCTCTTTTGGAAATTACAGTCCAAGGCCCACTTGTGGCGTTGGAAGGAAATCAGGAGGGCTGGCTTATCTTCCCTGTTTGAAACCCACTGTGCTTATGTCTTCCCACACCCAGAGTGACATCTGCCTCCAGCAACGCTGGAGCTATCGATGGCTTCTGCCTTTTATCTCTCTGTTGTTTTGGAGACATATTCTTATGCTACAGCTCAGGCGGGCTTCAAATGAGCTATCCTCCTGCCTGAGCCTCACAGGGCTCGGGTTATAGGTGTGCACTGCCATGTCCGACTGGCTTCTTTTAAGGTTCATGTATTTCTCAAATCAGTTCATTGGGAGTTCTTGGCAAGGAGAAGTATTTTTTTTTTTGTCCATCATACTTTTAGGATTGTTTATCTTTATTCATCTAAATGCTAATTGGAGGCAGATAATCTCTTCTTATATGCTGGGTGAATCAGTTTAGGAGTTTTGGGGACTTTCTGATGTAATGGCTGTGGCCTGTTTTTACTTTGCTGTGTTTCCAGGGAGCTAAATTTTTTTGCTGGAAAGAACTCTGAATCTTAGAGCAGTATGGAATGTAAAAAGCATCTACGCAATCAGCAACTCTTGTCTAGGGCTCTCAGTGGAGGCTGTCAGTGTGAGTCTATTTGGGGACTTGACTGCAATCTAGTTCATAACTGTGGCCTGGTTTCCAATCCAGGCTGACAACCTTTAATCTGCAGGTTGGCATTTGTCAGGGGAAAATACAAATGAGTCATTTCAAATCTACCATTGCTTTTAGTAATAACTGCTCAAATATGTGTTCTACTGATGGCTTTTCTTCGTATATCATGTGTAGAAAGGGAAATTATGCAGCTATTAATAGAATTAAATAAACTTTCTCAAAAATACTAAATGGCTTCCTTAATAATTCTTTTTAACTCCCATATTTTGAACTCTAAGAACATTACTGGGCACCTTATAAACCTTTTCCATAACTGGTAAGTTCTGGAAGGTGAATTTATTTTATTTCAGTGGCTATAGATTCTATATCCCCTCTGTTTTATTTACCTTTCACTTTTTAATAATAATGCTTTCATATTCCTGGGGGACAAACTTCTTTTAGTGTTCTACATTTTTCTTTCAAAATGAAAATAATATGTAAAGCTATTACTTAAAAGTTACTTTATTCATATAGCTAGTAAGTTACTTATGTTTTTTATCTTCAGAATTTTCTCAGTACATTTTTTCATACTCCATGATTGTTAAATTAGAACTATTATTCAAATTTAACTGTTAATATTTCAATGGAATATTAACATTCATTTTGCCTCAGGTAATATGTGGAAAAGCTAATAACCATTTCCTTCTAAAACTTTCACAGTCCCAAAGGTCCCCATTAGCATTTTTTTGTCAATGCTATGTATAACCAAATAATATTAATTTAATTGGTTTTCTAGCTCACATTTGTTTCACTTCTAAAGTGCCAGAGGCCACAAGGACATTTTCTCTTTCTGAATGTGTAATTGGTCTTAAAATGTATCCAACACTAACCATGGTTTACATCTAAGAATGTACCAATAACTTTCCTTTCCAGGTGTCATTCTTATAGCTTAACTCACTTACCATTTATTTGCTATTAGTATTTTTAATGTTGAGAGAGCGACAGAGGTTAGACTTGTCTGACATCCACATATGGCAAATGACAAGGTTAGGATTGAAATGTAGATGGGTCATCCCTCCTGTCTGTGATAACAGGATGCTGGAGTAATTTGTTATCCAAGCTGATGTACGAGGAGTCAGCGTGGCAATCTGCTTTCACTTGTGGCCGCACTGTGATTATACTGTCAATGAGTAATGAGCCAAACATTTGCCACAGCAAGGATGAGCCTGAAAACATTATGCTAAATGAAAAAAATATCAGACATGGGGAGAAAAATATCATTTAAAAGTGCAATCTCAAAAAAAACCCAAATATTCAGATACAGAGGGGAAAAAATACAAAACAAGAGTGGTACCAAGGCTAGGGGTAGTGGGAGAAATTGTGAAGCTGTAGGTCAGAGGGGGAGATTCATAGAATGGACCCACTTAGAGCACTAAACAACTGCTGGAGGCTATGAGAGATCCAGTTGCACCGTGACTGGGATTCATGCCAATTGACTGCATTTTGCTCTGGTTAAAAAATTTTAAAAACAGGGTTAACTGAGATGATGGTTAATTTGTGTCATTATAGTAACCTTTATACTGTGCTCTATAGCATCATGTCTATTCCTTAAATGTTTAAAATAAAATTTATTTTCAACAAAACCATCTTAGGATCTATGTTATTTCTTTACTTGGGTGAGGCTATATTTAGGTCAATCACTAAGGGACAGGTGTTGTCTAGTGATAGTCAGGCTTGTGGGGGATATGTTGGAAAGTGTGAAACATGTTTTAGTAGATTTTGAATGAATTTTGACTAATGAGAATATATTAAAATACACACATGAGACATCTGGACATGGTGATACACTCCCACTGTCCTAGAAATTGGGAGGCTGAGACATGAAGTTCAAGGCTAGACTGGACTAGATATCAGGGTCCTGTCTAAAGAACAATAAAAAACATACAAGGCATGCATAATCTAAAGAGAAGAATAATTTATTAATAAAGAATAGTTTTGATACACATGCTGATAATTTTTTTCAGCAATTAACTCTATATTGATGGTAGATAAGACCAAGCACCAATTGTAAGTTATTTTGAAAGCAGGTAGACATAGTATAATTGTGCTTCTCTGACTTCATACATACACCAGGGCATAGATGGAAATAACAGGAAGACAAAAGAGGCAAAAGGTATGTTGTAAGCACCTTCACAAAGTTGTGTACTCACTTGTGACCCTCTCCTTCATGATTGGTGCTACATTGCTGGTTACTTGTGATAGATTTATAAAAATCACTTATTTTTAACTAAAGAAACATTTTGGGAGAAACAGATTTGTGAGAGATCATGTGAAGACTTCCTTCACTGCTGTGACAAAGTAAATTGTAAGACACTACGATATAATGAAAGACGGCAACACAAGCTGAGGGAGATGGGGAGAAGGCATATGTTTCATTCACAGAAGAAGAGCCCCTGGTACATGGCATGTCAGTCAATATTCCTTTACACTGGGATGGGAACCCACCTGCTCACCTCATGCTTTTCAGTTCTGTAGAGTTCTACGAGGCCTGTGGATATGACCTTGTCCACGGCTGTGATTGACACAGGGACCCAGGAATGGATTATTGTTAAGGCTCTGGATGTGGTGGTGACTGAAACAGGGCCATGTTATGGCTCTAGACCCACCTGTGGCTATGGTGACTCCATTGACCACCATGTCCTCAAATGTTTCATGCATTCCTATAAATGTTTGACTTTCTGTTTTTTATGCCTTTAATTCTAATTTGTGAGGAATTTTAGGATGCCTGTGTTGATTTTTCTTACATTTTTCCTTATTGTTTGTGGACAGAGCCAGGCAACATGCTATTCCAGTTGAGTGTTTAGCCTATGGAGAAACTTAACCATACTTTGCACAATCAAGAGTTCTGAACTCTCTATCTGTATATTGTTGTTTATGTTGATATTTTAAAATATATGTAATTAAATTAATATCACAGGACATTGTTTTTTATTTGTGCTTATAAAAACCTTTATGATGTTGTTAAACCATTTATCACTAGGTTGCTAAGAATGTCCAAAAGCACTGGTCTGCTTTGAGAGCTAAATGTAAGAACTGGTCAGGCTTCCTCTCTGTTTTTACCAGTTTCTCTCTCCAAACACATCACTGTCTACTGACCAATCTATTAAGCTATGGGTATACATTCAGTGAGTCCAGTATGACTTAAATTGTGGCAGCTTCTGAGTAGTCTATTTTTAATTCTTTTTTCTAAGCCATGTATAATGTTCACTTTTAAGACACAGCTTATATATTCATAAGTCAGGGTAGAAAACTCTTGGGCAAGTCTACTCAGATAGAAGGAAAAAGGAAATGAGAGATTTTGCATGTAAAAGATAAATTATTATTAGGAAAATGAAAGACATTTTCTTAAACTTTGGAAAATATTCACTATGTGATGAATTTCACAGCATGTATTCTCTCTACAACTAACAGTTGTGCATAGTATGTCAAACACGGGAGCTGCCTCTTCTCTTCTATTTTTATATTTCCACCATTTGCTTCATTATCTTATAGTCTCTTTATAATCTTTTTACAAGCTGTCTTTGCCACAGATTGCCTGGAGTAATTATTCTACAGGCGAAGTTAAAAGGGCACAAACTCTAAATTTGTACTGGGCATGAACCTAGAGTCCTTCTTCCTAACAAGAAGCTGTTTAAGGCCAGAGTTTGTGTCTTGGCTCCTGTTCACCATCTCAGCCACACCACATGCTCCAGCATGTATAGATAGATAACTCTAATTTTTTTATGCACTAAGTTTATGGCTGCATTTTTTGTTTTGTAAATTTTGATTTTGTGGATTTTTTTATATGAAAAACTTTGCAAGAATATTTTGATTTACCTTCACATCAAACCCCAGGTTTCATGCAAGATTATCATCTCAATTTAAAAATAAGGAGACCACACACCAGTGAGTTCATCTCATGTGTGGAAGACTACCATTTCAACATGACTTCTTCATTTCTAATTTTCTTTTTATTTCAGTATATTAGTTACTGCAGAATTAATTATTGCTGACCTTGTTTTAATGCACTTTAAAGATAAGAAAATTGTATTTTTTACTTTCATCCCACAAGTTAATTTTAAAGAATTCTGAATTTTATCTTTAGTTCTTTGCACAAAATCAAATATTCATTAAGGAATACTAAAGAAAAAATGAATGATTAAAAATTAGAAAATATAATAAGACATTAATGAGTCCTCAGAACACACACACACACACACACACACACACACACACACACACACAGTGACTAATTTGTGAATACCGCTACACTCTATAGGTATAAAAATACTGAATTCAACAAGTGATGCCTGTACAATTGAATATCCTATGCAAAAGAATGAAGTTTCACTCTTTCTTTTGAGTATGCAAAAACACTACTTTAGGTCATAAAACTAAATATAAGATCTAAAATCATACAACTCATAAAAATATAGCAATAAAACTATGACTTTTAGGCAAAAATTTATTATAGTTAAAAAGTAGGCATAATAAAAGGAAAAATATTTATACATTGAACATTGTCAAAATTAAAAACTTTGGTTTTCAATGACATGCTCAGAACAATCCATAGGATGGAAGAAAATGCAAACCATACAGCTTGTGACTGACTTTATACAGAATGAATGAGGAAATCTTCCACTTCTATAGTAAAAAACAATCTGATTTCAACATGGACCTCCAGATTGAATAGTTATTTCTCCAGAGAAGATAGATGTGCAAGCAGCTAACAAACATATGAAAGATGCTTGATGACATTAGCCATCAGACAAATGCAAACCACATTTTCACATGGCATCACCTTGTACCTGCTAGGATGAATGTTGGAAAAGATTCAGGTGACAGGTGTTGCTGATGATGTAGAGACATTAGGATGTTCACAGTGGTGAGGAAAACCAAAATGATACAGATGTTTGGAAAATAACCTGGAAATTTCTTAAAAGGTTAAACACAAAAGTGCATTACATAACCCAAATTGAGCTGCATGAACATAGTATTATTATTCATAATTGGTAACATATGGAAGAAACTTGTTTCTATAAGCTGATACGTGGGTAAATACGTTTGTGTACAATAGAACATTGTCAAACAATGGAAGAGTTGAGGTTCTGATATTTAAAAAATTATATAACTGGTCCCAAACCAGTCATAAAGAATGTAACTGGTTTAAAACAGGTTACGACAAAAAATCATGACAAAGTGGACTTTACAACAAAAAGCAAGAGGATTCATAATGATTCTCTCCATCTTATGTATATTACTTACTGAACTAGCCTGTTCATTTTTCCCTTACCATGAAATTTTTGGGAAGCATTTCTGGTCATGCCCCTCTCCATTTTGGAGTAGTTAATTTTTCCTTTGTTCAGTGCTGAGGCATAGGTCCTTGGCATATTCTTCTTTTCTTCTGTCTATATTTGGGTGTTTCTTGTGTCCTTGGAAGTTTTCCACAGAAGCTCATGTCTCTTGTATAGTTTCTGGAATATTTCCACCTGAGACAAAGAAGAAACAAGGGAACTCTGCTGAAGAAATAATATGACTTTCCAAGGATGGCAAGGAGCAGAGAACTCTTTATAGTAGCTGTGATTGACTGTTTTTCAAGACCCAGAACCCAGAACACCCCAGAGATATCTAACTTGATAAATTTGATGGGATCTGATTTGATCTTTTCTGATTTTCATCATTTTTTCTTTCTTTCTTTCTTTCTTTTTTTTTTTTGAGACAGTGTTTCTCTATGTTGCTTGGGAGCCTGTCCTGGAGCTTGCTCTGTAGACCAGGCTGACCTCGAACTCACAGAGATCAGCCTGCCTTTGCTTCCCGAGTGCTGGGATTAAAGGCATGCACCACCACTGCCTGGCTCTGACTTTCATCTTAAAGAGAACCAAGTTGATTGCTTTTTATTTAAACAGATTGTATTCACAAAATAGGGCAAATCCATGTACAAGATTTTACCCTTATTACTTTCAGACAAACATCCAGCACCAGAAAGCGTTTTAGATAGAAAATAAAAAGTAAAAATCAGATTGTGTGGGTGAAACAAAATCGGAGAAGGTGCTGCGTGTTGAGACTGCTGTTTAGTTCTTACATTTTTATTTTGGAGCAAGAACCAAATAAATATTGTCAAAGTGGAAACAAAATAGTTTTTAGATTATCAGATCTCTAGAAGGATGGGTGATGGAAGAAATGAAAAGCAGACTCAACCATTAGAAAAATGTAAAAATAAGAAATTAAATTACTTTCCATGCTACAGAAAGCACAGCGAACTGCACTGGACTGTAACAATGTATCCTCTTTCTTTTGTGCTGTTTCCTACCCTTGCACAATGAGAAACAAAGCAGACAATTCTTCAGATTGCTTCCCTCCTCCTGTCGTCTCTCTAGGTGAGATAACTCAATTATGTGCTTGCTTAAGCAGCATGTATACTAAAATTGGAACGACACAGTAGATTCTCACGGCCTCTGAGCAAGGGTGACAATAGAGGTTTATGAAGCATTCCATATTTTCCTCAACAACTCTATTATTACAATAACCAAGCCAAGTAAAAACACAACAACAATAATAAGGAAAACTGTAGGCTAATATCCCTGATAAACATAGATTTTAAAAAGCCTTAATAAAATAGTTACAAACCAAACACAGACACACACCATGAGTTATTTTGTAAAGCAGTAAGTGCTTTTCTCCCCCCCCCCCACTGACACTAGTAAAACTTTGGTCTCTTTGAATAGCTTTAGAAAGTTTTGAATTATTACTTTAGGCTATAAACATCACAGCCCAGATTCTTATAAACACAACATGAAATAAATACAAAACTGCATATGTCTTTGGCACTTTATCTAATCACACCCACAGAAAAGGTTGAGGTTTTCAATCGAGCTAAAGAAATTACCAATACTTGGTCTTTTTGAGATAATAGTTCTTATCTGAATTTTAAAATAAAAAGTAGACACTAGTCCAACTGTTTCAAGTATTTCAATGAATAAATCTTACATACAAGTTCTTGATTTATGGAAATTCCCAATACTTAAATATTTGTTAGGATACAAAACTTATTGGGGAGATGATGTAATGTGGTGGTGTAACCAGGACCACATCTTTGTCTCTTGAATCTCTGAGGTCATTGATTAATGTGATCAACAGAGAAGCAGACCACAGATCTGGTTAAGCACTCCCTTGTTTTATTGGCAATTTGGGACCTTAGGCTTAATGCTGGGGAGGGAATCTGAAAGCAAAAAATCTCACACTTTTTATTTTTAAGGAAAGATTGCATTGGTATTTTGTCTAGGCATGGAGAAGACAGGATGGACTGAGAACAGTTGAGAAGAACATTTAATTTAACCATAGAGTCAAGAGTTCTTTACAGTGATAGAGTCAAGAGTTCTTTACAGTGAGATCCTTGAATTGTCTTTGAGGTGAAAATTTAGAAAAAAATCAATCATGTGCTACAAAATGTATTGTGTAGCTTTGTAACCTGAATGCTGAAAGAACACTTGTTGTTGTTGTATGTGGTGTGTTTGTATGTACACAGGCAGGCCAGAGGTTGCTGTTGAATATCTTCCTCAATTGATCTTCACCTGGGTTTTTCAGACTATCTAGGCTGACTGGTCAGTGATCTCCAAAGATCCACCTACATCTGCTTCCCCATCACTGGGCTTTCAGATATATGCCACTTTTTTTGGTGTGCATTTTAGGGATCTTAGTTTAGGTCCCCATGCTCATGTAGCAGGCCCTTTATCTACTGATCCATCTCACCATCCTGAATTGTTGCTTTCGAGTGAACTATTTAACCCATATACAATGTGAAAAGTGATGACATGTACTTTTTTTGCACTATTCCTGTCATTGGATCATTTTCTGTTTGTTCTGCAAACCCTGAACACTGTGGTTTATCTGGATGAGCACTGATGGTCTCATGTGTTGAATGCTGCTCCTGACATAAAATGATTAAATCAACTCTTAATTGGTAATAATCTTATGTTAAGTGAAAAATCAGGTTAGTGCATCACATGACATGAGTAGTTTCAAAGAATCATCAGTCATCCTCCCACTGCCTGTTGGGAATATGAGTTCTTGACAGTGTTTTCATTACTTGGGTGTGTATGCCTTCTGAGAAGATGTGTAGAACTACTACTGGATGTGACTTGACATGATTTGCATGTTTGAAAATCATATACTGTAGTTCTCTTGTCTTGAAAGGGTCAGAAAAAATAAATAATTAATATATGCTAACACAACTCACATGTTTTGTTATTGTACCATAAAATTGGGGAGTTGTTGGTTGCAAGCACAGGCTTAGTTATTATGAAATAAGTATTGTCTAGGTTACCAGCATCAACATTGACATAACTGAGCCTAAATAACATGGCCTTCTTTGGGCTTTTGCTTGACATAAATTAGATAAAGAGACAACTAGCTTCATCTGAATTCTGTAATTAAAGAAATAACCAGTTACCATTCTTATTTATGGTCTTCCCAATATTTAACAAATTACATTCTGTTGGTGATACAGAACTACAGAGAGGGAACTCACTTTATCTATAACTGGAAGGACCAGTCCATAAGCAATGTGCTGCTGGTAGGCCTATACTCACATACTGTTATAGTTACCCTGCTTGCTGTTATACTAGAATGACAAAGTAAATTTTGTAGCAACGGCAGACAGTGTTTATAATAAAGCACTGTGGTAGTTGTGACATTAGTCAGTGTATAGACTTAATAACTGGATCATTGCTTTTATGAGCATCTTTTGGGTGTGGCATACCCAGCGGAGAGGAATATCAGAGCTCTCATTATACATTTTAATCACTGTTATTCTCAAGTACTGGAAACTGGGTCATTTTCTCACTGAGCTTTGTGGGAACTTTTTTTTTAATCATTCCATGAAGACAGTAGAAATTATCTTAATTGTTTAGAATTGCCAAGTGGTGAAGATCTGGAAATTTAATATCTTCTTCTAATACTCCTCCTTCACTACCTCAGGCACTTTCTCACTGAGGTCTGTTTATTTCCTAAAACCTCCCCTTCTTTGGAATGCTATTTCTCTGGTCTAGGCTAGGAATTCCCTGGCCTTTACCTGGTGCAAGAAATATTCTCATGAAGACTATTTAACCATGGAGTCAAGAGTTCTTTACAGTGAGATCCTTGAATTGTCTTTGAGGTGAAAATTTAGAAAAAAAAAATCAATCATGTGCTACAAAATGTATTGTGTAGCTTTGTAACCTGAATGCTAAAAGAACACTTGTTGTTGTTGTGTGTGGTGTGTTTGTATGTACACAGGAAGGCCAGAGGTTGCTGTTGAATATCTTCCTCAATTGATCTTCACCTGGGTTGTTCAGACTATCTAGGCTGACTGGTCAGTGATCTCCAAAGATCCACCTACATCTGCCTCCTCATCACTGGGCTTTCAGATACATGCCACTTTTTTGTGTGTGCATTTTAGGGATCTTAGTTTAGGTCCCCATGCTCATGTAGCAGGCCCTTTATCTACTGATCCATCTCCCCATCCTGAATTATTGCTTTTTCTTTGATATAGTTTTTCCAGATCATTATTGTAAGAACTAATGTCTTATGTCCAACCACATTTGATGCATTTAAATCTAGCAATTGTGCTGCATATGCACAGAGAATGAGCATGCAAGATAAACAAGAATAAATCATCCCACTTATGATATTAATAACCTTAGGAGAAAACAAACAAAAAGCAACATGATAAAGGATGTAGCAATGTTATACCTAGCATTCTGTTGTTTTGTTTTTAATTAAGACTTACGAATCTTTACTTTGTATATAAGATTAAAGTGAACATTCTATATTCAGCAAAATATAAAATTATTTTTTCTTAATTATTGTGTTTAATTTACCCCTCTGCAAAGGCATTAGCACTGTTTAGTATAAAAGGATCTGTTAAACACTCAATAAAAGAAGAGAAGACTGGTCTTACCCGCTGTCTGCCTGATGGAGGTTGGCCACACAGGAAAGAGTTCCACGAGAAAATGCAGGGTGTAAGAAAGACCTGGGAATCTTTTTGTCAACTAAATGTAGAAGCTATTCATTAGCAATTTACAGTTCATGTCCATGTGCTGTAGGTAGTTTCAATAACTTATCAGTTGCTACACCACTGAGGAAAATGACACTTCCTGCCCCAACTACCATTAACTGCCAAGAGCTCCTCATGGAGTGGTGGGACCTCATTAGTACATTCTCTAGCCACAATTGTATATTAACTGGCTTGTGATTATCATAGGATACTTAAAAAATTCTAAATTTATTCCTTGACAATTTCATGTATGTATAAAATATATTCTGATTATACCTACCTCTACCATTTCTGATTCCCTTGCCATCTCCTCTAATCCTCCCCTTTCTCCTTAAAAGTCCCTTGTAGCGGGAATCTTAAAAGTTCTTATTAATAAAATCAAACCTGATGCCAGGTATTGGGGTGAACACTGGAAGATCAGAGAGACAGAACAAGCCACAGCTACCTCACCTGGCCAACTTCTTGGCTGATCTTGTTTCCTCAGACTGGAAGCCTCTGTGTCCTCATATCTGAATGGCTCTCAGCTGAACTGTGCTGCTCAAAACCTAAAAGCCTAACCAGCCAAAATGCTTCTAGTTTCTGGTCCTCATGCCTTATATACCTTTCTGCTTTCTACCACCACTCCCTGGGATTAAAGGCTCGCTTTCTGGGATTAAAGGCGTGAGTCACCGTGCTTGGCTGTATCCTTGAACAGATGGATTTCTGCCTCTGGAATGCTAGGATTAAAGGCGTGTGATACCACTGCCTATCCTCTATGTTTTATATTGTGGCTGTTCTGTCTCTGACCCCAGATAAGTTTATTAGGGTGCACAATATTTCGGGGAACACAATACCACCTCAGTCCCTCTCCTGATTTTATGTCATTTTGTGTTGTGGCCTATTGAATTAACCAGGGATATCCACATGACAGGTGGTTTTAGCTAGTCACTAGAACATAGGAGATTCACCATTGTCTACACCACTGAATCCAATGACTCCTTCTCCATCAGCATCCATCTACAAATAGTCAATAGATCCCAGGCAAGGGATCCTTGAGAGCCCCAACCACCATTCATGAAACAAGATTAAAAGGCCCAGTCTTGTGAAAAAACAAAACAAAACAAAACACAGTTGCAATAAATTCATGAGTGAACCAGTCATGTAAGGCCAAAAAGATACTGTTTCACATCCCTCTTCCTCATTATTCTTTCTGTCTCTTCTTCAGGGTTGTTGCCTGAGCTTTGGAAGGAGTGATATAGATGTCTTAGGGATGGGCATTCAACAGTTACTTAATCTCAGAACCTTGAGTAGCTATGAGTCTCTTCATTCTCTTCCATTAGGTGCAAAATGAAGCTTTTCTGAACAAGGTTAAAAGTAGTACTTGTCAACAGGAATACACAACTATTTAGATGGAACTTTGACACCACATTTATTTAGCAAAACAACAAGATTAAGATCCACTCCTTCAGCCGGGCGTTGGTGGCGCACGCCTTTAATCCCAGCACTTGGGAGGCAGAGCCAGGCGGATCTATGTGAGTTCGAGGCCAGCCTGGGCTACCAAGTGAGTTCCAGGTAAGGCGCAAAGCTACACAGAGAAACCCTGTCTCAAAAAAAAAAAAAAAAAAAGATCCACTCCTTCAAAGCTCCACCGGCTATGTTTAAGAACATAAGGCTAATAGTAAGAGTGCTTTATAATCAAATATAAAAATTTTGTGGCATTTAAGCTGTTATTTTGACTATTTCATCTATGTTAAAATAATAAAAATGAAAGGTTAAAATGAGATCTTAAATATCAGATCAATATCTTCATTTTTAGTTAAGCAATAATTCATTTCCTTGCTTATATTTTATTTATTAAACTATCTTCAGCTCAACTGCCACTTTTGAGTCAGACATTGGACTGTGTCTTAGGGATAGATACGTAATAGAGGCATTGCTGGCAAGAACATGGAATTTGGAGAGAAAAGTAGAGAAACCATGAAAAAACTTTAGTGTAATATAGCAGGGGTGATGACTTCAGAGGAGAGGAGAAATGTCAAATTGTATGAACCAAAGAAGTTCTCCTGGAGGAGATGATGCTTCTATTGAAAGTCCAGAGACAGATTGTTGGTGTTTGCCAGACACACCTCTGGTCGCAATGTTTCTCAGGCATTGGAAACAACATAGAGGAAGTCCTGAATTTCACCTCCAGTATTTGTGAACATATTGTGCAGATAAGTAGTAAGGTAAGGGAATGTTATTATTTTCATTAGATTATAAATAAGAAATTATGTGAAGTACTTCAAATAACAGGTGATATATCTGTGGAAAGGAGAAGTTTGTTTTGTGAATGGTTTCTCACTTTTTATTCTCTGTTTCTTTGTAACATTAATAATTTCAAATTGCCACTTATCCTTTGGTCAGTTACGGTTGTCTTAGTGAACATGATGTATACTTTGGAATGGTAGGAGGGAATACACTTTGCTTGGATTTCAATGAATAGATAGGAAAAGAGTGTGAACATGAGTGGTATGTTCTTGTAGCAAGCTTTATGGACAAGAGAAGGTGAAAAATGGAGGATGATTCACCTTTGCACATCCCATGTCTCATGGGCTTTGCATGTATGCCATCTACTGTTATGTAACAAATAAACTTAGCTACCAACTATGCATTTATTATCTCAGCATAGATCAGGAGTCTAGAGCAACTGTGCTGAATGCCCATTTGATTAAAATCTCTCTTAACTCTAGAAGTCAAGTTGTTGGCCAGTTGATTTCTCATCTAGGTATCGAGCAGAAGTATCTACTTTGTTTCTTCAGGTTTAGGGAAGAGTCTATTTTTTTGGTGCTATAGAAAATACCTGGATGTTCAAAGCTTTTAGTGTGGGAAAGGGGAAGCTGAAGACTGGTGGTATGGGTAGAGGTATGGAAAGGAGGGAGGGAGTAAAGGAGAGAGAAAGAGAGGGTGAGGGGGAAGAAAAGGAGGCAAAGGAGGAAGAAGAGGAGAAAAGTTTGAGTTTCTCTTTATGAATATGTGAGGCATATCTAAAAATACCTCTTTGATTAAATCAGCTGACTAGAGGACTTCATTACAATGATAAATTCCCTTTACTTTTGCCCTAAGAGACAACATAATCATGAGGGTGCTATCCCTTCACTACTATCTATTCTTTGGTTTAAAAGTGTTATAGATTGTGGTGCTTTGAATACGAATGGCCCCCATAGGCTCATAGATTTGAACACTTGGTCACCATGGAGTGGCATTGTTAGAAGGTCTGGTCTTGGAGTAGGTGTGACCTTTTTGGAGGAGGTATGTCACTGTGGGTGGGCTTTGAGGTTTCAAAAGCCCAAGGCTGGTTCAGTGGCCCTTTCTCAACCTGCTGCCTGTAATCCAAATGTAGACATCTCAGCTCCTCTCCAGCACCATGTCTGCCCACATGCTGCCATGCTTCCTTCCATGCTGATAATGGACTAAACCTCTAAAACTGTAAGAAAGCCCCAATTAAGTGCTTTCCTTTATAAGAGTTACCATCATCATGGTGCTTCTTTACAGCAATAGAGCACTGACTAAGCTGAAATTGGCATCAGAAGTAGGGTATTGCTGTGACAGGCCTGATCACGCTGCTTGTTGGTGGAATTTAGACTTTGGGACTTTGGATTAGGAAAGCAATTGAACACTTTAAACTGGGCTTAATGGGACATGCTAGTAGATGCATGTAAGACTGATGCTGAGAGCAATGTATATTATGAGGGCCCAGCTCAAGATGTTTCAGAAGAGAAGAGTATTAGTAATTGGTCTAGAGACACTTCTTGTGATATTTCAGTGAAGAATACGGCTGCTTTCTGTCCTTGTCAAAAAAATATGCCTGGGCTAAATTGGAGAGTTTGGGATTAATGGCACGACAGAGGAGATTTCAAGGGGACCTAGTACTGACACTGTCATGTGGTTATTAGTGGTCACTCTTATGCAGATCTATAATGAAAAGGAGCAAACTGAGCAAGGAAAAATACAAAGTGTACAATCTGAGGAGAAAAGAGGCACCAGGAAATGTAATAGACTTAAGTCCTGTGCTCAAGGAGACAAAAGATTAAAGAAAAAACCTGATGCTAAATGGAATTAAGGGAGTGGTGACCTCAGGGCAAGGCCCCACTCAGCTAACCTTCCAACTTGTAGAAAGGAATTAAAGAAAAGCTTAAGCAGTGAAGGAACCCACCAAACCCAGAAAGCTGATGACAGCATAATTGAATGAGGCGGTCGTGTTCGAGGCCCAGCAAACAGCAGAACTTGGCAGCTTCATCTGTGTGTTTCTGGCTTTAGATTCAAAGATACTAGAAAGGGGTTGTGGAATCTCTCTCCATGCCTAAAGAAAGCCACTAAGGCCATACATGTGTCAGGGGTGTCCCTGCACAGAGGCTGAGAGAGGTCTTTGTGTGAAAATGTGAAGATGAAGTGTTAGAGACCCCAAGATGTTGAAGAAGACAGAACCATGGGATACTTGTCAAGGAAAGCTGCAGACTGTGTGGAACCAGCCCAAGAGAAAGAAGTATGTTGCTATCAACAAAGCTGAGAAGAGTTGGAGATCTGAAGAGCCCTTTGACATTAGACATGGAGGTGCAAAGTTTGGAGTTTGCCCAGCTGATATTTGGTCTCACTATTCTCCCTTTCTCCCCCTTTGGAATGGTAATATACATTCCATGTCATTATATGTTGGAAGTATGTGATCTGCTTTTTAATTTTGATTTTGCAGGGGATTATGGTTAAGAGATTGCCATGAGTCTCATAAAAGACTTTGTACTTTTTAAAAAATATATAATTTTTTTTATTTTATAATTAACTTAATTTCACATATCAGCCACAGATTCCCCCATCCTCCCTCTTCCTACCCTCCAGGCCTCCCCTGCAATCCATCCCCCATTCCCACCTCCTCCAAGTCAAGATCTCCCCTGTGGAGTTCTAGCATAGGCCCCAGGCTCCAAAAAGCCAGCCCATGCACCAAGGACAGGTCCAGGCTCTACTGCCTGGGGGCCTCCCAAACAGTTCAAGCTAATCAACTGTCCCACTTATCCAGAGGGCCTGGTCCAGTTCCATGGGGGCTCCTCAGCCATTGGTTCACAGTTCATGCTTTTCCACTAGTTTGGCTATTTGTCCTTGTACTTTTTCCAATCATGGCCTCAATATCTCTCCCTCATACAATCCCTCCTCTCTCTTGTTGATTGGGCTCCTGGAGCTCCACCTGGGGCTCGGCCGTGGATCCTGCATCTGCTTCCATCAGACACTGGATGAGAGTTCTATCATGACAGTCAGGGTGTTTGGCCATCAGATCACCAGAGCAGGTCAGCTCAGGCACTCTCTTGACCATTGCCAGTAGTCCACAGTGGAGGTATCTTTGTGGATTTCTGGGGACCTCTCTAGCACTCTGCTTCTTCCTATTCCCCTGGGGTCTTCATTCATCATGGTATCTCCCTCCCTATTCTCCCAATCTGCTCCTGATCCAGCTGGTACCTCCCACTCCCCCAAGCTCTCTTTCCCCCGACCCTAGAGAGAGAGGAGGAGATGGAGACTTTGTACTTTTAAACAGTATTGAGACTGTTACAGAGTATGGGGACTTTTGAAGTTGGACTGAAAGCATTTTTTGCATTATGATATGGCTACAAGATTATGGAGCCAGGGAATGGAATGTGATGGCTTAAATGAGAATGGGCCCCATAGGCTCATAGATTTGTATGCTTGGTCACCAGCAAGTGGCATTAATAGAGGTATAACCTTGTTTGAGTAGGTATGGCATTTTTTGGAGTAGGAATGACCTTGTTGGAAGAAGTGTATGTTGTTGTTTGTTTTTTCTCTTTATCTCTTTGGTGGTCCATCACCTAGCTCCCAAATAAATCACACACGGAGGCTTATTTTTTACTTATAAATGCCCAGCCTTAGCTTGGCTTGTTTCTTGCCAGTTTTTTCTTAACTTGAATTAACCCATCTGTCTTTTGCCTCTGGGCTTTTACCTTTTCTTACTTCTGTAATATTACTTTCACTCAAACTCCGTGGCTGGCTATGTGGCTACGAGGCTGACTCCTGATGTCCTCCTCCTTCTCTGACTACTTCTTTTTTTCTCTCAGATTTCTTCTTCTGTATATTCTCTCTGCCTGTCAGCCCCATCCATTCTTCCTCCCTTTTATCTCACTATTGGCCATTAAGTTCTTTATTAGACCACTAGGTATTTTAGACAGGTACAGTAACATAGCTTCCCAGAGTTCAACAAATGCAACACACCGTAAAATAATATTCTACAACAAGTGTGTCATTAGGGGTGGGCTTTGAGGTTTCAAAAGTTGAAGCTAGGCCCAGTGGGCTCTTTCTCTTCCTGCTGCCTACAGATCTAGATGTAGGTAGAACTCTCAGCTCCTCTCTAGCATCATATCTTCCTGCATACTGCTGTCATGGTTCCCAACTATGCTGATAATGGACTAAACCTCTAAAACTGCAAGAAAGCCCCAGTTAAATGTTTTTCTTTATAAGAGTTGCCATGGTCATGGTGTCCCTTCATAGCAATAGAACACTGACTAAGACACAGATCCTGTGTATACCCAAACTGATAGATTACATAAAGAGGTACATGATACTGGCAGGCATCCTGAGGGCTACTACAGGGCCCTGTAGCCAAAAGTATATCAACTGTGCTGTGTGTGCTTAATGAGGACCTAATGCTTATTACCACTACCAAAAAAAAAATCAATAAAGGCATCTAACATTATAGAATTAGTAAGGAGAGAAATAATTTGATAAACATGTAGAAAAATGCTAGGCTTCAGGAAGGCTGAAGGATAGTTATTTTTAAAAATATAATTTTTTTGTGAATTTTATGTATGTATACAATGTATTTTGATGATATCCACACTCTTCTTCCTCATCCAATTCCTCCTGGATCCTCCTCATACTCATTTCCAACTTCACTCCTTTTAAAAAAAATAACACACCAAATCTAGTTAGTACTGTCGATGTGCACATGGATATGGGGCCATCCATTGGAGCACGGTCAATCTATCAAGAGCCACACCCTATAGAAAACTGACCTGCCAGGCGGTGGTGGTGCATGCCTTTAATCCCAGCACTTGGGAGGCAGAGACAGGTGGATCTTTGTGAGTTCAAGGCCAGCCTGGTCTACAGAGCGAGATCCAGGAAAGGCTCAAAGCTACACAGAGAAACTCTGTCTCGAAAAACAAAACAAAACAAAAACAAACAAACAAAAAAGAAAACTGACCCATCCTTTTCTAGCAACCCTCAAGTGTCAATAGCTCTTCCTCTAGGATTGGGAGCTCTTTTGTCCTTCCCCAGTCCACCCTGAAATGAATGTCAATTGTCTTGATCTTGTTCAGGAACCATAGCTGCTATGAGTTCATGGAAGCAATCATCCTGTCATAGCCAGACACACTGTTTACCTCTATTCCTCAATGGCCTTCGGCTGTTACAATCTTCTGCTCTTTTATCCAGGATGTTCTCTGAGCCTTGTGGGAAGGGTGTGTGATACAGATGTCTCATTTGTGGTTGAGAGCACTAATGGATAAAAACTGTCAGCTTATCAATTGTGATTGCGTAGTGAGAAATTTACACAAATGGTGAAACTTCACCCTTTATTCTTAGCACAAGTGTTGATTTGTAAAGTTAAATTTATTTATTTACATTCCGAAGCTCAGTTTCCCCTCCCTCTCCTCACAGTCCCTCTTTCTGCCTCCCTTCTTGCCCCCTCCATCTACTCTTCCTCTGTTTCTTTTCAGAAAAGGACAGGCCTCCCATGGATATCAACCAGAATGGCATAGACTTTTAACTGATACAAAAATAAAATAAACTATATACTGTAGTGGGGTATTGTGATTTATTTTTACACATGTACGTATTATGCTATGTTTAGATCAGGTGAGATACATCTATCACCCCAAAGATCGTTTATTTATGGCAAAAATATTTAAACCCCTCCTTTCTACATATTTGAAATCTGCCATTCACTAAACATGATTATTGTTGATGTTGGTAATTATTATAAAAGAAAGGACATTCCTGGAGGAATCCCCCCTCTGTTTCTTCTGTGATTTATCATCCATAAAACAATAGGAATAATAACTATGTTTAGTCTGGAGCTGACATACAGACTTGTGAATTAGTCATAGTGATCTCCTTGGAAAAAAGGCCACAATTAGATCCATAAAATAAGGATAGCGAAAATGCAAAAGGTGAGGGCTGTGGGGGAAGGAAACAACTTTAAATGATCAGAAAATGAGTATTAGGTAAGGGAAGATGGTTGGTTGCTTTTCCTAGAAACACAATGAAAATGGTACTTTATAGTGTTTAAAATATAGAAATTGGCTCTGGAAACTTTGCCTCTGGTGCCATACATTTGAATACTATTAGAGAGCTGTATTTTATTTTCTCTGTCCCATTCAAGAGACCATAATCAGAATAAGTAGATGTAAGACTCAGTGGGTCAGACTTGGCAGCTGAAGAGGTTCCTCTGGTAATTAGTTCTCCCTGGAAAAACATAGGCAGCCACAGCTGCCCTGTCTCTGAAGGAACTGGTGCAAGGAGGAGCCATCAACATATGCACACATTGCCCTTTCAATTCCATCTTCCAGGAGGGATGCATCTCTGATTGCCTCTTCAAATTTTGTGTAGTTACTGCATTTATACAAACAAAGAGTAGCTGTGGAATATGGAGGCTTCAGAAGAATGATAATGTTGGATACAGAAGCAGAAGACAGAAGATCAGACCACAGGATAACAAATAATAGAGGAAGAGATCAAATAGTATTAGTAAGATTATAGAAACCTGGTCATACTGAAGAGGACACCATCTATTCAGTACTGAGGAGATTAGTGATCCAAAGCAGCAGTTAGATAAAGTGTGTGTGTGTGTGTGTGTGTGTGTGTGTGTGTGTGTGTGTGTGTTTTAATGCTTTGCAGATAGACAAAAATCTACCTCTCAAACTGTTTAGATTCTGGTGTATTAACAGTTATGCATCAAACATTTATAGACTATATTTTGGAATTTACTCAGTACTATGAATTTAATGATCTATGGTAAAGTTTTAGAACCCAAGGAATTCACACTCTTGTAAGTGTGAGAGGCAATAAGAACAGAGATTTGACTTTATATTAGAAATGAACGCTCTGAACTATCAGCCAGGGATTCACATTAATTCAGATTATCCTCACACTCCAAAGAGATAGGTACGTATGGAATTACATTATTTTAGGACAAAGAAAATGAAGCATGAACTGTCAAGTGAATTGCTTACATATAGAAATGTAAGGCTTGTGAGAAGCATCTTCCCTTTTTCTTACTCTTGACTTAGTCCTTTCAGAAGGAAGACTGTAAGTTACTCTGCCCTCAAGTGACCACATCTAGAGTGGTCTGAACGGGGGAATGGGTAAGTTACAAACAACCAGTTACATTTGCCTTCTATAAATGCAGGAATGTCAAATAAAATGTAAGAAACATGATGTTTTAATTTAATCTTCAAAGATTACTGAGAATTTCATATGTGAGTACTATATTTGCATTATTTCTATCCATTCCTCAATTCTGGGACTCCTACCAACTTCCTCCCAAGTTCATGACTTCTTCTCCATTAATCATTGTCTCTCTTACATACATACACACATATTTATATATAGATACAGTCTCCTGACTTCAGTTAGTGTGTGCTGTGTGTATTTTTTAGGACTGACCACTTGGGATTAGATAACCCATCGGAGGGTTCATTGCTGGGCAATGCTGATTTTCCTTCTATTAGCTGCTATTAATTGATTGTAACTCTTCATCTAGTGATGGAGCCTTAGGAGATTTATCCCACCCACATTGGCATGTCAGTTGGTGGTGCCATTACTCAGGTCTTGTTTAATCAACCATATTGTTGAAATTTTTCTGGGTGGAGTTCTCCATCATATATAGAATCCAGTACCTTACAGCAGACATCTTCATTCTCTGGCTCTTACAATCTTTCTTCTCTCTGTTCTGCTATTTTCCCTGAGCATTAGTTATATGGATGGTATTATAGATGCACCAGCTGGGATTGGGCACTTCATGGCCAGTTATCTCTTTATTTCAAACACTTGTCACTTTCTGTGATGGTATCTGTTTACAGCAAAAGAAGTGTCTGTGATGAGTGGCGACAGTGACAATTACCTAGGAGTATAAATGACACGTTAATGAAAAAAAGCAGATCAAAAATGTGTGCCTTCTATGAGATGCCAATATTGATATTTCCATGTTGTTGTGAAAGCTAATTCCTGGAAGTTTGCCTCTTATTTTGAGCTCAGACATGAAAAATGTGGAATTTGGTGTTTCATGACTAAGTTATACCTCTGTTATAGTACAGCTATGTGTTTCTGTCCCAGATACTTATTTTAGTTTTAGACAATATTATTTCCCGTAAACTAGAGTAATAACACTCATCTTACTTAACAAGGATTTAAACAAACATATTTATACAAATGTGTACACACACAGATACAATTTCAAAGCTGCTCAATTTAATTAGAGGCTAACAAACATATTTTGATTTATGTAGGACTATGAGTCATAAGATTTTTTTTTTTTTTTAGTAAAAGAAGAATGATGAATTAGAAGTCAATTTTGTTTCAGGCCCATTATTAACTAGAGATAAATACTGGGAGACAACCAATTAAAAAGAGACTTTCTAACACAATTGGAGTGCCTAGTAAAACGAACTTACTTGAAGCAAATTGCAGCCTGGATGCATCCCACCCATCCCCAATTGCATGTTGCAAGTCTAAGATTTCAGGTGGAATTCAGACCTGCAAAGCTCCTGGTTGGCAACTCCTGACATGTGCCCCTCCCAAAGTTGTGGGTTGCTGCTTCTTTGAAGCTTTCTCTAAAGGTTGTGGATGTAGCTAGCTAGCGCTCTGGGTCTGGTTCTGGGTCAAGCTAATGGCAGTTGCCATGGTTCTGATTCTGACTACAGTTATCACGGTTACCATTCACTTTTGTTACAAGAGATGCTATTCCCTCTTGCTTCAAAAAACAATTACTAGTGCATCATTCGCTGCTGAAGTAACAAGAAGAAAGCTGTCCCAAGGGAGAAGACATCGAAAACTCTGATTCAATTTAAGCCCCTGTGAGCGTTTTTGTGTGTCACAGAAGGACGTTGACATTCTTGGAAAACAGGTTGCACTTCATTCACTTTGTCTAAAATTTAACCTTTTCATTTCCTGGTTGCTTTCAATTTTGTGACATTTGACCTTGAAAACAAATGCTCTGCATTGAAATCACGCCACTCCTTCCCCTCTCCAGAGTTCATATTCAACTCTATTAAGTCCGTGTCACTGACCTTATTTTAAATCATCGATGACTTCAGATTTGGTGTCTCTTCTGTTTTATTATAAGTACAATTTGGTATGTGGTTTGCTGTGATTTCAATATTACTTCTCCTTAAAAAAATTTCCCAGTTTTTAAAACTAATGTACTTCTCATAATCATTCTTTCTGGAAATAAAAGAAATGTATATTTATAATTACATAAGTAAAGAATTAAGAATTGAATTTATAGAAACTGCAACAAGTAATATCTTATAAACATGATTAGAAGAGGAAAGGATCGGTCTAGGAGAATTAGAAACACACTGTCACAGGTCTGAACTGATTATTGGTTCCAATGAATCAGGAAAGTGATGTTAATAAATTTTACTTCAGTCTGGAGATCAAATCTCTGATTGCAGGACATGATGAGGGAAGAATACAGAAGCCTAAGGAAGAGACCCTTAGTGGAAACATATCCTCATAACACCATACTCATGGAAAGTGACGCCCCATGGGTAATCAAAACTCATACAGAAGTTTATGATGTGGCAAAAGGACTAAGTGTCCTTCTTAGACTTATTACACAATATTTTTTCGGGATAATAACTTCTAAATGTAAAACATCCTCCCAATAAGCTTCAGCCCTCAGCACTATATTAGCTGTTCCATGAGAATACATGTGCCAGATACCAGATCCTAGATGAGATAAGATAAATCACTGCAAGTGGAGCTCCAGGCCAGCTGGCATCCTTGTGTCTACCTTAGCCTTGATGTTCTCTGAGCCACCTATCAAGAAGGTTAAGAAGAACTGAATGTGGGATCTGACCAGTAGATGAATCAGTGTTGTACTAATAGGAACAAGAGAGTGGAAGGCTATTCTCTCTCTTGAATCTATTGTCTCACATACCTGTATCAGTGATTGGACATTCTAGAGAAAAAGAAAGGCAGTTTTTCAAAAGAGATAGTGTCTTAGAATATGAGGAATAGGCTGACCAGAAACCCAGGTAGGCTGCCTGTGGACCTCCTGTCTCTCTGTTCCCCCAGACCCACAGTCTTGTCCTGAGCACTACAACAGCATACCAGCTGCAGCCTTCCCTCACCCCCGTCCACATCTCCTTTGGATTCACAGACTGTCTCCTCCTAGCCTCCATTCCCCATTCATCACTGTATCCCAGACCCCAACTCCAGCATACACTAGCTGCTAACCAAAGGGCCACCCCTCTCAGGGCAAGAAGTAGGCTGAAGGCAGATGCACACCTTTCCTTCTGCTCCTGAGGTCCAATCCTTCCAGCCTCATCTCCAGCTCTGCAGCTGGAACCTGCTGCAGTCTCCTTTTCTTTATGATCCCATCCCTAACAGATCACCAAGACCTTCTCCTCTAACTTTCTTTCTCCAACTCATTCCAGTTTCCCAGCCACCACACCAGCAGGCATTCCATGTGAACACACCAGCTGAACAGGCCAAGAATACAGCCAATACACAGCAATCATACTCTCTGAAAATCCAGAAAGGAAGCAGAAACCACCTACCCAACAAAGACAAATCCAGAAATCATCACCTAGACTTTAATCATCACAAACCCAGATGACGAGATGCCAACATAAAACACAATCAACAGTCAGGCCAATATGTCTTCCCTAGAGTCCAGCTATCCTATCACAGCAGGCCCCAAATATTCTAACATAGCTGAAGCACAAGAAAAAGACCTTAGAACGGTTTTTTATGATTATGATAGAGGTTCTTAAAGAAGAAATTAATTAATCCCTTAAAGAAATCTGGGAAATCAATAACAGTGTAAGGAAATAAATAAAACTGTTCAAGACTTGAAATTGGAAATAGAATCAACAAAGAAAAGCCAAACTGAAAGAAATCTGGAAATGAAAAATTTAGGAACTTGAACAGGAACTACAGAGGCAAACTTCTCCAGCAAAATACAAGAGATCCAAGAGAGATCTCATATTGAAGATATGATAGAAGAAATGGATATACCCATAAAAGGAGAGATTTAAAAAAAACTCCTGACACAAAATATCCAGGAAATATGGGACACTACAAAAATACAAACCCAAGAACAATGGGTATAGAGGAAGGAGAAGGAACTCAGCTCAAAGGCTCAGAAAATGTTTTCAACAAAATCACAGAATAAAATATTCCTATCTTAAAGAAGGACATGTCTATAAATGTGTAAGAAACATACAGAACACCAAATAGATTGGACTAGAATAATAGCATAATAGCAAAATACCACATAATAGCAAAACACCAAACATACAGAACAAAGAAAGATTGAAAGCTTCAAGGGAGAAAGACCAAATAACATAAAGGCAGACCTATTAGAATTACATCTCACTTCTCAATGGGGACTCTAAAAACCAGAAGGGCCTGGACAGATATGCTGCAGACTCTAAGAGACCACAGATGCCAGCCTAGACTACTATACCTAACAAAACTTTCAATCATCATAGATGGAGAAAATATGATAACCCATGATAAAGTCAAATTTAAACAATACCTATCTACAAATACAGCCCTTCAGAAGGTGCTAGAAGGAAAACTGTAACCTAAAGAGGTTAACTATACACATGAAAACATAGGAAATAAATAATTTAACATAATCACAATCAAACAAAGGAAACCCACACATACTACCACCACCAACAGAGTAACAGGAATAAACAAGAACTGGTCACTGATATCTCCAAATATCTATGGTTTCAGTTCCTCAATAAAGACACAGACAAACAGAATGGATGCAAAAACAGGATCCATCCTTCTGCTGCATCCAAGAAACACAACTCAATACCAGTGATAGACATTGTTTTAATACGAAGGGACAGACAAGGATATTCCAAGCAAATGGACCTAAGAAGCAAGCTGGAGTAACACTTTTCATGTCTAACTAAATGTACTTTAAACCAAAACTAATCAAAAGAAATAGGGAAGGACACTGTATGCTCATCAAAGAAAAATCCACCAAGATGACATTTCAAATCTTAATTTCTGTGTCCTGAACACAAGGGCACAAACATTTGTAAAGGAAACACTACTATAGCTTAAATCACATATTGACTCTCACACACTGATAGTGGTAGACTTCAGTACCCCACTCTCACCAATGGACAGGTCTTCCAGATAAAAACCGAACAGATAGGCCGGGCAGTGGTGGTGCACGCCTTTAATCCCAGCACTCGGGAGGCAGAGACAGGCGGATCTCTGTGAGTTCGAGGCCAGCCTAGGCTACTAAGTGAGTCCCAGGAAAGGCGCAAAGCTACACAGAGAAACCCTGTCTCGAAAAAACCAAAAAAAAAAAAAAAAAAAACCCGAACAGATAAATAATGGAGCTAATTAATGTTGTAAACCAAATGGACCTAACAGATATGTACAGAACATTTCAACCAAACATAAAAGAATATACCTTCTACTCATGGAACTTTCTCCAAAATTGATCACATAGTTGGACACAAAGTAAGTCTCATCATATACACGAAAATTGAAATTACTCCCTGAATCCTATTAGATCACCATGGAATAAAGCTTGATATCAACAACAACAGAAACAACAGAAAGCTTACAAACTCATGGAAACTGAACAACTCACTACTGAACGAAAAAAATGTATCAAGACAAAAATAAAAAAGAAATGAAAGACTTTCTAGAATTCAATGAAAATGATACACAGCATACCCAAACATATGGAACACAATGAAAGCAGTGCTAAGAGGAAAGTTCATAGCACTAAGTGCCTTCATAAAGAAATTGGAGAGATCTCATACTAACAGCTTAATAGCACAGCTAAAAGTTCCAGAACAAAAAGAAGTAAGCACACCCAAGAGGAGTAAATGGCAAGAAATAATCAACTGAGAGCTGAAATCAATAAAACAGAAACAAAGAAAACAATACAAAGAATCAATGAAACAAAGAGTTGGTTCTTTGAGAAAATCAACAAGATAGAAAAACCCTTATCCAAAGTAACTAAAAGGCAGAGAGAGAATATCCAAATTATCAGAATCAGACATGGAAAGGAAAGGGGGAATAACAACAGACACTGAGAAAATCCAGAGAATCATAAGGACATATTTAAAGAATTTATACTCAAACAAATTGAAAAATCTAAAAGAAATGGAAAATTTTTTCTTGATAGGTAACACTTACCAAACTTAAATTAAGGCCAGATAAACAATTTAAATAGGCCTCTAACCCCTAGTGAAACAGAAGAAATCATTAAAACTATCCCAGAGTGCCCAGGGCCAGATGGTTTTAGTGCCGAATTCTACCAGACTTTCAAAGAGAAGTTAACACTAATACTCCTCAGATTATTCCAAAAGGAACATTACCCAATTCATTTTATGAGGCCACAGCTACCCTGATACCAAAACTACATAAAGACTCAAGGAAGTCAATTACAGACTAATTTCCTGTATGAACATAGATGTAAAAATACTCAATAAAATACACGCAAACTTAATCCAAGATTCAGTGCAATCCCTGCCAAAATTCAATACAACTCTTTATAGATATTGAAAGGACAATTCTCTACCTCAAATGGAAAATCAAAAAACCCAGGATAGCTAAGACAATAATGAACAAGAAAAGAACCTCTGGAAGTTCTACCATTCCTAATTTCAAGTTGTACTACAGAACTATACTAATAAAAACCACATGGTATTGGCATAAAAACAGACACACTGATTACTGGAATCATATTGAAGAGCCTGACATAAATCCACACACCTGATATGGACACCTGATTTTTGATAAAGAAGACAGAAATACACATTCTAAAAAGCATCTCCAACAAATGGTGCTGGTCAAACTGGATGTCTGCATGTAGAAGAATACAAAGAGACCCATATTTATCACTTTGCACAAAACTCAAGTCAAAGTGGATGAAAAACTTCGATATAAAACCAGATACACTGAGTCTAATAGAAGAGAAAGTATGAAAAAACACTCTGAATACACTGGCATAGGAGACAACTTTCTGAATAAAACACCAATAGTTCAAGCACTAAGATCAACAATAAATGGGATCACATGAAAGTTTCTGTAATTTAAAGGACACAAAGCAGCAGCCTACAGAATGGAAAAGGTTTTTACCAACTTCACATCAGATAGAATAATACTATTCAAAAATCTATAAAAAACTCAAGAAACTATATATAAAAAACCACAAATAATTCAATTAAAATGAGGAACAGATCTAAACAGCGAATTGTCAATGGAGGATTGTCAAATGACCAAGAAACACTTAAAGAAGTATTCAACACCCTTAGCCATTGGGGAAATGCAAATGAAAACTACTTTGAGATTCCATCTTACACCTGTCAGAATGGCTAAGATCAATAAAAAAAGTGATGACTCATGCTAGTGAGAACATTGCTAGTGGGAGTGCAAACTTGCACAGTCTCTGTGGAAATCAATATGGTGGTTCCTTAGAAAAATGGGAGTCAATCTACCTCAAGACCCAATACCACTGTTGGGCAAAGGACGCTCCTTCCTAACCATAAGGACACTTGCTCAACAATGTTCATTGAGGCTTTATTCATAATAGCCAGAAAGTGGAAACAACTTGGATGTCCCTCAACTGACAAATGAATAAAGAAAATGTGGTAGGTTCACACAATGGGGAATTATTACTCAGCTTTTAAAAACAATGACATCATGAAATTTGCAGGCAAATGGATGGAAGCAGAAAAAAATCATCCTAAGTGAAGTAATCCAGACACAGAAAGATAAAGATGGTATGTATGCACTTATAAGGGGATATGAATTATTAAGTAAATGATAACCCAGCTACAATCTATAAATCCAGAGAGGTAAGGAGGAGGATTCTAGGGGTATTTCATGGATCTCCCTTGGCAGGGAGGAATAGAATGTATTTTATAGATAAACTTGGGTCAGATGTGGACTGGAGCTGGGGGATCAGGTTGAGGGGAGATGGGATGGAAGTAGAGAGTGGGGAGAGAAGACAGCTGGAACTAGGGGATGGTGGTAGGGGGTGGAAACCTAGTGCAATGGAAATTTCCTGGAGTCTATGAAGGTGATTCTAATGAAGACTCCTAGTCATGGGGAATACAGTCTCAACTGGCCATCTCTTATGGCCAGGAAAGGCTTTCAGGGGCAGGACTAGATTACATTCAACTGGGTTGTTGGCCAAGGGGTCTCATGGAAATTCCCAAACAACCCAGGCTATTGCTAAGACAAAATACTTTCTGTAGAAACTGACAGTGGGTCCCTATTGCTAGGGACAACATCTACACAACTATTTGAACATCAAGAAGTCTATCTGGTGCCTCCATGGAACCTTCACTCCTACCTTCTAGTCTCTTTGGTGTGAGAAGGTACTTTGCAGGCTAATGAAAGAGAAACATGGACACAATCTTTTACCTTCAATCTGTCCTGCCTACAAGATGCGCTAGAGTAATGGCCACATAGAACTTGTGGAAGCAGCCAGTCAATGTCTGATTTGACCTAAGGCTCATAAGAAGGAACTCATATACTGCTTGGCTAACCTAGAACCAGAGACTAGATATGCCAGAGACCTAGGGTAAAGGCTAAAACCAAACACTACTGGTCTTAAAAAATCAATACAATGATTCCTAATGATATTCTGCTATACTTATAGATCAGTGCCTTGTCCAGTCATCATCAGAGTGACTTGTGGGAAAGAGAGACTAAATTGGAGGTCTCCATTAAATCCCTTCCCTTCTGAGTGCAGGAAATCCCAAGGAAGAAGAGGTGAAAAGATTGTAAGAGCCAGAGGAGATAAGGACACCAGGAGAACAAGACCCTCTGAATCAACTGAGCAAGGCACATATAAGCTCGTAGAGACTGAAGCAGCAAGCACAGGGCCTGCATGGGTCCACACCAGTGATGCATGAATCCTAAATGGTCTTATAATAAAAACCCAGAGCCAGATATCAAAGTGAAAACTGAAAGATCAGAGAAGCAGAGCAAGCCACAGCTACCATCTCTTACCTCACCAACTCCTCAGCCTGAGGGAGACCAAGTTTCTGTCTCCTCCTGCCTTATATTCCTTTCTCTGCCCAGCCATATCACTTCCTGTCTCAACCTTCCCAGTGCTAGGGTTAAAGGTGTGTGATCCCAAGTGCTGTAATTAAAGGTGTGTGCCACTACTGCCTGGGTCTGTTTTTCTTTTAAATTGGATTAATCAGTGTTGCCCTGAACTCACAGAAATCCAGACGGATCTCTGCCTCTGCCTCCCAAGTGCTAGGACTGAAGGTGTGTGCCACCACTGCCTGACTTCTATGGCTAACTCTGTGGCTAGCTCTGTCCTTTGATTTTCAGGCAAGCTTTATTTCCTAGATTACAAACAATACACCATCACACACCAGGTCCTGTGTGTATACTACAGCTATTAGCTTAGTGTTTTTATGGGACTGCTGACTGTGAGAACATGTGGGTCTCTGACTCTTGTGCCTGCTCTCAGAACTCCTGGCCTCCTGTTGGGTTGCCATGTCCAACTTCAGTATGACAGTTTTTCCTTCACCTAATTATATTTTACTTTGTTGTGTTTGGTTGTTATCCCTTAGAAGCCTGCCTTTCCTAATGAGAGACAGAAAGGGAGTGGACTTGGAGGGGAGGGGAGGTGGTGAAGTACTGGGAGGAGTAGAGGGAGGGGAAACTATAGTCAGGATGGAGAGAGAGAGAGAGAGAGAGAGAGAGAGAGAGAGAGAGAGAGAGAGAGAGAGAGAGAGAGAGAGAGAATGAATATGGATAACAGAAAGAGTGGTGGGGAACCCTGATCTTGTTCCTCTGCTCTCTCCAGTCTTATTCTGTGCTTGGTCTTTTACATACCACACATTAGACAGTTTTACTATCTCATTTTTCCTAACATTTTGATTTGGGAATTGCATATTTGTATAACCAATGGAAGGTAAAGTTGAAATTTTAATCTTTAATTTTTAAACCTATTTCCTTTTTCCTACCTTAAGTTTGTTTGATCGAATATTAATGGCAAGGGAAACAAATTGAATACAATTTCACCAGGCCCAAACATCTTTCACATATCCTCTTTTCTATTCTGTTACACACCTTTGTATTAAACACTAGCTTTTGAAGCCTAGGATTGCAAGACAGACCTGAATGATAAAACTCACCATGGCTAGATCAAATGTGTCATAAGCCAAAAAAGCAAAAACAATTATTAAAATTTTTAAATAAGAAAAGCAGATATGAGAATAAAAACAGAAAAATAAAACAAAGCAAAAAAACCCAGGAATACTATCAAGGCTGGAGTGAAATATTTTTAGATAAAAATCAAGTCTTCTAGATACTCAGTAGTTTGGAAACCAGTTGTTAAATTTTATATGGATTATATAATAAGAATAAAAACATTAAGAGACAATTTTCAGAAGCAAGTGAATAAGAGCTATAAAACACAAAGGGGTTATTTAGTGGTGAGAGAATCAAGAAAGAATTCCATAAGAGAGGGCACTTGACTTGAGGCATGAAGCAAAAGTAGCAATTGGCCAGTGAGTTAGGACAGAAGGACAGAATGCCAATGCTTTTATGACCATGACTGTGAGAATGTAACTGCCTGCCCAGTCAGGAGAGGTCTTTCTAAATCTTTCTTTATTTAGTCACTCACCTTGTAATGAACAGGAAGGAGATTTTCTAGGAACAGCACCTGGCAGCTATGTGTCTTTAGCTTGTGGCTTGAGCAATACTTCTTTCTTTAAACATGAGTGTGACAACTACCTGCCTTACTCATGACATCTGATTACAAGAATAAATTGAGATGATATGTGTGTAAAGATATTGTACAAATAATACAGATAGATTGATTAAAGGTATGCTATTCATTGTTTAGTAAAAGTTTAGAATAGTTTTGGAACCAGAACTTATAAATCCAATATATGAGAAGGGGTTAGGGGCTCATGTACAACCCAAATTATGGAAGTTTCTAGAATATATTTCATGGACACTAAGGATTTATTATCTAATGAATATTTGACATTGGTAACATATCCTACTGGCTCAAGGTAAGCTTCAAGGAAGTACTCAAGGAAGCTATCAAGGTGGCTGTAGCCCAAACAATAAAATATTTTACAACAATAATGTTTGAATTATTCTAGTAGTTCTCCCAAAATATCCCATATTTTTCTCCAGCAGAGGCCTAATCATGCTATCAAGTAAAATGCTGTTGAAACACCTCACAGCCATTCTGTAGTTGCCAACTTTGAGAACACACATGACATCATGCTCAATGGCATATGCTTGTTGCTACAGTGTTACTGAAGAATAATGAAAATGACGTAGTCAGGTTGTATGAAGGCCATGTAAAAAGTGATTTATTTCTGAAGCGTTTTGCTAACTTCATCACAACTTTGTGAATTAGAGAACACACATATGCCATCGAGTATGTGCCTTTGAACTTTAAAACTGTTGCATTAAAGTATGAGTACATCAGTATTTAAATATAAATAAGTATGGATGTCCAAAAATCTACTACATACAAGCATCTAAAACTATGGTGTGATTTAAAAAAAGGAGGGAGTAACATTTCTTGAGTGCAGTTTCTACCCCAAACACTTCCAAAGGCATGAAGCCTTGGATAAGTATGAATTGTGTGTGAAGCACTCATTCAGATCCTATTATTCATGGATGTACATAGTACAGATTGCTTGTGCTTTTCTGGATCAACATCTTCATGGGGATGTACTGGAAGCCATACAATCTGGATGGGAAAACTTGGAGATAATTTGGTGCTTTGTGTTTTGGAAGTAGGTACTATGGCAGTGAAAAGCAAAGCATCCATTCCATAGCATCTGTAAAGTAGGATTTATAGTTTTGAATTTCCAGATTGACAGAAGAGGAAAGAAGCTGAGATTCTCAGTGAAGTTTTATTTTCTTGATGTTTGTTGCTAGGAATGCAGCACCGCAGATGGACCAGGAAGACCAATGACTGATACTGGGGGAGAAAATGCAGGGGATTCCTCAACAGAAGGAGAAAGAATGCTTGGTGCCCTAAGTCATCACAAAATGTAACTGTCATCTGTGGGAAAACCCCACTGAAGACATTCATTAATTTAGTGGCTCTCCATTCATTATTCTACCTCCTGAAGCCGAGCATTGGGTGGGGGAATGATCTTTCTGGTTTATATTGTCTTCCACCTTCGATCTCATAGTTGTTGGAGTGGAAAAACAGCTGAAGAGTTTGGAGTCTGCATGATTCTAAGGTGATACTCAAATCAAATCTAGGCAAGCAAGACAAAGAAAAATAAGTAAGCAGACTCCCTTTAATTTACAATTTTTAAAACATTTACATTTCATGTACAGTGATATCAAGGATCAGGAGTAAACATAAGAAAAAATGACATGCTTGGATTAGAATTTTTCATAATAGATGTATCTGTTGATAGACATATGGCTGTCAATCAGTTTCTAGACCTCCACAGTATTGGTATTTCAGATCAAATACACTTTTGTTTTTGGTACTCTTCTTGGTCTCCTAAAATTAGGAACATTCCTGGTTTCTACCACTTGGTACCCCCAGGAGGCTCCTTCTCACCATAAGTTGAAACAATTAAAATTTCTCCAGTGATTTCCAGTTGTCCCCAACAGCACAATCATCCATGGCTGAGAATACAAGTTTTATTCTGATTTCTGACTTGGATTTCATGTCTGTGGACTTCATGACTTGCTTTCATGACAAAGTAACTAAAGAGTTTGGAAAGATATGGCAGTAGCTCCATTTCTGTTCTTGCAATATTGAAAACAATAAGCCCTACACTTGGGATTGTACAAGATCTCCAATGGGAGTGACTTTCTTTGTGCATATATCTGGTCTTGCAAATGCCCATTTCCCAAAAGAACACCCTTCCTCTAGCATGAGCTTATTTAGGGTCTGTCATACTCAGCTCAGTTGTCCAAGTGATGCCTGCACAGAGATAAAACTCAGAGACAAAAAATTGTGAATTCTTTGTAGTGTGTTTCATGATTTAATTGCAGAAGGGGTAGGAATCAATGAGTTTATGATCTGATCCTTGGAATTAAATTTAGGGTTAGAACTCCAGGGTTAGATTTTAAGGATCTAGGAACATGGAAAGCAGTACTGATTAGGATGACCAAGACACTAAGGACCCCAAATTTGTTTGATACCCTTCCATGTCCTGTAGAAAGGATGTGGTCTGTAGCTAGAGTTTTCCTGGCTGGCCCACAGTCAGGACAAATCTCTGACACCTACAAGTCCCACAGCTGCTCAGACCCAACCAAGTAAACACAGAGACTTATATTGCTTACAGACTATATGGCCATACCAGGCTTCTTACTAACTGTTCTTATATCTTAAATTAATCCATTTCTATAAATCTATACCTTGTCATGTGGCTTGTGGCTTACTGGCATCTTCACATGCTGCTAGTCATGGCGGCGGCTGGCAATGTCTCCCTCAGTCTTCTGCTTCCCAGAATTCTCCTCTCTCCTTGTCCCGCCTATACTTCCTGCCTGGCCACTGGCCAATCAGTGTTTTATTTATGCAGAATGATATCCACAGCACTTCCCTTTTCTTTTTTTTTCAAAAAGGAAGGTTTTAACCTTAACAAAGTAAAATTACATATAATTTGGGAGTTTGGGCGTAGCTTCTCTTACTACTTCCTGCTGGAGGGGGGCGCTGTATCTCATGGGGACATAAAGAAAATTTTAGAATCATAGAATAGTTTGTGAGGGTGTATCGTCTGAGTCAGTTGCCTTGAAATGGTTTTGGATGTTGGATCATCTGGGCCATGGTGTCATTGGAGACCTTTCAGGGGGTCTTGGCTGGTCAAACCTGATATATCTTAATCTGGAACAAATCCATAGCCTCTGGCTTTCTGTGGAAACAAAAGCAGAGCCTCCTTTCCAAAGCAACATATCCTTACATCCAAATTTTGAAGTCAAGGTACCTTTAAAATATACATTTTGGCATAACTCAACAGTTTTTGCAATCAAATGTTTTTTGTCAGTTACGAATATCAAAGAGAACATAATCCAGATTCTGTTTGTGGTAGCCATCTTTACGTGGCTTATTTTTTATATTACCTTGAGCCTATTGCTTTAAACTGCACCATTCTAAGACTGAAATGGTGCTGTGGCTGCTGACTCTGCCCACCTCAGCTTCCCAACATGGCGGTGATACATTTACCACTAGCTCTGGGAGCTTTCGTGGGTCTATGCATCTATCAAAGCAGCATGTAGCCCAGAAACCTCTTTTTTTGTTTTGTACTAGCAAAGGCTAAATCCACCATGCAGCTTAATGTGCCACTTACAGAGGCCTCATTCCCACCATACTGCAGGTCGAGCATGCACACCAGGAACCCGCCAAAGTAGCTCAAACATGCAGGCTGCTGCTAGCTTGAAAGAGACAACTAGGAGCTGTTTTTAGCTCCATTTTAGAATCTTTTTACTCAGGTTTTAGGTGGAAACTCTTGCCAACACGTTGGGCGCCATTTGTAGCTAAAGATTTGTCCTGACTGTGGGCCAGGCAGGAAAACTCTAGCTACAGTGGTCTTCTTCCCTAAGCTTGCTTCAAGAACTGCTCATCTTTGGAGTTTATGAATATTCCCTTAAATGGAATTTCATAAAGTTGAAGTACAAGTTCTTATGGCATGGTAGCATGAATATAGGTTCAAATAACAACCAGGGCACAGCACTATCATGTTGCTCAAATAATTACTTTAGTAGATTTGTACTCTGAGAAAGAACAAAGGAGAGAGAAGAATACCAAGCTACAATATGCTTCCCCATCCTGCACAGTATATAGTGGCTTCTGTTAAGCTCCACATTCTTTTGAAAATATCAAGTCCTTAGAGAGGATGTCAGTGTAGTCACTGACAACTGATGCAATCTGCCCTACATCAATTCGAGGATAACCAGCTGCCATAAATGTCTGAGGGATACTGAAAAATGACGTGGTTCTAGGCTTCATCTTTAATATGGGTGTGGATGAATTTTGAAATTCGTTAGTGATAGGAATATAAGATGAAGTTAATTGAAAGATATATTTTTTCACTCTTTGTTTAACTACACCAATTTCAATATTCTGAAAGATATTCTGTATCGTGTAAGTGAAGCACTGAGTTACACTGCACACATACTATTTACCACTAAAGTAGTATATGGCAACAAACTGTTACAAATGGAGGGATAGAGATCTAGACATTAGATAGAGATGTATAGAGGAGAGGCACAAACACAAATTATGAACATTTCCTTGGAGAATATCAATGGTTCATATGGATCTGTAAAAGTACAATTTAAAATTAATTAGAGAAAATATAAAAGAAGTAATACTTCTTCGATGTTTTGGGGGATGTAATAGGAATTTTAGAGCCAAATTAGTCAACCATTCAACCATCCAATCAAGCAACCACATCCTACATATACCATCCTGAATCCTGACCATGTTTTGAACTTTAGTAGACTCTTCAGCTCTTCAGGGTTGCCTCAATAGAACATGGTATATTTAAGCCTTCAATTTGAATGTCTTCTTTGTCAAGGTCTCATGTTCATCTGAAGCTTAAATGCAATAAAATATGGATCTGACTGGAAGTTCCCAGGTGGACAGTATAATCTTTCTCCTCATGAACACCGTATTGTAATCTATGGACCAAAAAAAATTTCAATGGAGTGTGACAAGTTCATGACTTTTATTTATACATAAGAGTAAAGAGGAGAGTCATCAAAGTATCAGCAAGAAAATCCTTCCTATAGGATAAGATTTGAAATCTTGATTTAATGTATAAATAAGAATGTTCTTTAGCTGTGGCATAAGGACAACAAGGAAAAATTAGTATCTGAAGAAATGATACTCATTCTTCTCTCTTACATGTTGGAAAGGTCAACATGATACGACTGCTGAGGAGCTCGAGAAAATGTCATATTTCAGAGTCACAACTGTTTTGGGTGTAGAAGTCTCAGAATTTGGAAAAAATGAGTAGATTCAGCCAGTGTGAGTAGATGGAAGAAGTTATATTTTTTTACTATTTTATATCTGTAAAGTGTTAGGAGCTGCAAAAGCAGCTTGCTGTCAGCATCCTACAATTGCTCATCATCTTTTAACTTCCATATTAAAGGTGAAGAAACATTAGTGGACGGAGAAGGAAACGGCTTATTAAGTTCCACAAATGCACATGTATCTCATCTACAAAGTCTGAAAAAAACTCCTTTTCAGAAAAGAACACAGTTTCTTATCTAAGTGAGATTTAAAATTTTTACTTTTTCATCCAAATAATGCTAGTTATGTTTTTTAAGGTATCTCAACAACAAGACATATTTTGGCCCAGAAAGCAAGAGATAGGAGAAAAGATGCTGAGGTTCTCAGGGCCTTAGCTTGCTTGGCATTTGGAGGAAAGAAGGATATTCATAGCTCAAATACAGATAGCATACTAATTATATCTATAAGTCATAAGAGACCTAATAGACGCTCTTGTACTTGAATTATCAGATATATGGTATCTATAGAGATGTTGGGTAGAGGGAGTTGTAAAAGTGAAGACAGGTAGGAGAAGCTAGAAATTTATGAAAGAGTTAAAAAAAAAGAAAGGAGGAGAAGGAGGAAGAGGAGAGAGATTTTCATTTTTTTAAAAAAGAGTTTATTTTTTAAATAATTTATTTGTTTTTATTTTAGGTGTATTGGTATTTTGCCTGCATGCATGTCTATGTGAGGGTGTCAAATCTTGGAGTTACAGACAGTTGTAAGCTGAGAGCTGCCATGTGGGTTCTGGGGATTGAACCTGGGTCCTCTGAAAAAGCAGTCAGTGCTCTTAACCACTGAGCCATCTCTCTAGCCCCCAAGAGAGATTTTCTTACAGTCTCTCCAAGCCTTGCTATATAAGATACACACTGAATGACAAGTGGAAAGATTAATTCTGTGCTTGGCAACATGATCTGACTAAGAAACTTCTCTAACAGAGGAAATTGAAATGATGCTCTCTAAATGAAATGAGTTTACAAAGTGATGTGCTTGTTTTAAGCAACCATTATGGGTTGTCAACAGTGACTGGAATGCAATAGTTTAAATGTTTGTTAGTTAAGTCAGGGAATGAATGGTATGCTGTGCCAATTACTGGCAGTATATAAAGGTCCCAGGATAGCAGAAGCATCTACACTTGAGAAATATTCTTTTGCAACCCAAGTGAATTCTCCTCTATTGACAACATGTGTTGTAACTACTACGGTAGCTCCTGTGGCTCTGGCTATGGCTGTGGATACGGCTCTGGCTATGGCTGTGGATATGGCTCTGGCTATGGCTGTGGATATGGCTCTGGCTATGGCTGTGGATACGGCTCTGGCTATGGAAGTGGCTGTGGATATGGCTCTGGCTATGGCTGTGGATATGGCTCTGGTTATGGCTGTGGATATGGCTCTGGCTATGGCTGTGGATATGGCTCTGGCTATGGCTGTGGATATGGCTCTGGCTATGGAAGTGGCTGTGGATATGGCTCCTACTATAGGTCCGGCTGTTGTGGCTCTGGACCATCTTGCTACAGAAGATGCTATTCTTGCTGCTAGAACATCCCTAGAAGAGGACCAGTTGCTTCTGAACTGACACTTCTGAAGATCATGCTTCTTTTAAGACCCATGGCCAGGATCTCTATGTCCAAGAATCTACAAACTTGACAAAATCTTTGACCTCCAGCTGCACATATTTAGAAGACATCTTTGTGATGGTGGGATCTGCAGTATCATCTCACTGGCTCTCAAATGTCAGTCTTTGCTCTCTTGCCCTTTGGTTCTGTTGTCTGAATGTGTTAATGGCTGTAACATCTACAGCTGGGAACATAATTTATTTTCAATAAAATGGGCATTGGATTCTAACAAATCTTTGTGTACTTGTATATTCCTGCCTTGGTTAATCTTGAAACCTGGGTTAACTCTGCATTGGCTGAAGTTTATGGAGCACTTATCTGATATGTGTGGACCTTCCTATTTTGCATCAATAATGTCTTCTCTACATGCTTTCCATGGACATCTCAGGACTTCATTCATCTAAGCACAAGCCATAGAGTATTTCTGCACTGAGCTTTGGAAATGATACTATATCTGAAATGGGAAACGAGAGGATGAGAGGAGAAGGATGATACCCACTTATGAGGTTATAGCAAATGTCCCAAGGGGGAACAGAGATAGCCTGAGACCTTAATGGAGGAATGAAATGGGAGATATTGTTTTCAGAGTTATTGAAGAATTAAAGCGAGACTTAGATGTTAAGCAGGAGGATTAACACCCCAGAAAGGGATAAGCTAGAAGAAAAATATATTATACATTCTACATCAGATAGAAATGCAAATATCTTTGCTGAATTCAGCCTAGTGATTTGATTCTCTTAAACAGCAAGTGTTTTTGAATAGACCACATCCTGGATACAATAAGAATATTACAGAGGAATTCTGTTCTCTCAGTTCATCTGCACCACAATAGAGGAGATAGCAACAGTGATGAGACATACTGATATATGACTCCAGTTGAGGGGCTGCAGCCCAGTGGGAAAGAGGAGGGGTGGATCAGTCACACAGTTCAGGGACGTATTTTGAAGTAGTGTTCTTTGAGTTAATACCAAAAAATCGCAGTAGCAAAGAAGGACAAGAAAATTTAGCAACAAGTGATAAGTATATAAAGAAGTTCCTTACATTTTAGGACCAGGTGAAGACACCAGAATCAACTGTTAGAAATGGCTGTGGAATATGTGAAATGTGGCAAGTATGAAATGAAGTGTGAAATACATGCTAGGTACCAAACATCATATCAATGGGCTCTCTTGGAAGGAATTAGACATGACAATGGGATCCATTCATTCATTCATTTACTTATTTTTTATTATATTTTTTCTTTTATTGAAAATAGGTTTTTCTCTTACTTCTTGATTATAGTTTCCCCTTCCTCTACTCCTCCCAGTTCCTCCCCAGCACCTCCCTTCTCATCTGGGTCCACATCCTTTCTGTCTCTCATTAGAAAACCAATAGAGTTCTAAGGGATAATAATAAAATAAAATATAATTAGATAAAACAAAGACAAACATATTGGAATCGGAGAAAACAAACAAACAAAAACAGAAGGAAAAGAGCCAAAGAAAAACAAACATAGACACAGAAAGTCACTTTTTCACATTCTTAGGATCCCTTAACAACACAACACTGGAAGCCATAACATATACACAAAAGACCTGTAGGATAACAAAAAAAAAAAAGAGAGAGAGATATACAATTAAAAAAAAGAGTAAAAATAAAAAAGTTAAAATTCTAAAAAAAAAAGAAAGAAAAAGAAAAAAGAAAAAGCGCTGCCACAACATTATGAGACAAGGAACATACAAAGATGCAGCTGAGCTTGTTTTCTGTTGGCCATCGACTGCTGGACATGGGGCCTACATTTAAGAGTAGTCTGTTTTCCCAATGAGACCCCACACAGCCCCAAGAGAAAACTGTATTTTAATTTACAAGTGGCTATAAATTGGCGGTAGTGTCTGGATTAGGGATGGGGCTTGTGTCCACTTCTCCTTTCAGCTCCAGGTTCCTCTCTGGTGCAGATCTGTGTTGGCCCTGTGCATGCTGCCTCAGTCTCTGTGAGTTCTTGTGTGCAGTGGTCCTGTTGTGTTGGGAAGGCCTTGTTTCCTTGTCCTCCACCCCTTCTGGCTCTTGCACACTTTTTGCCTCCTGTTCTGCATGGCTCTCTGAGCCCTGGAGTTAGGGGATTTGATAGATAAATCCCCTGTTATAGCTGAGTGTTCCAGGGTATTTAATTCTCTGCATATTGTCTGGCTGTGGGTCTCTGTATTTGTTCATGTCTGTTGGAACATGAAGAGGAAGCTTCCTTGATGAAGGCTAAGCAAGCCACTGATCTCTGAGTTTGGCAGAATATCATTAGGAGTCATTTTATTGCTACAGTCCTTTAGTTTAGTTATTTGATTTACCCTAGGTCCATGGACTATCTAGTTTCATGCATTTTGGTCATGCAAGCAATGTCATGTTTGGGTTCCATTTCATGGAGTGTGCCTTGAGTTAAATCAGATTTTAGTTGGTTACTCTGACAAGCTCTGTGCTGCCATTGCCCTAGTATATCTTGGAGGCAGGACAACATTGTTGATAGAAGAGTTTGTACCTAGGTTGGTCTTTATGTTTCTCCATGGTAATGGGCAGAGTACCTTTTGGCACCACAAAAACTAGCCAGTAGGGGTGAAGGATTTAGGCAAGCACCAGCTTGACCATTTTCAAAGAGTTGAGTAGGTGTTTTATTCAGCAATAAGGGCTTTGCTGTCAGTTTGTAGAGAACTGTCTAAGTTTGGTCTAGCTTCCTGGTTGATATTCTGAAGTAGAAGGTATACTGTTTTCTGTGTTTTGACTAGTGTCCTTTTATGACTTGAACATGAAGAACTCTTATTTGGATTCTATAGTAGAAGAAGCTATCTAGATTCTGGGGCAATCATGTTTCAACCAGTATTAATAAGTGTCATTATCTGCTGTGGGATGGTCTGTATGTCAAGTGTGTTGCTGATTGGTCAGTAAATAAATCACTGATTGGCCATTGGCTAGGCAGGAAGTATAGGCAGGACAAGGAGAAGAATTCTGGGAAGTGGAAGGCTGAGAGGGAGACACTGCCAGCCGCCATGAAGACAAACAGCATAAGAAGATGCCGGTAAGCCACGAGCCATGTGGCAAGGTATAGATGAATGGAAATGGATTAATTTAAGCTGTAAGAACAGTTAGCAAGAAGCCTGCCACGGCCATACAGTTTGTAACCAATATAAGTCTCTGTGTTTACTTGGTTGGGTCTGAATGGCTGTGGGACTGGCGGGTGACAGAGATTTGTCCTGAGGTGGGCCAGGCAGGAAAACTCTAGCTACAAATGGCGCCCAACGTGGGGCAAGAGTTTCCACCTAAAACCTGAGTAAAAAGATTCTAAAATGGAGCTAAAAACAGCTCCTAGTTGTCTCTTTCAAGCTAGCAGCAGCCTGCGTGTTTGAGCTACTATGGCGGGTTCCTGGCGTGCATGCTCGACCTGCAGTATGGCGGGAATGAGGCCTCTGCAAGTGGCACATTAAGCTGTGTGGTGGATTTAGCCTTTGCTAGTACAAAACAAAAAACAAACAAACAAAAAAAGAGGTTTCTGGGCTACACGCTGCTTTGATAGAAGCATAGACTCACTATTTCTGAGAGTTGATGGCTCCCAGAGCTGGCGGAAAACATACTACCGCCATGTTGGGAAGCTGAAGTGGGCGGAGCCAGTAGCCATAGAGCCAGCTCCGTTTCAGGCTTAAAAGGCTGCAGTTTAAAGCAATAGGCTCAAGATAATATAAAAAAAAAAGCCACGTAAAGATGGCTACCACACAGAGAATCTGGATTATGTTCTCTTTGATATTCATAACTGAAGAAAAACATTTGATTACAGAAGCTGTTGAGTTATGCCAAAATGTATATTTTAAAGGTATCTTGACTTCAAAATTTGGATGTAAGGATATGTTGCTTTGGAAAGGAGGCTCTGCTTTTGTTTCCACAGAAAGCCAGAGGCTATGGATTTGTTCCAGATTAAGATACATCGGGTTTGACCAGCCAAGACCACCTAAAAGGTCTCCAATGACACCATGGCCCAAATGATCCAACATCCAGAACCATTTCAAGGCATTTCAAGTTCACCCTCATGGATTACTCCATAATCCTAAAATATTCTTTGTGTCCCCATAAGATACGGCGCCCCCCTCCAGCAGGAAGTAGTAAGAGAAGCTACGCCCAAATTCCCAAATATACCAAGCTGACTTTGGAGATGTGTAAAGGTTAAAACCTTCCTTTTTAAGAAAAGAAAAGGGGAAGTGCTGTGGGATGGTCTGTATGTCAAGTGTGTTGCTGATTGGTCAGTAAATAAATCACTGATTGGCCATTGGCTAGGCAGGAAGTATAGGCGGGACAAGGAGAAGAATTCTGGGAAGTGGAAGGCTGAGAGGGAGACACTGCCAGCCGCCATGATGACAAACAGCATAAGAAGATGCCGGTAAGCCACGAGCCATGTGGCAAGGTATAGATGAATGGAAATGGATTAATTTAAGCTGTAAGAACAGTTAGCAAGAAGCCTGCCATGGCCATACAGTTTGTAACCAATATAAGTCTCTGTGTTTACTTGGTTGGGTCTGAATGGCTGTGGGACTGGCGGGTGACAGAGATTTGTCCTGAGGTGGGCCAGGCAGGAAAACTCTAGCTACAATTATCTCAGCTCATGAATGGATTGTTATACAAAGTATGACTCTCTGAGGTCCCTGGAATTTGCAGACTTCACAAAAAGACTAACTTCTGGAGACAACGTGATAATCAGTCAATCTTGAGACTAGACCTAGAACAGACTTTGTGCAAATGAATGACTCAGACTTTCTCTAAAGAACAGGACCTTTTACATCTGGCACATTTGCAAGTCAGATCTGAGCACTGGTATGTTCTGTGTGATTCTGATGTAAGGGTTACAGACAGTGGAAAGAAATTCTAACAATTATAGTTCTTTGGAGATCATATGATTTCATTTTCTTCCTTGTCATTGAAGGCACTCTGGAACAGAGAAGGATGTCATTTAGTAGACATGTGTAAGATTCTTTCTATGTCTAGGAAAGGAGCCTAGCAAACTGGTATTTAACATTTCTTCTGAATCTGAAATGTGACGGTCTCAATTAAGATATTTTTTGAGAACTTCAGCTTCTATGAAATGAGAAAAGGATAGTAATACTAATAAAATATAAGGATCATAAAATTAGAGAAAAGGAAGTTTGTGTGTGAAATAGAGAAAACATTTGTGTGAATTTATGAATGTGAGAGTATGTGTGAACCTGTGAGAAAGTGTATGTGGGTCTGTGAGTGTGTGTGTATGTATGAACTCATAAGTGTGTATGAATGTGAATATGTGTGATTGTGAATGAGTGAGAGATAGAATGTGTGTTTGTGTATGTAGAACAAATCTGCTGTAGGTTAGAAAAATGAGTATTCGGCACACACACACACACACACACACACACACACACACGTATATGTAATTCACATTATTGAGGAAAAAGAAGACCATTAATACAATGGCATGCATTTTGGAGCCAGGAATGAGTTAAGCTTCAAAAGCTCTTTTAAAAAGAAACTACAATACTTTCCATTTATGAGCTCTTGAATGCTATAGAGGTCCTGCATTGCACAAGCAAATATCTATTCTTTTAGCCATTTAACAGAAAGTAAAGACTTAAGTTACATTTTTTGCTCTTTGACACATAGGAACAAAATGAGAACCTGGACACCATAGGAATTCAAGATCTTTAGTTGGTTAAAAAGTGGTCACTTACAATCTCACTTTATAGTTACTAGCTGTGTGTACAGGTGCTCTGTGACTACCAAGAGGAAAAGAGGTGGCAGAGTATGAAGTTGGAGGGCAGATCAAGGTCAGAAACTGCTTCCAAAGGAGAATGAATGAAATCAAACTCACAGAAAAGGGGAAATAGATTCAGAGTGGATAACTCAAGGACAGAGGCCTAAGGTGGATGTTTATTTCTCTATCAATGAAGAGATGTAGAAGTTGAGAGAAATTTTATGAGTAATTTCCATTGAGTAATTTTCAGGTCTTCTGAGTAATCTGCAATATCAAGTGTGAAAGCCACTTGCCAGAAATGGCCATCAGACACTTAAAATACTACTCGTCCAAAAGGAAATCTAAAATATATGCTAGCCACCAAATGCTATACTAAATATTGTTAAAGTATCAATTGGCAATATTTTGGCATTAAGTGAAGTAAAGAGAAATAAAAAGGCACAACGATTGTTCATCTATTAAAAGAATCTTAAAATGTGGTCAGTGGGAATGTGTGGTGCCCAGCCTCAATGGGTATGTGTACAACAACACTCCTGTGCCTAAGGCACAGAGAATATTGTGGAAAATGTGGAAGAATGTAGAGGCCAGACAACCAGGAAGTTTGTTTGAGATTGGACCTGCTAGCTATGGCAAAGAAGCTACACCCATATAATCTCAACAGCATGGCTGCCTAAACAAGACCAGAACAATGACATCACCAGTTGACATGTTGGTGTGGATGGGGGAAATTGCACAGGGCTCCACTTTTAGACGGAAGAGCTATAAGCAGTTAACATCAGCTGAGAGAGGGTGAATCAGTCCTGATTGGTTTTCCAATACTGAGTGGTCAGCCCTAGAAACAAAGAAATACAGCCCCTCCAAAACCATGAATCATTTCCTTTTATAAAACAGTCATCCAAGTATTTCCTTATAGTGGTAAAAACTGATTAAAACAAACATAGTAACATAGTTTCATATTTTTTTTTAACTCTATGACATCCTTAGAGATTGACAGGACTAGCACTTAGCTATTTGTGTCACTTGTATAAATTGAACAATCATTTTAGCTGGCCCATGTCCATGCGGTATATCTTGAATATCTAACCTACAAAAAAGAATGGTCCTTTATCGGCTGAATCTTGCCTTTCCAATTCACTTTCCTGAAAGGCTTATTATTTTTAAAAGATTTATTTTGATTTACGTGTATGTGTGTATGAGAACATATGTGCATGTGCTTGGGGAGTCCATTAGAGAACAGCTGATCCCCTGGATCTGGAGTTACAGTGAGATGTGAGCTGCCTGATGAGAGTTCTAAGACTTTAACTCTGGTCTTCTGAAAGAGGGTGTGCTTTAGCCTTATCCATTTTTAATTTTTATATTAGCCAGCATTCATGCCCTTATTAGCACACACCCCCACATGTGCGTGTGTGTGTGTGTGTGTGTGTGTGTGTGTGTGTGTGTGTTACAGGAGCGAGGGGAGAGAGAGAGACAGACAGACAGACAGAGACAGGCAGAGACAGAGACAGAGACAGAGACAGACAGAGAGAGAGAGACCTTTAGGAAAGCTACCAGTGGGGCAAAACACCTGCAACTGGAATGGTTGAGACAGAAGCTCAAAAGGTAAAAATTTTGGTGCCCTGTAGACTGTTGAGTCGACTTGTTTTTGTGTGTTGGCATAAATGGTACCAAGGAGATGAAACTGTATACTCGAATGACTGGTGATACAAAATTAATAAGATTAACATTACAGACATGTTCTCTGTCACTGGAGAGACAGTAAGTTTGAAGTGAATGAGCAGCAGTGAAGCAGTGACAGAGTTCTTTCCAATACATGATTCAGCAAATCAAGAATGAGTTCCTTATCAGGTAATTTACAAATGGATTCATTTAAAACCATGTAGCTGACCCACTGTTAGAGTTCATTTTGGGGGAATAATATGAACCCAGCAAGCAAGGAGGAATAACAGGATCATATATATTTATCCCCACTCTATTCTAGGATACTAATGTCTGATTGTGAAAACAGTAATGCTGATTCCAGGAAAATGCAGAAATGGAGGTTCTTATGTTATTTTTTTTTTTTTGCATTTCTCTGTAATGACTCATTATGCATTTGAAATATAGAAAACCTTCAGTTATATAATTAAGATTCAACCACTCACAAGCATTGATGGCCTTGAATTTTTTTCAGTGTGTTAGTGAACATTTCAGCTTTTTTTTTTTTAACTTTTCAGATTCTTAAGTTTTTATTTTTTTTTGTGGAAATCTTTCCTTTATTTTTGAGATTAGAGTGAAAGTTTGGAAATACTTTTGAAAAAAAATTATAGTTAAATATTGAGAATGAATGATAGTTGGTCAAATTGTTCAGGAGGAGTAGGAGCCTTCTTGGAAGGAGAGAGTGGGGAGATAGATTTTGGAACTGTCAATATGCTGGAAGCTTAGCTTCACAGTCATTGTGGAGAAAATGTAATCACTAGACAGGTCAAGGTGTTGGTAGGGAGAATTCTAAGATGGCTTCTAACGACCTACACCCTGCTGTCACTTATCCTTTAGGGATGGAAGAAGCTTCCTTTTAACCCTAGCACAGAGGGGAGGATATCACTTAAGTAATAATGTTTGGGCTTGGTGGACAAAGCACATGTAGGTTATTTGAATTACAGATAGCAAAAAGAAATAATTTCCTGGTGCAAGTATGTTTCACGTATGGAGAGTGATTCCTTATTATTCAAATTATCTGGAAAAGGAAGCTTGAGCTTGTTCTGTCTGATACTTTGTGGCAGCACTATGATACTCTAGATTCCAGCTAGCTTGTATCTAGACTTCTTATTTACAAACACTGAACAAAGACCAAGATAAAGAATCCTGTGTTATATTGTTAATTTAAAAATTGTTACATAATAACAGAAAACAGCCACTGCTGGCTTCCTCTTCTGACCTTTGGTCACACTGGGTGACCAGAACAATATTCACATGTTAGCAGAGATTAGGAAGATAATACCATGAGAGTTTTTTTATGGAATGAAGCTGAGAGTGAAAAGATCCATTCTCCATACTTGACTGAGGAGGCATGGGAATAAGACACTAAAATAATTTGTCTATATGCTATGGGGATGATTATACACTAGTTACATACTACTATATACTAGTGTGTTTGTGTGTGTGTGTGTGTGTGTGTGTGTGTGTTTGTGTGTGTGTGTGTGTGTGTGTGTGTGTGTGCGTATGTTTTACAGAAAAATAATTACAGAGTGAGATGGGTCACTATAAGATGTAATAAAGTCCCTGCCACAGTTAATGCTCAATATTTTGGTAGTAAGAAAAATAGGATTTTAGGTAGCTTAAGGATGAAAAATACATACCTATGTTTGGTAATATATTAGCGATGCAAGTTTCTCAGCAGTTTTTTTCATTGACCTCTATATATTTGGTACCTACATCTCTCACATTCCCAACTGAGATTATATAGATGAAATAATTGAAGAAATTTATGATTTACAAAACATTTATCTTCTCTTTGTAGAGGCTATTAATCTTCTATTTTAGTTTGAGCTAAATCTGTACCCAGAGCTGATGAGAAATTTATTGAGCCCTAGGAATGAAAAACATCTTATTAAAATGTTGTTTTGATGGTTATGTGGATCCTTAGGAAGATGAAGTACTGAGTTTTTGTGTGAGAGGCCTCAGGTTCTCTCGCAGTTGCCTGTGAAGCAATTGGAAACGAGGAAACCAATGCATGTAATCAGTCAAGTTCATTTCACAGTTGCGTTCTCAACACGTTGCCTAATCTCCTGCAGAGCCTTGCTATACAGAATATACCTTTGGAGTCATGTGTTAAGATGGCTAGCTGACTGTAGACTTTCCGCATAGACTGGAAAGCTGGCATAGGATGATGACTAGTACTGACAACCACACAGTTCTCTAGTAAACTTAAGAACTTAGAACAAGGTGTTTTCCTAAGGTAGATGCTATAGCTATAAAGAGACTAGCTTCTCTCATTAGCAGCTGAGTGAGGTGACTCATACATACTAGGCATTAGATGAATATATATATATATATATATATATATATATATATATATATATATATATATATACATACCAGAATCATTATGGATCTTCCTGTGAATTATAGTGTTTCTAAGATTAATGCAAAGGTGGGAAAAATTCAGCCCCTTCACTGGAACCTGGGCTTTTGGCACTTTGTATTGAAACCACTCTGGACGTCACTGTGGGGGCTGTGGATATGGCTGTTACGCTGGCCCCAGAAATACTGTGGGCACATGTCTGGCTATGGATATAGGTGTTATAAAATATGTTATGCATCATGCTGATGGAACATCATCATACAACATTTCTGTAAAGTGTTACAAGAGGCTGGATAGATCACTGAGCACTTGGTGCTCTTGTAGAGGAACCAAGTTAAGTTCCCCAGCAGCATCCATATCAGGTGGCTTACAACATTCTGTAACTCCTGTTCTAGGGGGTGTGATACCCTCTTCTGGCCTCTGAGGCCATCTGTACTCATGTGCACACACCCATGTAGAGACACACATACAATACACATAATTAGAAATAAGATAAATCTTTTAAGAAGCGAAGTATTTCAGGATTAACATTTCTCCATGAAAAGTGCCCCATTCTACCATTTCTACAGTCACACACAGGTTAGACAGCTAATTAATTTCAGAGAAGTTGTTGTTGAGAGAATATACATGCTTCCATTATGGACATCAAAGACTGAAGATTGTTGATTATGTGCAAAATGTAAATTAATGTTTCTTGTTTCTCTTATTATGCTTTTTGTGTCGTAAATAAATGCTTCATAGTTGGAAAAATAATGCTTTTTCAGTCAGTGCATTTCATTTATTTTGGCAAGAATTTGTGTCCTTTCTGTCAGTCATGACTGACTAGAGCATCAGTGGGATTCTAGAAGGTTGAGTAAGCACTGTGACTGTGGTAGTGGGAACTCAGGTCTACTTGCTGCTTCTCTTAAGTTTCATACTTTCTACTCTTTCATCAGTACCACATGGTTTTGTTTAGTGCAGCTTGTAGTTGAATTTGTATATTTTCACACTTACATTTTTACACACATATATGAATGTACACATTTGTATTTACATACATATTGTTGTGTGCCTTTTGCTAAGGAGAAACTCCAGATACAGCAGTCACAACAGACCCAAGAGGTAGAACTTTCTGAATCTCAGACTCCCAAAGATTTCCTCATACATACTTGTCCAACAATATCTTCTTCCCTTCGTTATCTCTATATTATTGAAGGAATATCAATACTTCCTTCAGTGTGTGTATGTAACCTCTCTTGAGAAAGCTTAAGCCTGCATTCATAATTAAAGATAAATGCTTGCCGGGTGGTGGTGGCACAAGCCTTTAATCCCAGCACTAGAAAGGCAGAGGCAGGCAGATCTCTGTGAGTTCGAGGCCAGCCTGGGCTACAGAGTGAGTTCCAGGAAAGGCGCAAAGCTACACAGAGAAACCCTGTCTCGAAAAACAAAAACAAACAGCAGCAACAACAACAAAACAAAACAAAACAAAAAAAGATAAATGCTCAAAGTTCATGTATCAAGGGGTGTATTTGAAACTGACGCAGCAAATTAAAAATTGTTATAGTTTTTCCTTTATGTTCTGGACCTATTGCCTGAGAGCAATCTTATCTATCTCCACTACTGATACTTAAACTACTACAGAGAGTAGTCATGTATGGAATACTACAAGTTGGTTATTGCCCACCCAAGAATCTACATGCCCTCTGTCTTCTATCCCTTCTCTCCACTTAGTCTTTCTGTGATCCACTTTCCCAGCCCTCCAGGCAGAGACAGCACTATCTGATGATCACTCACTCACCATCTGTGCTGTAGAGGAAGGTCTTTCTTCTTCAGTAACTGTATAAAAAGGTATTTTTTGTGTATTTGTTGGGTTATTAACTTGCCAGGCTTATGAAAGTATAATTGATATAAAGAATCATGTTGTGAGATATTTGTACACAGTGTGAGGACATATTACTGTGATCGGTTTGATAAAAAGCTGAATGGCCAATAGGTAGGCAGGAGGTATAGGTAGGACTTCGGCAGAGAGAAAGGAAGTAGGAGATGAATCTAGGTGCATGTCACACACCAATGAGACATGGAGAGAGTTGGACACACAGAATGAAAGGAATGTAAAAAGCCAGGAGGCGAAACATAGATTAATATAAATGGGTTAATTTAAATTATAAGAGCTAGTGGGAAAAGGCTAGGCTAAGGCCAGGCTTTCATAATAAATAAGTCTCCATGTTATTATTTGGAAGCTGGCTGGCAGGACAGAGAAAGACTCATTACAGAATCACACTTATTTAACAGATTTAATTTTGGAGGTTTGGATAAATGACTACATCCACAGATTCATCATGACAACCAAAGTACCAACACATTCATTAATTCCAAGAGTTTCATGTTTTTGTTTGATTTTTAATACAAGAATATGCAAAATTATTGTGGGTAAATATATTTGGTGGATATTATTTTGAAGAGGACACAAAAGAGGATTGAGAAATGGTGTGCAATGACAGGATCTTATGACTTGACATTTGTGAACTCACATATTTATTTCAGTGGTGAAAAATAATTTAAAACCTACTTTAAAATTATTTTATTTGAGGCGTGTGTGTGTGTGTGTGTGTGTGTGTGTGTGTGTGTATGCACATTTGCAAGTGTGCTCATGGTATTTGCAGTGCTCATCAAGGCTAGAAGAGGGTCTGATCCCCTGGAGCTAGAGTTATGCAGATGGTTGTGAGCCACCATATATGAGTGCTAGGAGTTAAATTCAGGTTCTCTGTAAGAGCAGTAGGTTTATTAACTGCTGAGCCATCTTTTCAGACCCCTAAAGCCCACCTTTTGGCAACGATGAGAAACATTCTTATATAAGCACCATTCTTTTTGGCAAGGCATTAAAGTTTGTCCATCATAACTAATTGAAAATTTGTATGTTTTCATTAAAACTTTCCTTCTTTCAACCACCATCCTCATCTAAAGTAAATACTGATTGTTACAATTTCTCTGAGGAGCTCTACAGCATGGACACAAGAGTGCTCTGACTAAGCTTATAGAGTTGGTTTTAGGAAGTGGGTTTAATTATACTCCAACAATTAAGTTATTGGATGGGTAAAGATCCTCCCTGTAAACAGAGTCCATTGTGACTACTTATCTGATCATTATAAACGGTGAATTTTTAAATAGAACAAACTTAGGGGATTTTAACACAAAGACTTGTAATAAAGAAATTACAGCTTGAGGGGGAGATAACTGACAAGCTTCTGACAAGCTTGTGATGGCAACCTGTAATGTGATAGCTACTCTCCTTTTTTTTGTTGTTAATTTTAGGTTCATAATAGAATCTTGATAACTGTATTACAATACCTCCCTGAAACATTTATACAACAGGTTCAGTACCCTGTTTAAGATCCCTTAAACATTTTCAGAGAACAAAAGTTTCAAATTGAGTTGTAGCTAGAATTTTCCTGGTCCTGCCTGGCCCTATGGTCATGACAAATCTCTCTCACCTGCCAATCCCACAGCTGCTCAGACCCAACCAAGTAAACACACAGAGACTTATATTAATAATAAACTGTATGGTCGTGGCAGGCTTCTTGCTAACTGTTCTTGTATCTTAAGTTAACCCATTTCTATAAATTTATACCTTACCACATGGCTCGTGGCTTACCAGTATCTTACATGTTGGTACTCATGGCGGTGTCTGGCAGCGTCTCCTGACTCAGCCTTCCTGTTCCCAGAATTCTCTTCTCTGCTTGTCCCACCTATACTTTCTGCCTGGCTACTGGCCAATCAGCATTTTATTTATACAGAGCTATATCCACAGCATTGAGTCTCACATGTATCATAGTTGTGGGGTTTTATGGTCTTGGAGTTTTTTTTTTTTAAATACTAAAACTGAACTTCTATATGGCTGGTATCTTGTTGATTAGAGGATCTTCAGCTTACAGGTCACTTCTGCATCTAAAGTAGTTGAATCAGTGTTAAGACACAAAATTTCCTGTTGTGTAATGAAAGATGTAAAGGTGCATACTGATCCCAGCCTAGCATGACTCCCAGGGCAGAAACATTTAAAGAATACTCATAAGAAACATTCAGTAGAAACCCTTATCATGGAATCAGTTGATGAAGATAGCATGAAGTTAAAGGTAAAGATGAGAACAGAATCCCAGGAAAGTCAACCACCCACACATATCACATCTGCAGAAACCTATCAAAGCAGTGGCATCAAATATCCTACTGCAATGGTGTTTTGGAGCAGAGAAATGAGAGTAGGACCAGGGGAATTTGATGGAATGGTTCAACCCAGAAGGTTCACATGAACAACGTTCAATATATATATATATATATATATATATATATATATATATATATATATATATATATATATTAGTATTTAATCTGAAAACACTTGAAATCAGTTCTTCCAGAAGTGTCTGTAAATATGATTCATGGTTATTTACCATGGTCAGCATGTGCTGTGCAATAGGGCTCTAAATAATGCTTCTTGTACTTAGAACTCCAGTATTTATCCCACTGATCCATGAGCATGGGAAGTTTATCCATGCTCTGTTGTCTTCTTCCATTTCTTTTTAAATGTCTTAAGTCTTTACTATACAGTTCTTTCACTTGCTTTGATAGTTACTGATAAATTGTGAAAAGTGCTGTTTGTCTGAGTTCTTTCTCAGTATGTTTGTCGTTTGTTTATAGAAAGACTATTGACTTTTGTTTGTCAATTTCATATCCTGATGCTTTGCTGAAACAATTTGTCAGCTGTAGAAATTTTCTAGTGAGGTCTTTGGAGTTCCATATGTATAAAATCATATCATCTGCAAATGAGGATAATTTAACTTCTTCCTTTTTTATTAGTCCCTATTTGGCCTTTTTCAATTGTCTTATTGCTGTAGCTAAGACTTCCAGTATTATATTGACCAGGTATAGACATCACTGTCTTGTTCCTGGTTTTAGTGGGAATGCTTTGAGTTTCTCTGTGGGATTGCTGTAAATTGGTTTTATTGTGTTGAGCTGTGTCCCTTACATACTTAGTCTCTTAGAACACACCCTTTAATCAACATCTTTCATTTACCCATCTACTCCACCCATATGGAAGTAGTCTCTGTTGGCTACTTATATTTTAGAGAAAAGTAATTATATTTATTTATATACTGAATTAGTATGAGTGTACTTTGAGTAATTGCCAAGATTGACTAATGTTTAAGAATTTGATTTAAGTGAAGCACAACAATAAAAAAATTGAGCTAAGACATTTTCAAACTTTTAGGTGGTAACCCTTGGAAATATTTGTCAGTGGATGATAAGACCAAGTCTCATTTTGTAACTGATGCATGAGGAACTTAATAGAAAAAGTTCATTCAGGGAATGATGGAGTTAGTAAGTCTTCCTTCAGAAGGGAACTTACAGCTGTAGATGTAGGTTCAAAACTCAAGTCTTTGTCAAAACTCTATGAAAGGTAATTTGGACTGATTTGCATGATGAAAACTAAGTTGGTGCAATGATTCTTCCTCAACAGCAGTTAATGGTGATAGTTAATGACACTTCTTACCATTAATGAGGTTATACAGTTGATATTTCCAAAGACCTTGAAAAACACAATCACAAACACATGCTAATTGGTCACACATATTTGGTGATGTGTTATGTTGTGTCATGGTCATGAATTGACTTTATAGAGAATAAGTTATAGTTTCCTAAGCTTTGCTGTTCAGAAAATGTATTATTATTATTATTTGCATGCTTGTTTGAGTTCCTATGGTAGTAGTAAGTAAATTGTGAATTCCTAACAAAACTTCCAGAGAATGAATTCATTCTGGAAACATGGTTGTAAAATGAGAGAGCAGAGCCCATGTGAGGCATGAGCCATCAATCTGTAGGGTATAAAAGTCTGGGGAAACTGGATGACATTCACACTTCAGAAACATCCCTCTGCTTCTCAACTGAAACCTCACCTCTCAACACCATGTGCTGCAACTACTACGGAAACTCCTGTGGAGGCTGTGGATACAGCTCTGGCTGTGGATATGGATCAAGATATGGCTATGGCTGTGGCTATGGCTCAGGCTATGGCTGTGGATACGGCTCTGGCTATGGCTGTGGATATGGCTCTGGCTATGGCTGTGGCTATGGCTCAGGCTATGGCTGTGGATACGGCTCTGGCTATGGGTGTGGATATGGTTCTAGGTATGGCTGTGGATATGGCTCTAGTTGTGGGTCTGGTTCCAGATATGGCTGTGGCTATGGCTCTGGCTATGGCTGTGGATACGGCTCTGGCTATGGCTGTGGATATGGCTCTGGGTGTGGTTATGGTTCCAGGTTTGGCTATGGATATGGCTCTGGCTGCTGCAGCTACAGAAAATGCCGTTCTTCATGCTGCTAGTTCCAACCACAATTCCTTCTTCACTCTGGGAATGAGCAATGTAAGAGCAAGCTGAACTAGAATTACCATCCATCCCCTGCAAGCCCAAGGAATGACTGAGAACTGTGTGCTGGGCAGCTGAAAACATCTCACAACACGCGGTTGCTCCTGATATAAACTGAAGAGTCTGGCTCATCACCAAGATGGATTTTATTTTCCTGGGTTTTGGACTATAACTATCTTTTTCAGCCAGTGATGCAGCTGTCTTCACAAGCATGGAAGAAATGTACAATTGGAATATACAAATGTGGGGGAAATGCCAATTTCTGAATAAAATAATTTATTTGCCATGAATTCTGTCAGCATTATCTTTAATTATTATATACTTGAAAACTATTAATTGAAAACTAACATTTTTGAAATATGTGAAATAAGAAGTCTTAGAGTGCATAAAATATGCCAGAACCCACATCATTGGAAAGGACTAGTATCTTTCTTCCTGCTGTTGCTATATTACTTTTATGTTCATGTTTCAAAGAGGGTGATGAATGTGACCTGCATTTTGCTCGTGATCTAGGCATGAAAATAAGGATGGTGGATGGTGAAGGCAATCAAAGCTTACTGAGAACCTTGGTTTACATTTTTGGGAAAGGAACTGCCTCCTTTCTGCTCATCTCTGTTTGCTTAATGCATGCTCTTGTGGTCACTCATAGTTAAAGGCGGCTGAGCAGAGGAGGTCTGTGAGCAGCTACCATGTCAGCCACCCAGCGTGTTCTGAAATCTAATAGATTTGGGGTTCTGGGGAGAAGAACAAAGATCTAAGTGAACAAAAGTTTAAGTAGTGGACAGGTGACTGATGGGAATTCCAATTGTGCAGGCACACACTTGTGTCACATACAGGGTAGAAGAGTGAGCTGAATAAACCACCCCTTTCCCATTAGATTATTGTTCCCACGGGCTTTTTGTGCCCTTTCAAATGTCACTGTTTTTTTGCAGTTTTGTTTTGATTTCTGGTCTTTTCCCCATCAGCCATTCACAACCGTCTTACAATTTATTCTATCACATTTCAACACCCGTCAGAAAGTCCCCAGAGAAATGATCATTCTATAAGTTGCATATACCTACTATGCAAGTATGAAACCTGGAAGCCTCCAAATGTGAAAGGGTTTGTTTGTTGCCCACTGGAAAACTCTACACTGCAAAAATCTATGTTGTGCAGAAAAATATTAGCAACAAAGAAAAACATTGGCTTCACACTATGTGGGCTAGGATTATTTGGAATGCAATGAGTTCTCTGTCTATATATGAATCCCATTTGTATGACATCTTATTTCATGTATATAAATATTGAACAATGCAAAATATATTAGTGCTAGTGGGTAAGGGACATTTTAATCTCCTCTGTGCATTTCAGGTGATGAAAGCATATTGGTTATCTTTGAAAAAATCTTTTTTATCATTATGCATGCTTTGTCTTGAAAGATTCATCTTTGCTACCATGTGCCCATTTGGGCATAGACATTTGTAAATAGGAGGGGTTTATGATAAAGACAATTATGTCTTGTATTTACCTATATTTGTTATTCCTATTTGCTTCATGGTTCTCCACGTGTCACAGACACAGAAATTTGCCATTCCATAATCATAAAGAGTCATAAAAATCTACCCTCTTTTGCTCTTACTACAGAACTGCTAGAAATGTTCAGATAGTGAAAGACTTTGAAACATTCAGCCCTAAATGGGAGGTCTGTATCCCCTCAAGGCTCATGGACCCATGTGGAAAAGGAGGCACAAAGATCATAAAAGCCAGAGGTGATGGATGACTCCAAGGAAACCATGTCTTCCAGACTCCATAGGACTGATGCACATATGAACCAGCAGAGACTGTGGCAGCATGCACAAGGCCTGTACTGGTTCAAACCAGATGTGATTCCAGTTCTGAGAAAAGGAAGGGGACACAAGATCCTGTTCTTAACCAAGAAGCTATCTAAAATAGACACCCATCAGCAAAGGAAAAATTAGTTTTCTCCAATGGAGTCTCACTGTATGTATTATCTACACTTCAGAATAGGGCCAATACCCAGAAGTATTTCACCAACACAAAGTGAATTTATTTTATTTTTGTCTTGCTTTTTTGGGGGGGTTGGTATTTTGCTTGTATATTTTAGTATCTGGTTTGCTGGAATTTTTTTGTGTTTCTTTTCTTTTAAAGAAAAGAGAGGAAAAGGTTGTGTGGGTAGAGAGGTGGGAATGATTCTTGGAGAAGTTAGAGGAGAGGAAAAGATAAAAATATTTTATGAAAACACATAAAAAAGCCAAAAAAATTCTACATTTTACTCATATGTTAAAATATTTATGTTTCACATTTGGATCATTAATCTCTGAGAAGCTTCCTTTTTATATTTAATTTCAGTTTCATATCTATCTATGTTGAGAAGGTTTTCTCTGTATCATCTGCTAGTCAGCAAATCATTTTAATTGACTGACCATTTCTCTTTTACGTGATGACTCTGTGTTACTAGTATGTTTTCACATTTGTCTCTAACTGCATATTAATCTCTCTTCATTCTATGCATATTATTTATATTATGAATAATTTGTATATTTATGCATATTAAAATCTTACTTTTTGTGTATGATGTGGAATTAATTACCACTGAAAAGAATTACATTAACTGTTAGAATTTAATGCAAAATACTTTTCACAACATGAGAAGTTTCTGAAATATTTAGAGGGGTATAAAAACAGAAGAGCTTCCCTTCAGATCTTGTCATGAAGTTATTCAAGTGTTGGGATCTCTACTTGTTGTTAGACTGAGTAACTTTTCACACTGATAATGCATGCTCAGTTAATTAATCCTTCTCAACGACTTCTAGATTCTGTAAGAGAAGAATAAATGAAAAACACATTCTAAAGAATAGAGTAAGGACTATGTGGTCAGCAAATCAAGGAAAAATGATGCCCAGTTGTTTGTGGATTTATGAGGAATAATACTACATTTGTGATGAACTTTGAAACAACCTACCTCCATCATTTATAGGTTTCCATTAATAATTAAATAATCTAAGTAATAGCAGCAGTATGTCCAAAGCCATAGTTTCGATCAAAATGATTAGCATTATCTAATCACTAACACTCAATGCTTAACTCAGTAATAAGGCAACACTCAACTCTTTGCTGCCCAACAGAAACTCACTTCACAATTAACAACATAATCTATTAAAAGTAAATTTATGTAAGTTACAAACAATAGCAAGTGAGAAGAGATTATGAGAAATAGACAGAAGTATAAAACAGAATGAAGAATGTTACATATTATGATACGGGGATTCGTTAATAGAAATATATAATAATTACCATTAGTATATCCCAAAATCGGAGCAGGCAAGATATATTAATCAGGCACAATAGGATATATGCAGAAGACAGTATTTGTAGTGACCCTTTCCATTCTCTGGAACCTATAATATTTTCTAACCCTCTTTTGTGATTATGCTTCCTGGGCATTTAAGAGGAGTGATACAGATGTCTCATTTAGGGCTGATCACTCAACTGTCACTTTTCCTTATCAAATATTTAAAGGTATAAAGTAAAATCATTTATAACATTTCCAGAGAATTGAAGAGTAGGGGACACTGCCATATTTGTTATTTGTTTAATGAGTCCAGTGGTTTTGTTGTTGTTTTTTGTTTTTATAACCAAAGGAAGATAAAGTATGGTAAGCAAACAAGATAAGAGGCTAGCATTTTTGATGCACACAGATGTGGAAATCTTCTACAGTTAGCAAACCAAAATCCATAAGGCATCATGAGAATCATTTCCCATGAACAAGTGGAATTTGTCCTGTTATGGAAGGATGGTTTGCTACACTTGAATAAACAATAGGACACACCATATTAACACAATGAAAGACAAAACTTACGTAATAATAGTACCAGATGTAGAAAAGACAATTAGAAATACTTGTCACAGTCTACAATAAAAAACCCTCAACTATTTTGATCTGTAATCAGTTTACCTGAACACGTTAAAGTGTACATACCGTGTCTGATGCTAACATTATACTCAATAGGGAAAATCTGAAGCCCTTCCTAAAGGATGCCCATTCCTGCCATGTCTGTTCACTATAGTAATGTAACAGGTGACTGAGTTGTATGGCCTAAGAAAAGAAAAGTAAGACATCAGAACAGAAGGAAAGGGGCTGTATTATTCATTATCTCCCCCCGCCGTGTGTATAACATGTGCACATATGTTGGCTACATGTAGAAAGGAGAAGACAGCTTTTAGTGACATTCCCTTTTTGGGGGATAGGGTCATCTCACTGGCCTGGGGTTAGACTTGTGAGCTTCAGGGATCCCCCTCTCTCCAGTTCCCCCTTACTGGGTTAGGCCTTTGTACCACCATGTCTTCTGTTTTTGCTTTTGTTATATGGGTAGTCCCCTAGCCATATACTTGGAACCAGATGACAGTATCATTTGTCCTCTCTTCCTTCATCATAGGCTGTCACTTATGAAGCCTTTTATGATCCCATGCCTGTTTCCAAAACGCACTGCTAATCGTCACTATGTTCCTGGGAGGTTAGTCTCACTTTTCTAATGACTGCACAGCAAGGCATGTTTGTTTGCGTATTTGTTCATCAGCCTTATTGAGACATCACTCATATAAAGTGTGTGAATGTAATGCATATAAATTCCTGACTTTAGAGCTATGCTTGCACATGCAAGTCTGTCATGTGCAATTAATCAAACACATTAATCCCTGTCAAATTTCCTTATTCTGCTTTTTTAAAAATCATGACAGGAATATTTAACATGATAGCTGCTTCTCATGGATTTCAAAGTGCCAAGTATACTATTGTGGACTGTAGCACAGATTTCAGTCCATTTGTTAAATGGGAATGATGCCTTTCATAAAGTTTCATCCTGTAAGCATTTGCTAGACTTTCTTAGATGACCATATTCATAATACATTTAAATTCTTTTTTTTTTTTTTTTGGTTTTTTGAGACAGGGTTTCTCTGTGTAGCTTTGTGCCTTTCCTGGAACTCCCTCTGTAGACCAGGCTGGCCTCGAACTCACAGAGATCTGCCTGGCTCTGCCTTCCGAGTGATGGGATTAAAGGCGTGTGCCACCACCGCCTGGCACATTTAAATTCTTATCTTTCATGGAATAATGATTTTGTGTTGAATCGTCTGTTATTGTCTCATATGTGGCTTACAACTACTGACCAGACTTAGAATAATTCAAAGATTTTTATACTGAAGCCTGATTGTGTGCATATGGCAGCTGAGACAGGCGTGGTACACATTTACAGTGTGCAAAAGAGTGCAAAAGGTTCAAGGTGAAGATCCTCCAGTGACGGCCAACACGGGAATGTTCAAGATTGCTAAGAATGAGAGAGAAGTAATTTGTGGAAACCCATCACTATAGAAATAGTGGGAGAAAAAGATAATTTTAAGCACATGGTTTTTAGATAAGAGTAGAGATCTCCTATAAGTTATGCCCATTTATGGAGACTAGATCATATGCATACTTAATAAACATGCTTCTGCCCCCTTGGCCAAAACCATCTTTTATAGATGCCTTGAAGCACACAGCATGGTTATTTGCTATAATAACCACTCCAGGCAACAAGACACTAAGTCATTCTGCTTCTAGTTATATTTCCATACCATTTGATTGAGATGTCATTTACATATGCACTCCACTCATCCAGAATAATTCTTATATATTAATCACAGTGTATAAGGAAGCATGGAAACACTGACCAAATCTAAGTGTAGATTGAGTAATCTCACAAAAATTGACCTGCTTAAAATTTTTTTCCACCCAATTTGTCTAAAAACTGAACAAGTAACTTACTGAACCAAAACATTTTCAACTCTCCACATGGAAACTTTTGGATCCATTCACCTTTAAATTGCATGAGATAAATATACGAAGAGGCTGATGCATAGGAATTTAATAACATGTTTTGAAAGAGAAAGACAGAGAAATACATAACCCACCTACAGAAGGACAGACAGATGAGACTTCCATAAGAGGGAAGGAGGAAGCTTAAAAAGTGGTTGTAGCAAGTTAAAATATACTTCTTTGTCCAGAATCCATGAAAAGGAATTTAGAGATTTGTTGATGGGGAGAATGAATCACAAGGAAAGGAGAACAAGGCACAGAGTGAAGCTCAGCTGTTACTGTTGGTGATGATCTTAACTCTAAGTATACAGCATGTGATAACAAGGACTTCAATAATATAATGAAAAACACATCTTCACAGGTTCCACATACGCTGGTGATGTTTTCTGTTATGTCATGGTCGTAAAATGACTTTGTGGAGAATAGATTATGATGCATAAGTTTGAGTGTTCAGAAAATATATCTATTTCTTTAAATGTTTGTGTGAGTTCCTGAGAAGTAAATTGTGAATTCCTAACATGATTGTTCAGGGGATGAGTTCACTTCAGGAACATGGCTGTAAAAAGAGAGAGGAGCCCATGTGATGGCATGAGCCATCCAATCCTGTAAGTATATAAAGGTCTGAAGAGACTGGATGGTAGCTTCACTTCAGAAATATCTGACCTCTCAACTGAAACTTAAATCTCTCAACAACATGTGTTGCAACTATTCCAGAAACTCCTGTGGAGGCTGTGGCTACAGCTCTGGCTGTGGCTCTGGCTATGGCTGTGGATATGGCTCAGGCTATGGCTGCGGGTATGGCTCAGGCTATGGTTGTGGATATGGTTCCAGTTATGGCTGTGGATTTGGCTCAGGTTATGGATGTGGATATGGCTCTGGATGTGGATATGGCTCCAGGTACAGCTGTGGATACGGCTCTGGCTGTGGATATGGTTCCAGGTATGGCTGTGGATATGGCTCTGGCTGTGGATATGGTTCCGGGTATGGCTGTGGATATGGCTCTGGCTGTGGATATGGTTCCCGGTATGGCTGTGGATATGGTTCCAGGTATGGTTGTGGATACAGCTCTGGCTGCTGTAGCTACAGACCTCTTTGCTACAGAAAATGCCACTCTTCTTGCTGCTAGTCTCCACGGCAATTCTTCCTTCACCTTGGGAATAAGTACTGCAAGAGAAAGTCCAACTGGAACCTCCATCTATTCACTGTGAGCTCAAGGAATGACTGACAGCTGTGTGCTGATACCTGAGAACATCTCACAATACGTGTTTACTCCTGGTATAGCCTGAATACTTTCAGCACATCATGGAAGATGTATTTGATTTTACTGGGTTTTGAAGTGTAAACCCCACAATCATCTCTTTGAGCCTGTGCTGCAGCTGTCTTCAGAGGCACAGAAGAAATGTCCAGTTGGAATATATGAATGTGAAAAAAATGCCAGTTTCTGAATAAAATAAATTATTCACTAAGAAGTATAGACTCCTTTATGTAATTGTGATCATTAATTAATAGAGTATTGAAATTAAATAACTGAAATATAATGTGCTTTGAATTACGTGAGATAAATCTCATAGGGTTGGCAGGTGATTTTATTAATAAAGTGTCGCCATATGTTCCCAAGTCATCCACACTATCCTTACCTAAATAGCCCAAGAGTTCCCCACCTCAACTTTCCTTCCCTTAGGGCATTGGTTGTATGATAATCTCTTTCTAATTTCCAGGTGGTTCTAGGTACCCTAAGTTAAACACACAACTCTAAAGGGTTGAGCAAGTATGTATCAATAGGATGTAGAGTCCTTTGGATATATGCCCAGGAGTGGTATAGCTGTGTTATAGTATAATTTACTTCTGAAAACCTCCACACCCACAACAATCTCTCTATAAAGACTGTACTGGCTTATACTCCTGCCAACAGTGAACAAGGCTTCCTCTTTCTCCACATTCACTCCAGTTATTGTTGTCAGTTGATTTTTTTTATTATGAACAGTGTAACAGGAATCTTAAAAGGTCTTATTAATAGAAAACCCAGAGCCAGATATTGGGGTGAAAGCTGAAAGATCAGAGAAGCAGAACAGCCATCCACCAGCTTAATTCTACAAAATCCTCAGCCTCAAGAGAGTAAATTCCTGTTTCCTCATGCCTTATATACCTTTCTCTACCCAGATATCACTTCCTGGGATTAAAGGAGTGTATGCTCCCCAGTACTGGGATTAAAGGTGTGTACCAGTACCACCACTGGCTCTTTTTCCAATGTGGTCTTGAACTCGCAGAGATCCAGACAGATCTCTGCTTCTCGAGTGATAGGATTAAAGGTGTATGCCACCACTGCCTGACCTCTATGTCCAATCTAGTGTCTGGCTCTGTCCTCTGGTCCTCAAGGCAAACTTTACTAGGGCACACAGTATATCACCACAGTTCAGTCATTAAGACTGAGATGAGAGGCAATCTCAAAGTAATTTTAGTTTGATTTCCCTGATGACCAATGATTTTTACACTTTAAAAATGTTTATATGGCACTTGTACTTATTTTTTGTGAAACTTATGGTCATATTAAAAGCCTGTTCTTTTGGATTGAATTTCTTTATTTTTCTTGATACATTGGTCTTTGAGTTCTTTGTACATTCTGGATATTAATCCTCTGTTGGATGTATAGTTTGCCATGACTTTTCTCCCATTCTATAGGCTTTCTCTTCATTCTAATGACTGTATCTTTTTATAAACAAAAGCTTTTTGATTCCATGAAAGTAGAAAAATATCTTTAAAAATCATATGGGATGATAAAGACAGCCAAAATGATCTGAATCAAAAAGAATAAGGCATTATCATACCTGATCACAAGTTATACTTGAACAAAAAACAAACAAACAAAAAAACCAAACCCACAAACCATGGTACTGGCAGAAAAACAGAAATGTAGATCAATGAGACATAACAGAAGACCCAGCTCTAAGCGTGTGCTGTTACAGCCACCTTAATTTTGACTAATACTTCAAAATTATACACTGGAGAGAAGACAGCATCTTTAACAAATAGTTCCGGAAAAACTAGACAGTGGCTTAAAGAAGAATGAATCTAGAACCGTAGCTCTCACCCTGCACAAGAACCAGCTCCAAGAGGATCAAAGACATCAGTGCAAAGCGTGAAACTCCACAGCTGTGAGAAGGGCAGGGAGGAGTGCACTACCGTGCACAGGCACCTGTAACAACTTCGTAAATAGGATTCTAGTTGCTCAGAAATTAAGGCCGATAACTGACCGCGCTGACCTTCCGAAAGCCAGACACCGTCTATATCCGCTCAGTCTCCACTTTCAGGGGCTCGCCTGTGGGTCCGGGCTTCTCTCCGCCTCACTCCTCCATTGATAGCACCCTCAGCGGCAGTCCTGCGCTTGCTCCTCCTTGACTGAAGAACGAGAATATTTTGTGGTTTCTAAGAGCTATAATTAATGTACCAAAGCTGCCCGTATGTAATGTATATATTTTGTCAATTTGAATACATCCTTGTACCTCTGAAATCATGCTTATAAACTCAGCCATAAACACGTCCATCACCTTTCAAGACTTTTTCATGTTCTGTTTTGCATTTTTTCCCCTTAGGTGAAGAAGCACTTAAGATAGTAACTACATTTTCCTGTTAAGGGCACAATGCCCTACTCTTTGGCATAGTACAGCAGTTGCTAAATTCATCAGGCAAGTATCGTTCTTGTCTAGTTTTCCTTCTTTGAGGATTCCTCCAAACCCAGAGATTCTGATAAATTTTAGTTTCCTTTTTGCTACAGATGGATAATTTCATATTGAATTTGTTTGATTAAACTGCTGTGCTGTTTGTGTCTCCAGATTGGACCCAGAGGGGTGGGAAATTTCAGACTTAGGTGCTGTGGATATCTTTCTGTATAAATAAAACACTGATTGGCCAGTGGCCAGGCAGGAAGTATAGGCAGGACAAGGAGAGAGGAGAATTCTGGGAAGCGGAAGGCTGAGAGAGACACTGCCAGCCACCGCTATGACAAGCAGCATGTGAAGATGCCGTTAAGCCACGAGCCACGTGGCAAGGTATAGATTTATAGAAATGGATTAATTTAAGCTGTAAGAACAGTTATCAAGAAGCCTGCCACAGCCATACAGTTTGTAACCAATATAAGTCTCTGTGTTTACTTGGTTGGGTCTGAGAGGCTGTGGGACTGGCGGGTGACAGAGATTTGTCCTGACTGTGGGCAAGGCAGGAAAACTCTAGCTACACTTAGGAGACAGATACATTACTGTTTATATCAAGGCCAAGTCCAGGGTAATGTAGCAGATTTACTGGTATGTAATTTGAGATATGCAAATGGAAGGCAGTACACCGACATGAAACTCAAAATTCCAAGCAGCTGTCAGTGAGTGACAAGTCTTGGGTAAACCTGTCCTTATGGAATCACTCCTACAAGTTTATACCAACTTGGAAGTCTTGGTAATTTATAAGTAACACAGAAAGATTGACTGCCATTAATATTGTGATTGTAAAGTATCCAGTATCCAATGAAAATATGAGTAAGTAAATATCAAAATGCTGTTAGGGACTGAACACTGGATTGATTTGTTTTACAAGAATATTGTTGAGTATATTTCATGTCTGGGCTATAAAATGAGGTTGAAGCCAGCCTTGAGCTCTATAGTGAGCCCCTGAATCAAAACAAACAATAAACCAAAAAGTTGTTGACTGAAGGCATCTACAACACTCAAATTGAAACTTAGGAGAATTTCTTTTTGTGTATAAATAGTAAATCTCTGTACAAAATGGATATATTTTGTAGCTAGAGTTTTCCTGCCTGGCCCACCTCAGGACAAATCTCTCTCACCTGCCAGACCCACAGCCGCTCAGACCCGAACAAATAAACACAGAGACTTATATTAGTTACAAACTGTATGGCCGTGGCAGGCTTCTTGCTAACTGTTCTTACAGCTTAAATTAATCCATTTCTATAAATCTATACCTTGCCACGTGGCTTGTGGCTTACCGGTACTTTACATCTTCCTTGTTCTGACGGCAGCTGGCAGTGTCTCTCTCACTCAGCTTTCTGTTCTCTCAATTCTCCTCTCTGTTAGTCCCGCCTATACTTCCTGCCTGGCCACTGGCCAATCAGTGATTTATTTATTGACCAATCAGCAACACATTTGACATACAGACCATCCCACAGCAATATTTTTTTTAGTAGTCTAACATTTCTTTTTCCTTTTTTTTTACCCCAATATGAAAGTGATGCTGATAACCTCTCTGGAAATCTTTCCTTTAGAGAGAATGGTAAAATTTTAGGGAGTGGAGGTGATGTGCTGAACTTTTCAATTCTTGATCAGTAAAACATAAATAGTATTTTAGAATGGTTATGATAGATGTATGATAGTTTTACTAAAGGGAACAATAACAAGATGAATAAATTTAAGAAGAAGGAAAAATACTAATAGTAGTAAGTCAAGCATCTTTGTAATAGAAAATTTCCATGACCTAGAGAGAGACAAATAATTAACACACATGCATTCAGAGGCCAAACATTGTAATGCTCATAAATGGTTTCTTAGTTTAGTTATTCTCATTGCCCAATCTTTTCTTGCCTCTTATTTATAGCTATGCTGTAACTTGTATATACTCACCTGTTCAAGCCATTTCAAATCTTAACAGAGTTGGTCACACTTTTTCAAGTAAATGATACTATTTAATGCATTTTTTCAAACCCTCTTTCACTTAGTATTACTTGTGTTGAAAGCTCCATCATGGCTATCATTTCTACAGGTAGGTCCTATATTGAAGCTGCAGTATGCTGGTCCATGAGGCATTAACTATGAGTTTGCTCTTTCTTACTGGAGATATGGTCATACCTGCCATGGGCTTCTTTCTACCACAGCATTGCTGCAGTGAACACATGTTCCCTGGGGTTGTCTGTGATATTCAACCCAACATATGACTTGAGGCAGAATGTGATTATTCAACTTTACTGTACATTCCAGTCCATGCTCTGACACTGCATTTTCTCACTTCTACATATATGCATATAAACATCTCTTATTGCTTTCTTGAGAACTGAAAGGCATAATATAATCTTTTAATTTATATACCTGTGTTTAGTAATGACTTTGAACATTAAACATTCTTTTTTTCAGCAACATTAACCTTTCTTAGTCTCTTCCATATTTCTCTAGGGAAGTTCTATATTTAAAAAATTGATTTACAGAAATTCTTTGTAATCTCCTTATTATTTTCAGATATTGCAAATATCACCATCCAGACAATCATTTGCTTGCCTATATCTATAATGCAGTTTACACAACTGGAGAAAAGTGTTAACCTCATGACTTATGTGACTTGGTAGTTTTGTTTAGAAAGGTGACCCTCACTCTTTATGAAGGGGATTCTACACATTTTGGTAATACATACAGACATGTGTATGTGTGTGTGTGTGTGTGTGTGTGTGTGTGTGTGTGTGTGTGTGTGTGTCTGGGTGAGTATATGCTACACGTTGTGCAGATACCATGGAGGCTATAATAGAATCTGATCCCCTGGAGCTGGACTTACATGAAGTTCCAAGTTGCCTGATATAGGTGCTGGGGAATGAACTTGGGGATCCTTGAGAAGAGCAGGAAGTGCCCTTAGCTACTGAATCCTCACTACAGCCTTGACACTCTGTATTTTCTTTCAGTAACACTATAGTTTCCACATTTGGATCATTCATACTGCCTAGAACTTCCCTTTATACATTTTGTTATAATTTCATTTTTCCACTATATTGATCAATTTTCTTCAATGCACAAAATAGTTCATCCTGACATTGGCTGGTGGTATTGCCTATTATTTAACATAAGCCCAAACTACTCTCTGAATTACTTATTAAACTCTCTTTACATTTACTTTTGTTTACATTTTTCAAAGGCTTTAAAAAAAAGAACAAAGTTCTGGGGAAGAACATTTGAAGCCTAGACCAGGAAGCCAATAAAGTCATTCTCAGTCTTATTGTAGGTATGAGAAGCATGTTACTTTCTCAGTAAACTTGGTGGTATGTAATCTGCAGACAGAATCAGGACTTTGGGGATACATGAGCAGGAAAGCCTTAGAGGTGCAGAAAAAAGAGATCAGATCATGAAAGGGGTGTGGTCAGGGAGAATGGAATCTGCTTCAGTTATTTGAAGAGATCATGGGTATTAGTTGAAGGTCCTAGGAGATTATGAGGTGTGACATGGTGATAATAGTTCCCTTGCTGTTGGAAACTCGAATCTCATGCTAGAGATGAGGCACCAATGGTGGGGTGATGATTTACTGTATTTTCTAAGAATGATGCTTCATTTGTTTACTAATACAACTACTCCCCAAACTCAGGTTTCTCACATATAAAATGTGAATTAGATGATCTCCCAGGGTTTTTGTAAGGCTTCACTCCCAAAACTCAGGTTTCTTACTTGTAAAATGTGAATTAGATGATCTCCCAGTGTTCCTGTAAGGCTTACATTAATACTATTTTAAAAAGCAATTTACTTTTTATTGTAAGAGCTATTTTAAGAGCCTGTCATATGAATTTCTTCAAAGGAGTCTTCATAGGAAAACAGTAATTAGAACTTTAAGAGACTAATTAATATATTTTCTCATAGCTCCCTCTAAAACACAGTCCTTAGTATGAGTAATAGATGATATATAATTTATGTTTTTATTCACCTAAATCTCCAGATTCATGGTTTTGAAATTTTAGTATCATCAGTGTAGACACAATTTCAAGATAAAGTCTCTTTCCTATGATGCCAGTCCCTTTGGTATCCTTACAATTTTAAATCAGGGCCTCAATAACCTTTCATATTTAAAGAAAAATATGTGTTATAGGCAGAAGGTATGTGCCTCTTGAGGTTTCAGAACTGGATATGTACTGATGCCAAGTGTGATGTATTGACATTGTATTCTAGCAGTGATTTGCTGTACAAAGCTGTAGTCACATTGCAGCTAGCAAACATTAGGATAATTAGGAGGAATTGAGCAAATACATGAGGGACACATTATCCACCAAATACATTTTTAGGTAACATTCAATTAGTTCAAGTATATTTCTTGTACAGTTTCTAAATGAAAGACCCTGGACTCAGATTTAGTTCTCTGATAACTGAGGATTTTCAACATTATAAAGATTCCTCAATGATGTTGGGTTTGGATAATTTAATCTACATTTTAAGACACACAGAGCAGTGTCAAACAATAACTTGGTTAGTTATCTGCTGCAGGTGGAAGCATGGGCTCAACAAGGAGAACTTGAGAGACATTTGAGTGACTTTCTTTTTACAGGTGATGTAACTGATGTCATAGCGACAAAAACTGCTGTTCAAATCCCTGTGATATTTAGCTTTAATGTTCGAATTCAAGTTTCTAAAAAGACATTGAATCCTGAAAATAGAAAAGATATTTCAGGAAAATTTATTTTTACAACTTTGAGGCATGACAAAAGAAATAATTCTCATTAAGAAATTATTGTAGCCAAAGGGAAAGAAGGATTCAAAAATAGGAAAGTATTCCTTACATATTAATTTTCTAGTTTTGGAAAATGCTGAGGAGTAAGGACTTAAAAATAATGTAGCCTACTTTGGTAATCAGATTAGTGAATACCCTAAATGTCATCATAGAGCCTTCAATCAGTAACTGATGGAAACAGATGCAGAGAACCACAGCCAAGCACTAGACTGAGCTCTAGGAGTCCAGTTGAAGAGAGGGAAGAGGGATTCTATGAGCAAGGGACATCAAGACCATGATGAGAAAACATACAAAGACAACCAAACCAAACTAGTGGGAACTTATGAACTGTGGACTAACAGCTGTGGCATCTCCATGGGACTGGACTAGGCCCTCTGCATAGGCAAGACAGTTACGAAGCTTGATCTGCTTGAGGGCCCCCCTGGCAGTGGGATCAGGATTCATCCCTAGGGTATAAGTGAGCTTTTTGGAGCCCACTACCTATGGTGGGACACCTTACACAGCCTTGGTCCAGGGGGAGGGGCTTGGACCTGCCTCAACTGAGGTATCAGGCTCTGATGATTCCCTGTGGGATGCCTTGCCTTGGAGGAGATGGGAATGGGGGGAAGGCTGGGGGGGGGAAAGGTGGGAGGATGGAGGAGGGAGGAGAGGGGATCTGTGGTTGGTATGTAAAATGAATAGAAAATTTCTGAATAAAAAGAAAAGAAAAATAATTTAGGTGCTTGTTGTGTATGGGATCATTTCAAAAGAAGAGAATCAGCAGCAGTAATTACAAAGCTAAATTTCCAATTAGTATCCCCTTGATCTCCTTTTGTTGTCTTATTGCTCTAGCTAGGACTTTGAGTACTATATTGAATTGATATGGGGAGAGTGGCTAGGCTTGGTGGCCTATACTTTTTTCTCTGCACTTGGGAAGCAGAGGCAGACAGAAAGACGATAGATCTCTGTGAATTTGAGGCTG